>NC_142595.1:12733169-13036200 GCF_965207765.1 Zootoca vivipara | reverse complement strand
GCGGTCCCGTAGGTACGAGGGTCCCAAGCCGCATAGGGCTTTAAAGGTCAAAACCAGCACCTTAAACCCGATCCTGTACTCCACCGGGAGCCAGTGCAGGGACTGGGAAGGAGGAGGAAAAAGCTCAGGCACGGATTCTTCATTCTAGAGGGCTTTTAATGAGGAGCAGGAAATGGGGGGGGGGGATTGGAGAGGAGCTGTATGTTGTTGGCCTTTCTGCAGGGCTGCTGGAGAAGCCTTGCAATCCAATCTCTCTCCCTCTTTTTAGCCCCGCCACCTACTCGCTGGGTGCACCACGCAGCCGCATTGCCAGGCTTCAGGGAACGTCTCTCAAATCTTCGCGGGTCACGAGCGCGCCAGGTAAACTGGATCCGGCTAATAGTAGTGCAAGACCTCTGATGTCTCTGCCCATATTCTCCCAAACAGTTAAGCCCACAGAGCTCTGATTGTGAAGAGAACGAGGCTGGGGAATGCTTAAGGGGAAGAGCAGGCAGCAGGAGGAGATTGGGAGGTGGGGAGATGCTGGAAGCTGAAGAGCCAAGAGGGTTTTGTGAGCAGGATGAGTCTGGCAGAGAGCAGTCCGGAATCAGAAGCAGAGGCTTGAGAGGAAGAGGGCCAAGAGGCGGAGATGAGGCAGGCTGCTGAAGAGTCACAGGTGTCTCCCCCCCCCTCCAGCTGTGACAAGTTTCCATCTCCCTTTGTCTCCCAGAACCAGAAGAGGCATGTAGAGGGCAGAGGAGAAGTTAGTTCCATGCAGGCGCAGTCTCTGATTGCTTAGGAAATAGGGTTGCCAGACTCAATAAATTAAACAAAGGGCCTGCTGGTTTCTCTTTAAGGTTTCCAGACTCAAAAGAGAGCAGGGCAATTAAAGGCACAGAAGTCCTGTCCTCTATTGAGTCTGGCAACCCTATTAGGGAAAACCCTGGAGAGGAGGGGACTTAGGCAGCTGTAGAGAGGTGCTTCATGGGGGCAAGACCTGCCAAAGATGAGCTGCCGGGCTCATTAGGCCTGAAAAGCCTGTGCAGGTCTATTTTTGCTGGCGGAAGAGTTACCTCCAACTCGCTCAGGGTTGGTTCCTGCTAGCTTGCTACTGTTTGTATAATAGGCCGAATGAGGCCCTGCCCTGCCCACCTTAGTTAGCTCCTACCTGCCTGCCTTCTTATTTACTTACAACCAGTCAAGGGGTGGCTCTGCCATTGGCTGCAGCTCCACCCTGCCTTCCGCCTCCCAGTCCCACTGGGCACCAGTCGCTTGTAGATTTACCCATCAACTCCCTTCCTAATCTGTGCTCTCCCTACAGGACAACCCTCTGGCATCCCTGCGTGGAAATGGCGCTAGAAAGATTCTGTCGGTCCTGAATGATTGTACCCCATCTTCAGTTGTGTCATGTTCCATGTGCCTTCCTGAAAATCCTCATTGCCCACTCTTTGGTCCCTCAGCATCTGCTGAGGATATATTATTAGGTATATTCTCCTATTATCCTGTATTTAACTATACACACACACACACACACACACACACACACACACACACAAGCAGGAAAAGATACATATATAAATATTCCCGCTTTTGTTTTTTTATATAGATTAGGATTTTTTTAAAAAAAGAAAAAACCATAAAAAGCTTTAATAAAAATGTATGCTATATGTATATGTAGAACAATTAAAAATAAATCACTTTATTTTTTTAACTACGTACATATCAAATATTACTTAAGTCCTATTCTGGTTCATCAGTTCTCACTTTCTACTCTTTTCCTCCTGGATGTGATTGTTTCCAATTCCATAAATTTACAAAATTCCAAATGAATGAATTATACATTTGCCCATTACCCTACACCTTATTCTTCCAAAATGTAATAAAGTTTGGCCAATGAAATGTTTATTTTCCTGTTCCCCCACGCACTAGCAATATTTGTAAATTTTAAAACATAAACTGCACCCCATATCCTCATCATCCAATCCCTCCCCCCTTTTCTTTTGTGACTAATTATCATCTCCGTATCGACATAGGAAACCCATGATTTTGCATTACCAAATAAAATAACTACCAAGTCAAATAGTAATTCCTTCTCGCCACACATACTTTATTTTGAATAGTAGATGATTTTTTTCTTGTACATTCTCACCCTCTCTCCTGTATAAAGATGCCTTGTCACAAAGGCAAACAAGGATAACCTCAACAAATATAGTAACATGGAAGTGGACATTTCTCACTGGCTGCTCCAGTGCTGGAGAGCATGCTCCCTGCTGAAATAAGAATAGGACCCATCAGCATTGGCATGCCGCCGGCTTGTGAATACACTCCTGTTTAGACAATCCTTTCCCTGGCTTGAAGCTCCTGCTCTAATTACTTGTAATTGCCGTTTTTACCCTTTTATTCATTGTGCTGTTTTTATGGGCTCCTTTTATTGTCGCATTTCAGTTGTGGGTAAAATAAACACATTAACTGAAAATAATGCTTTGATGAAATTGCTTTGATGTGTATTATGCGCCCTTATATTTTTGTCATCAGTTTTTATACAGTCGTACCTTGGATCCTGAATGCCTTGTGACTCAAACGTTTTGATTCCCGAACGCCGCAAACCCAGAAGTGAGTGTTCCAGTTTGCAAATGTTCTTTGGAACCCAAACATCCTCCGCGGCTTCCATGGCTTCCGGTTGAGTGCAGGATGCTCCTGCAGCCAATCGGAAACCACGCCTTGGTTGTCGAACGTTTTCGGAAGTTGAAGAGACTTCCGGAACGGATTCCGTTCGACAACCAAGGTACGACTGTACTCGTAAACCAAAGTCATCCTGACAAGCATCATATAAATAGATGATTATAATAGCAAGTCTGTGGTCACAGCAAACTAGAGCCACAGTCGTGAGGCCTGCTTCCTCGGAAGTAAATCCTGCTGTGTTCAACGGTGCATAGCCCTTCAGGACTGCAGCCTGATTTCTGTAGCACACTGGGAAACAAAGGACAGCTCAAGGGACTGTGAAAGGCTTGCTCGGAACCTCAGTGAGATGTGACTTTGGGGCTTTGCCAGATACAGAAGTGGAAAAGAGAAGGATTGTGAGCTGGGACCTTTCGAGCTGGGTCCTGAAGAACTAAGTGTCTTGCTTCCCCTTTCCTGGTGAACAGCAAGAGGGGAATGGGTGAGGAAACAAAGGGATTATTGGGGCACTGTGAAATACAGCCGTACCTCCGGGATGCAAACGCGGCAAACCCGGAAGCATTTTTCCGGGTTTCGCCATGCGTGCATGCACAGAAGTGCTCCACGCGCCGCTCGCATGCGCAGAAGCGGTCCTCTGGTTGCAAATTCCTCGGGATGTGGCCGGACCTCCGAAACCGATCCCGTTCGCAACTGGAGGTACCACTGTATTTTTATTGGATGACAAATGCCACTCTATTCTCCCTTGGCCAGACCACACCTGGGATACCGTGTCTGGTTCTGGGCATCACCATTGAGGAAGGCTATTGACAAGATGGAAATGTGTGCAGAGGAAGGCAGCCAAGATGATTAAGGGTCTGGAAACCAAGTCTTATGGGGGATGGTTGAGCATGTTTAGTCTGGAAAAGAAGAGACCGAGTGGAGATGATAGCCATCTTCAAACATCAAAAAGGGCTGTCACATGGAGGACGGAGCAAGCTTGTTTTCTCCAGAGGCTGGCCCCCCAAACCAATGACTTCAAGTTACAAGAAAGGAGATTCCAAGTAAACATCGGGAATAACTTTCTGATAGTAAGAGCTGTTTGACTGTGGAACAACAGGCTCCCTCGGAAGGTGCTGGACTCTCCTTCCCTGGAGGTTTTTAAGCAGAGGTTGGGTGGCCACCTGCCACGGATGATCTACCGTGTTTCTCCTAAAATAAGACACCTTCTTATATTTATTTTACTCGAGAAAATAAGCCTATGGCTTATTTTCGGGGGGTGTCTTATTTTTTTTTGGGGGGGGGGTATGTCTTATATTTAGTCAACTCATGAAAATCCTGCCATGGCTTATTTTGTAGGCACATCTTATTTTATGAGAAACAGTAGTTGAGATTCCTGCATTGCGAGGGGTTGGTCTAGACTCTAGATGACTCTTGAGGTCCCTTCCAACTGCAGTTCTCTGATAAGGCTGTGAGTGGCCTACCTCCACTTTCAGAGGCAGTACATGTCTGAATACCAGCAGCTGGGAACTGAAGGTGGGGAGAGGGTGGCTATGCTCAGGTGCTGTTTGAGAGGCTTCCCACAAGCAGCTATCTGGTTGGCTACTGTGAGACCAAGATGCTTGGCTTTGGTGGGCCGCTGCCTTGACCCAGCAGGTCTCTTCATACACTCAAATCGCCCAAATTTGTGATTTGCTTGTGGGAAAGGAATCCCTTAAATCGGCCTTCAAAAGCTTTTGCTGGCGGAGACGCGTCTTTAAAAAGCCAAGCCATCCAATGCAAGGGGACGTCGGGCCTGAGAGAGCCCCACGATTCAATCTGCACATTGTCCTGAGCGCAGCCAGCAGTTCGAATCGCACCAGGTTCCTGACGCGAACTCTTCTGACAGCCCATCGTCCATCTTTGGCTAGCCCCAGGATCAGTTAAAAGATCTGTATCTGAACATTCTCCCTCTGGGGAGATGTTACCCCCCCCTTCCCAACACACACACACTCCTGCCATGCTTCCTGACCTAGTTTAGAATAGAGCTTGTCTTGTCAAGAAAGCTGGCCGCAGATGGGGCCTGGCTTGGCATTGTCAGAGGCAGAAAGATTATAATTAAAACTCCCAAACTCCCTTTGAGTAGGTGCCTCTCATTAGGGAAGTGATGGGAAGCAGAAAGTCCGATTTCATATCCGCTCGCTAAAGCGATGGGCATATTTTTATTCCCCCCCCCCACACACCAATAATTTTCCACCTTTGATCTCCAGCGTAGGTGCTGTGAAGCAAAGAATATTCAGGGGAGATTTAGCTGAGATTCTTGCCGGTCACCCCAAAGACCTTCTTCCCCTTCCCAGCCCTCGTTCTTAATATGCTCCCGCTCTTCTTCACATGCCAGGCCTCTCCTCGCTCAAGTGCAAAGCCGTCACCTCGGAGATAACAAGCCTGGTGAAGCAGAAGAGAGGGACGCCTGTCTCTTCAGGCCTCCACCTACCTGTTCGCAGTCTGGAACCGTTGCAGGGATGCAATTAAACACCACACAGCTATGTGTGGTCGAGCAGAGGGGGTGGGTGGGAGGGAGGGAGGGAGACCTTTTTCTGCTCTAGAGAAGTCTGATTTATTAGTGAAACGCAGGTACAAGCCAGGACTTTCAGGTCTGGTTGAGTTTGGTGCTTAGTTCTCTCAATGGAATTGATTGATTCCCCCCACCCCCCAATAAAAGGGTTGACATGGTATAAACTGGGGAGACCTGTTTTCAAATCCTTGCTCAGCCATGAACCTCCCCAGGAGACCTCGGACCCTCTTGGCCTAATATTATCACCTCACAAGGTTGTTGTGAGAGAGCCAGTGTGGTGTAGTGGTTAAGAGCGGCAGACTCGTAATCTGGGGAACCGGGTTCGCGTCTCCGCTCCTCCACATGCAGCTGCTGGGTGACCTTGGGCTAGTCACACTTCTCTGAAGTCTCTCAGCCCCACTCAACTCACAGAGTTCTTGTTGTGGGGGAGGAAGGGAAAGGAGAATGTTAGCCGCTTTGAGACTCCTTTGGGTAGTGATAAAGCGGGATATCAAATCCAAACTCTTCTTCTTCTTCTTCTTCTTCTTCTTCTTCTTCTTCTTCTTCTTCTTCTTCTTCTTCTTCTTCTTCTTCTTCTTCTTCTTCTTCGCATAGCTTACCCTGATTTGCAAAGGAGTAGAGGTGTTGCAAAGAGCCGCTGTTGCAGTCGAGCAGCTGTGCAATGTGTCATTTGCACTTAAAACATTACAAAATGGTTTGCTTTGGTCCAGCGAGCTCTGGCGCTGCAAAATTTATTTTAACTGCTGATAGCATTGTTAGAAGGAATCTCAACGTACGTGGGCACTGACCAGACCGAAAGGCGACGGCAGGAGCCTTTCATTTAGTGCAGGCTAGTTGGCAGGTTTGCAAAATATCAGTGCGGTGGAGACTTTGGTTATGGTAAGGAGACTCTGGCTGGTGGATGGGAGTGAAGTGAAGTGAATCGTGAAGCACGTCAGCCCCCACCAGGCATAGCTCTGGAGTGGAACTAATTCCTTTGCAATGCCCATTTGATCAACGGAGGCAATTAAGTACCCTGGCGACAGCCGAAATCAGTAAACAGATTGATGTGAGTGTTTTCTTCTTTCCAAATGAGGCAATGAGCAATCAAAGCGCTCCAAGAGGCAGGTAAAGTTGCATCTGATGGCCTGGGGGGGGGGGCTGATAGTTGGAGAGAGGGTGGTCTCTCTTTCCCTCATGTTCTCCCTCTAGTGAGCTTTCTGACATTACTGAGAGAGGCAGAGGACTGCATTGCATGGGTGTTCATCCTTGCTCAACATCACTTTCATGCCCAGGTAGCAGACCTTGGAAAGCCACCAGTACTACTCAGAGCAGACATTTCTGGTTGGATTTGCCGTTGGTCTCTGCCTTGGTACCATGGCACCTTCATAAGTCTTAGGTGCAATACCGGTAGTTGATAACACAAAAAGTTGCACTTCCTATAAGGCTGGGATGGGGAGCCTGCGCAGAGCACATTAAACATGGGCAAACAATTCAGCAAATATCTTCTTCTTCTTCTTCTTCTTCTTCTTCTTCTTCTTCTTCCGCTCGTAGCCAAGGAACATTGTCTTCCATAAACACAATTTTAACAATTCTGGATCCACACGTCCTTCCACAGTGGGGACATAGGTTTCTGGGCGGGAGTTGATCACGGTGAGTGTTTGCCAAGCGTGCCTTCCTCTTAGCATGTTACTTTACCTTTGGTAAAGGCTGTTCTCCAGTTGGAGCGCTCGCAGGCCAGTGTTTCCCAGTTCTCTGTGTTTATATTACATTTCTTAAGTTTTGTTTTGAGAGAGAGTTTTGTTGACCACTGGCATGACACTTTCCATTTTTAAGTTCGGAATAGAGTAGTTGCTTTGGAAGACAGCAATCATCACATTTGATAGGGCCCTCATTCCATGTTTTTTAAAGTATGAATCTTTACCAAAGCAATCTGTCAACCAGAGAATCCCAGGATGATCCCAGGACATAGTCAGAAGGGAGATGAAGCGACCACCTTGCTGACGTTACACAAGTCTGGCCATAACCTGGATGGGGCCACAGGTAGGCTGCTTTCAGTTTCATGGTGAAAAAACGGCGAGATCTAAATGTAGTACAGTAAATGAATAAACGAATCCTGGGAAAGGGGTGGGGGTGGGGGACATTCAATTCTGTTCCCGTTCTGATACAATATGTGAAACGGAAGAGAACCATCCTTCAAAATCCACACTTCTCCAGTTCTCCAACCGAGTAGGAAGAAGAAGAAGAAGAAGAAGAAGAAGAAGAAGAAGAAGAAGAAGAAGAAGAAGAAGAAGAAGAAGAAGAAGAAGAAGAAGAAGAAGAAGAAGAAGAAGAAGAAGAAGAAGAAGAAGAAGAAGAAGAAGAAGAAGAAGCAGCCACTCTGGGCGGCTTCCAAGAAAATATTAAAATACAATGGTCTGTTAAACATTAAAAGCTTCCCTAAACAGGGCTGCCCTCAGATGTCTTCTAAAAGTCTGGGAGTTGTTTTTCTCTTTGACATCTGGTGGGAGGGCGTTCCACAAGGCGGGTGCTACTACTGAGAAGGCCCTCTGCCTGGTTCCCTGTAACCTCGCTTCTCGCAGTGAGGGAACCCAGTGGCAAATGGTGCCGCTTAGCTGCCCGGGGCGGCACATACGCAGTACACCCTGGCGCATGCTTTGTGACATGATGACGCACGCACCAGGACAGACTGTGCATGTCCGCACATGCGCAGTCCGTCTGCGGTGGCCGGTGCGCTCCAGCAAGGGCACCGGCTGGCGCACTGGGCTGGTGGCCAGTGCGCTGGGCCAGTGGAGGCGAGGGGCGGGGGCGGGCGGCGGGCTCGGCTGGAGGAGGTGAGGGGCGGGCCAGGGGCCTGCGAGGCTGCCCCCGCCAGACTGGAGCTAGAGGCGGCCCGTCCCTCCCTTGCTATGCCCATGAGGGAACCGCCAGAAGGCCCCCGGTGCTGGACCTCAGTGTCCCAGCAGAACGATGGGGGTGGAGACGCTCCTTTGGGTATACTGGGTCGAGGCCGTTTAGGGCTTTAAATTGTGCCCGGAAACGCACTGGGAGCCAGTGTAGATCTTTCAAGATCGGTTTTATGTGGCCTCAGCGGCCACTCCCAACCACCAGTCTAGCTGCAATAGACCACTGCAAAGTGTTCATATAAATAAATCCACTGGTGAAAATAACGTACAAAAACACATTATATTAGGGGGGAATTGCTTTGCACAAGGATGCATATGGTGAAATTTTTTAGACGCAAGTGTGTCTATTGGGAGAAGCTCCCGCTGAATTGCTGATGAATTTTCATGAGGACTTTTTGCCCCCCAATGCAAACTGATATGGAAATGTGGAGGACAGAAGTCAAGCCTGGAGAAATGAGAGAAACCCAGTTTGACATGTTCAGCTATCCCTGGTTCCAGGGCAGATTCTCAGTAATGCAGAGTGCAGAGACCAGACCTGCCGGGCCTAAGCATTGCTCTGTGCGACTTGCATGTTGCAGGGGAAGATCGGGAGTGGTGGGCAAAGCAGCCTTTCATGGAAGCTTGTCTGCCATTACTGATCTTGTCACTGAGGAGTGCCCAGTAATTCTGGGACGCAGTTTGAAAACTGCTGGGCTAAGCCAAAGAGACCAAGCCCTTGCTCCTAAATTTTAATCTACATTCCTGCAGAATAACTGAAAGCTTTTTGGGTGTGAGACACAGAGAGACATACGTACATCATGTTACAGAGTAACTAACGCATTGTGTCACGATCCTTCCTAGGCTAGAATTGATTTCATGCTTGCGTGTGGAGACTTCTCTCCATTTCTCATCCTTCTAATCTTAAATGCAGTTTGCTCCATTTCTGCATCAGTTTGCACTTAAATAAAATCTGCAGAAAAATGTATATGCATTTGTGTGCGGATTTATTCCAGTATGCAATGCAATCTTGCCTAACGTGGACATTTTTGCATGCTGTTTTCCCAAATAAAATACAGTTTTGTATGCTATTTTCCTTTTTTTTAAGTGTACTTTCCCCTAATATATGTGTTTAATATACTTTTTTAGGCTGGATAACTGCTGTGCAAAAGTCAGAGAGCTGCAAATTCCAAAAGAAATTTGTGTTTTGGTTTACGTACAGGTTCGGGAAGTGTGATTTGATGGGCTCACGTGAAAATGTGAACCAAACACCTTTTACCTCTATTCACCGTTTCTGGGCATAGTGGCTAAGCATGTAAGCCACAAGCCTAACAATCCTGGGTTCAAATCTTCCCACCTAGCCTGGGAATGCACAAAACAGCCTGTCTGAAGCAAGTCGCCGTCTCTTCGTCTCAATCCTACCCCTGCCATTTGCAACATGGGGATAATTCTGATAGCATCCTACTCGACAGGGTCATTGGAAGGATTGCAGCAGCGGAATCTGGAATGTGCTGTTTCATTTGTTTGCTATTATTTGTTAGCTCCGAGTGCCTCTTTTTAGACAGATAGGCATCATATGCTTATCTGAAATAAAATACAGAGAACTGTAACTGCTAATTAGCATGATTCTTTAACAGAAGAGAGAACCCGTCTCCCTTTCCTGACATCATTTCTCACGTTTTTTTTCTCTCTTTTTTTGTATCTATCCTCCCCACTGGGTCAGAGGTTAGTTGGCAGCCCTTGGTAGACTCTCTTCTTGGAATAAGGGTCAAGTCACAGCCGCCAGGAGTTCTGATCTGCAGTCAAGCGTTTCCCAAAAGGCTCTTTGATCCAGAGCAGAGCAGGTGAAATGTTCAACACTGACGACTCTTGACTGCCACCTAGCGCTCATCTGAAGATCCTGCTCATAATTCCATGCCCTTTCCACCCAGGGCAGTCAATAGAGCAGGGGGCAAATAACCCAGCTGATATTTTGCTTTTTGGACCAATTACTAGAAAAGCAGGGGTGGGTGGGGGAATGAGTATATTTTTTTAAAAGCCCAAAGCGTTTCTGTTAGAGATTGTAGGGGCAGAAATCGCCTGCCCCCCCCATGTTAAAGTTGTTTATGTATGTAACAACAGTAGCTAGGATTCTATATGTGCTTAAATGGAAAGAAGAAGAAGATGTTCCTACCAAAGAACAGATAAGTAAGATAATGGACTATGCAGAACTGGCAAAATTAACAGCAAAATTAAGTGAATCTAACAATTATTGCTTTATGGAAGAATGGATGCCTTTTTCGGACTACCAGTATTTAAAGAAATCTTATAGTATGATGAACTTGCGAGCAAGATTTGAGCTATGAGTGGCAGAAGTAATTAGATTATAATATTGTGGTTATGATTTGATAGGTGTGAGGCATTAAAGCTGTATATAGTATAAGGTTGCAGGGCGGGCAGAGGGGTATGTGGTAAACTTATATTCTTTTACTTAGTTAGGGATGCCAATGTCCGAAACATCCCGGACATTGCCAGGATTCGTCCGTTGAAAATGTTGTCCAGATGGAATTTTTGAAAAATCGGTTAAAATGTCGGGGAAAACCCAGGTGTATGGCAGTCCATATTGGAAGTGTTGATTTTTTGCTGAACTTCCTAAAAATAGGAAGTTGTTTAAATTTTGCCAAAGAAGCTAAACAGCTTTTGTATCCGGATTTTAACTTTTTGAAATATGGCAACCCTAACTTAGTGTATGTGTGGGGGTTTTGTGTCAGCGACACTCGGGTAATGCCAATGTCTTTCTATTCATTTATTCATTTTCATTGGCAGTGAGAGAGGTTGGGGGCCCTAAGGCATGCTTGGTTTTCTTCAGTTGCCTGTGGCGAGATTGGTTTGTGTGTGTGATGTGGGGAAGGGATTGTCGGGTCAAGTTAACCATATTGATTCGTATGCTGTCGGTGGGTTCTTGTTGTTGTCTTGTTGGGCTGTGTATGCAATGCAGGCGAGCCGTACCGGCAGGAAACAGTCATACTAGAAAACCAACAGGCTGAAACTGCCTTATATAAAATCAAGCAGCAGATTAATCAACCCATGCTTTAGTTGATTAACCAGCAAGGAGTGAATTTGAATCAGTCTGGCAGAAAATAAAGGGCAACTGTGTCTGAGCAGGTATTTTTTAAGCTATTTTGGAGACGGTGTATTTCTGCCACAGGGACTGGCGATGTTAAAAGAGCCTTTTCTTAGAACGACGAGGGGCGGTTCTTTACTAAATCCTCTTCCATTAGTTCAAGAACTTGTACCGAAGTGCTGGCAACAGTAAAAATCTGTTTAATGGATTGAACATATTAAGGGCAATTAAATTTGATTGATTGAATGGAAGGTATTAAAGGCACGAAAACGATCCTTGGTTGGTTTCTATAAATTAGTTAGAGCCAGTTCTTCTTTCACAAATCCAGGGGGCTCTCTGTTCTCTTGGTAGCACAACCAACTTCCAAAGCCCCACCTCTTCATATCTGGCACCTTCGCTGAGCCCCCCACCAGCTCTGCCGCCCAAGAGGGTACAGAAAAGAGGCTATTCCCTGCGTCATTTTGGCTGGGAATAAAGAAAGCCTTGTGCTCTCCCTGTATCCTCATTAGTCCTTCGGATTCCCTTCAGCTGATTCTGATGTCATGGTGACCCCCTAGGCTCTCTGGCTGGGCTGCCATTATATACACCATGGGGCTAGCATAGGACACGGGCTCCACAAGACTCAGCGGAGGGAGCGGCCGCCTGGCCCAGCCTCCGGGCCCTGCTTGGCGCTAGTCTTTTTGCCCAACACTGGGTTAAGAGACCTCTCAGGTCAACAGTTCAAATCTAGCCCCAGGTAGTGGCAAAGAAAAGCCTGTTCTCCGTGGCTGCTTTTCAGGTTAAGGTAATTGGTCCCGGAGTGGCCATGGCAACTGTGAGACTGCCGGGATTAAAATGTTGAAAAACACAGCATTGTTCGGCGTGTAGAAATGATGGGGAAGATCGAGAGGCAGAGAGGCAGGCAGAGAGATGTGACTGATCACTTTGAATCAACACACAAGATTCAGCCCAGCTGCTGTCGACAGAGGGCTTGTCCACATTCCTGCTATGCCCTCCAATATTTCTCCGATGAAAATAGGGCTGTCCTATTCCTAATAATAATAATAATTTTATTATTTCTTATACCCCACCCATCGGACTGGGTTGTCCCAGACACTCTGGGCAGCTTCTATATAAGAATAGAATAAAACATTAAACAACTTCTCTATACAGGGCTGCCTTCAGGTGTCTTCTTTTTTTGTGATTAAAATACTTTATTAAATATTAAACATATTAACAATAAAATCAGCATAATTCAACATAACATAACATAACATAAATCAACACAAATGAAAACAAAATCAATACAACACTAATACGAACATAAGTCAAAATTATACAAGAAAAAACCCCAAAACTTATTAGAAACTTATTAGAAAAAGTAAAAGGAGAGGGAAAGAAAAGAAAAAAAAAGAAAAGAGAAAGAAGAGAAAGAAAATACAAGAAATAAAATTTCAATAAAATACTCTGGTTTCTTTTCAGATCGTATAAATCTTTTGCCTTCAGGTGTCTTCTAAAAGTTGTAGAGTTACTGATCTCCATGGTTCGGGGGTTGCATAACTCCACACCCTCCAACATTTCTCCGATGAAAATAGGGACATCCTAAGGAAAAGTGGGACATTACAGGGTCAACTTACAAACCGGGACAGCTTCTGTAAACCCAGGATTGTCCCTGGAAAATAGGGACACTGGGAGGGTCTGTTCTATTTGTCCCATGCTATCTAGGCATGGGTCCAAGCTGTTTTAACCTGCTGCTTCCTCTTGGAAACCTCTTGGGAACTCTTCTAGCTATACAGTTCTATGATTCCTTAGTCTGGGATGGGTAGCCTTTAGTCCAGGCATCCCCAAGCTATGGCCCTCCATATGTTTTGGCCTACAACTCCTATGATCCCTAGCTAACAGGACCAGTGGTCAGGGAAGATGGGAATTGTAGTCCAAAACATCTGGAGGGCCGAAGTTTGGGGATGCCTGCTTTAGCCGTCCCAACTGCAAGTCCTACCATCTCTGACCATTGGCCATGCCGGCTGGGCTGATGGGAGTTGGGGTCCAACAACTCCTGGAAGGTTGCAGGCTCCACATCCCTGCTATAATGCACAACACATCCTTAATCCACCCTCTTCCCTAGCGCAGGTCCCTGTTCCCCCCCCCACTTGATGGCATCACCCATCCCAACTTCAGCTGTTTCCCTCGGTGCCTGCCCAATACATTTTGCTGCCTGAGGGAAAGGACTCCCATATTTCAGGTATAGAAACTAGTTAGACTGGCAGGGAATCCTGCATCAACATCTTCTGCTGCATCAGATACCGTCCTCCAGAACATTGCTGTTTTTTTCTGACTGATGCCCAAACACACCCAGCATCTGCCACCCGAGGCAGCCCAATGCCTCACTCTTCCTCATAGTAGAGCCGGTCCTCCTGTCATTTTAGGATCTCTGCAACAACAAAAACAACCCAACCACAATTCCAATGCCCCACCCAATCCTTGTGATGACCAGTTTCACTATGTTCCTAGTGTTCTCTGGGACTTAAGTCTCTCGTGTTCTCCTCACTCACCCCCCTTGCTTTCAGCCAGGGCCCCTGCATATAAATCATCCCCGCACAATGACGCCTTCTCTGTAGCTCCCTCACCTTAAGCCAGGCTATGTAATGTTCCAGGACCCATGAATAGTCTTTGTGCTGTAGAAATGGAAGGGGTCATAAAGACACTGCCTTTTCCAGAAGAACTCCTGCGGCGGGTGAATGAGGTGGTCAAAGTTTTAATGAGTCTTGTAGTGCAGGCAGATTATAAATCACTCCCTCCGCCCTGTCCCGACCATACGATCTCCCTGGGTAACTATTAGATCATAGGG
The DNA here is from genome assembly GCF_965207765.1 of Zootoca vivipara. Lineage (NCBI taxonomy): Eukaryota > Metazoa > Chordata > Lepidosauria > Squamata > Lacertidae > Zootoca > Zootoca vivipara. Next base: position 13,022,221 of record NC_142595.1, on the reverse strand, counting down.
AGGTCAAGCCAGCCAGATGGAGTCCTTGCAACTCAGCAGTGGCATAGCATGGTTTGCTAGTGCTTGGGGCGCACATGCATGTGCCGGGACAGTGGCCGTGGAGGGTGAACGGAGCCCACAGCACCAGCCCAGCCCTCACCACTGCTGCCACCAGAGTGACCCCCCCCCCAAAAGCTAAGCAGCGGGGAGCCCAGCCGGCCACTGCGAATCCTCTTGGGCTAATCCTCTTGATGCCTGCAGAGAGGAGTGCCGAACTTTGCCATGCAGGGGTTGCCCTTTGCCCATCTCCTTTTTCCCATGCCCACTCACCGTCCAGGGAGCACACCAAGGGGGAGCGGGTGAGTGCTGGCTGGACAGCCATTCAGCGAGGGGGCTGGTGACGCAGTGGTCAGGCCAGACTCTGGGGTCCAGAGACCTCTGACAGCAGACAGGGAAGAATGGGGGACCAGGCCCACCAGGATGTGGGGGATCCCCACAGAAGCCGGGGGACGCCTGGTTCATGCCTCCTTAAAATTGTGCGCTTGGGGCCACCTGCCACCTGCTATGCCCTTGCAATTCAGTCTATCCTGGCAATGTAAGGAAAACTGTGTGGTTAGGAGATAGATATAGATATAGATATAGATATGATATATATATATATAGACAAGATATATAGACATGATAGATAGATAGATAGATACGGTAGGTAGGTAGGGGTAGATAGATACCGGTAGGTAGGTAGGTAGGTAGGTAGGTAGGTAGGTAGGTAGGTAGGTAGAAGATACATATGGCAAGTGGAACCTGCAACATTTTATTTTTTGCTGGGTTGGATGCTCTTATTTAGAGTTCCAGCCAGCCAGCCATGCCCTTTTCACTAAGTAGCCACTGAGCATATTTAGTCCCTTAGGATTTCTCTCCCCACCAGCACCACTCCATTTTAGCTTTTCTGTCCCTGAATTTTTTATACTTTTGCAAAACTTTGGGTTTCTCCAGAACTACTGATACTTCCTTTTTGTTCACAGATGTCACAGGTCAGTAACCACACAGTTCAAATGCTAAGAAAGAGTTAACTCTTTTTTAGCAAGAACAAGATCTGCCACAGACTTGGTAGAGTGTCATGCCCAATGAGCACAGCAGCTCATTCCCTGTGGGTCTAACTCCATGAAATCAGTTGCCGCAATTGAAAGTCCCCACCTCTGCACAGTCTTCTGAGTCCCCTCCTCTCCAGGGCTTTTCCCAAGCAATCGGAGACTGCGCCTGCATGAAGCCAACCTCTCCTCCGCCCTTTGCATGCCTCTTCTGGGTCTGGGAGCCAGGATGGGAGGGAGGGAGGGGAGCTTGTCACAGCAAGGGAGACACACACACATGACTCTTGACCAGCCTGACTTATCTCTGCCTCTTGGCCTCCACTGCTTCAGCTTCTGCCCCGAGTCTGGACTTATCTCTGCCACAGATGTTCCCAGCTCACTAAGCCCTGTTACCTCTTCAGCTTCTGTCCGACACCTGCTCTTCCCAGTCTTCTCCCTCTGACAATACATCGTTGTCCAATCACCGCTCCCTGGGCTCTGAGCCCGCCCACTCTGTGTCCAACCAGCCCTTGACAATGGATGGTAATGTTTTGCCTACCATATTCAGAGGATCTGCACTCACAAAACAGAGTTCACTCTTTGTATATAATATAGTAGGGTAGCCAATGTGTAGCCCTTAAATATTGTTGGACTCCACTCTCATCAGTCTCAGCCAGCCTGTCCAATGGTTGCAGATATAATATTTCTGCACACCAGACACTACCCCAAGTATACAGAAGCACCTTATTTTTGGGGTGGTCCTGTTTCATTTCCAAACCACTGTGAAGCTTGGTAGGGAATTACTAACCCCTTTCTCTAGAAAATCATGTTGTTCACTTAGTTTTTTATGCAGATCATTATAGTCCAGTGATTTCTGTGTTCTTCTCCCGTCCTCCATTGCCTTCAGAGCTTCCTGTTTACAGAATCAGACTGTTTTATTGATTCCTGTCGAGTTTGGCTGGGGTGTTACTGATCAATACCTCCTAATTGCACCTTGAATAGCCCATTCATATCAGTTTCTCTCCGACAATAGATGAGTACTTCCTCCCATTTTTCTTCTTCGTTTTTTAAAAGTGAAAGATCGCGATTTCACAATATAAAAATTAAAGAACTAAGAATAGAAAGGAATCAATTGTTAAAGCCCATCCTCTCGTCAGAACAGGAACTGATGTCAAAGGGCAATGTAGAATGGATAGAACAGCAGAATCATAGGGTGGGACGGTACCCCAAGGGTCATCTAGTCCAACCCCCTGCAATGCAGGAATCTCAGCTAAAGCATCCATGACAGATGGCCATCCTACCTCTGCTTAAAAACCTCCAAGGAAGGAGACCCCACAACCTCCCAAGAGAGTCCATTACACTGTCAAACAGCTCTTACTGTCAGAAAGTTCTTCCTGAGATGCATAACGCAGACTAGTGTGATATCACTGCAGAGGCATTAAAAATTAGAATAGCAGATTTTGAGTATTTCCTACCAACTGTCCATGATCACAGCCACACTTTACTGGGTACTGGTGAAGAGAAAGAAAGTGCATTGCTATTGTGGCCCCTACTGTGGATACTCAAATGCTATTTTGTGTGTGTGTGTGTGTCTTAAACATCTGCTTTGTGCACATTTCAGTCTTTTACAGCACAGAGAGAAATCTCACCATGGACAGCTGGATAACTCAGTTGGTTAGCTCAGCTGGTTACAGCATGGTGCTGATAATAATGCCAAGGTTGCAGGTTTAATCCCCGTATGGGATAGTTGGATTGCAGGGGGTTGAACAATGATGGTCCTTGGGTGTCCCTTCGAACTCTGCCATTCTACAACTCTACCTTTCTCACCCCTGTGGCTGCAAAGCTTAGCTTGAAAAAATGTACAGAAAGTGCCTGGTGACATCTCAGAAGCTAGAAGGTGATCTGAGCAGGACTTGTCATGCATAGCTGCCAAGTTATCCCTTTTTTAAAGGGATTTTCCCTTATGCTGAATAGGCTTTCTCGCGAGAAAAGGGAAAACTTGGCAGCTATGTTGTCATGGTCAAGGAGGAGAGGGTTAAGGTTCCCACTCTGCTTTTGACCCTAATTCAGATGCTGAACCAGGTATAATGGTTGTGCTTGCACTCCAGGGCCCGCTATGCCCAACCATGTTGTTGTTGTTTAGTCGTGTCCGACTCTTCGTGACCCCATGGACCATAGCACGCCAGGCACTCCTGTCTTCCACTGCCTCCCACAGTTTGGTCAAACTCATAGTGGTAGCTTCAAGAACACTGTCCAACCATCTCGTCCTCTGTCATCCCCTTCTCCTAGTGCCCTCCATCTTTCCCAACATCAGGGTCTTTCCCAAGGATTCTTCTCTTCTCATGAGGTGGCCAAAGTATTGGAGCCTCAGCTTCACGATCTGTCCTTCTGGTGAGCACTCATGGCTGATTTCCTTCAGAACGGATAGGTTTGATCTTCTTGCAGTCCATGGGACTCTCCAGCACTATGCCCCACCATGGCATAGTGCAAATGGCTGGCTCCCAAGGAGGAGATCTCTTGCCCCTCCTCATGACTTGTAGAGGGAGACCTAATTATGTCCTCTAAACAAATCTACGTATACAAATTTGCACCACTGATTCAAGTCGCAGAATCTTGCTGCTCTTGCTGCAGCATTTGCATTCTGGGGGTGTAAAGATTTCTGACACACACACCCTCAAACATGATGCAAAACAACAACAACAACAACAACAAACCAAAATAAAAACTTAGTTGGTCTTTAAGGTGCTACTGACCTGTAACCAGAACTATGGAAGGCACCACATTGAGCCGCATGAAATGGAAGTAAACTTGCACAGGTACTCCTATTTCAGTGTATCTGAAGAAGTGTGCATGCACACGAAAGCTCATACCAAAATAAAAACTTAGTTGGTCTTTAAGGTGCTACTGAAGGAATTTTTTTATTTTACTAACAACAACACACTTCCAGCTGTGTCAAAGAAGCATCCTTGAGCATCTGAGTTATTCCCCCATTGCTGAACCTCACCTGGTGGACCAGTCTTGTACCATTGTACCTGAAGAAGCAGAGAGCAAGTGCAGGGGAGTTTCTCTTGCCCCCTAAAGTCGGCCTCTTTCTCTCTGCGGCTTAAGTCCCATTGTTTCCCAGAAGCAGACCGCGTTGTATGTGCTCTCCCTGTGGCGTGCCAGCTCCCCAGACATGCGGGATAAAGAAGGCTTCATTGCTATGCACAGGCGCCATCATTCCCCTCCTGCCATCCCTTTCACTGCCCCGGACTCCTGTCCAGCAGCCAAACAACAACCTTTTCATTCTGTTCCAATGGGCGACACGGATTAAAAGACTCTGGAGTTGGCAAGCAACTGCTTTGGCCTCGGTGCGCCGGGAGAGGGGACTTGGGCTGCAGCGGGCCAGGGACAAGGGGGATCCCGCTGCAGCCCAAGAGTTGTAGGGTTGTAAAACTCCGAGGCGACAGCACACCCGTCACCGTGGCGCTGGGGATGGGTTGGTATGTGCGTGGGGCAGCCATGTCACGTTACGGATGTTGTGTGTACGAGGTTGGGCAAGGGCACAAGTGTCTATATGGCAGCAAGTCTGTGAGTGTGCGGGTGTGAACACTGGCAGGCGTGGCACAGTATTTGCAGCTTCCAAAAGGGCAGTTAGGGCTAAATGCTCTGATCTGAATGGTTTAAAACTGGATGGGGGCCACCTAGAGGCGAGGGAGACATTGGATTCAGCTTGCATTTAAAGGTGAACTCGAACTCATGTTCACTTTCCGGAACGATGCGCAAACTGAAACTCGGCCACCCTTTGCAATGAACACGTCTCGGAATTTTGCGGTACTACAACTCCCATCACCCCTAGTAGCTAACAGGACCAGTGGTCAGGGATGATGGGAATTGTAGTCCCAAAACAGCTGGAGGGCCAAGTTTGGCCACCACTGACGTAATGTGTACAGAAATGCATCTATACTAAGGGGAAGTGTGCATATAAAATGCATGTTGGTGAAAATAAAAAAAGGAAAATGTGTTATATTGGGGGAACATGGCTTGGCAAAAACATGTGCATTAAAGGAAATTGCGTACAAAAAATGGGAGGAATTCACATAAAAATGCGGTTGAATTTTCACAGGGACTTTAGAAACAATAATAATGCGGGAATGTGGCAAAGTGAATTTAGAACTGGAACTATGAGAAACTGAGAGAAACCGAAACTGATATAGTTACCCATCCCTAGGGCCACACCTGTAAGTTGCCACTGTGGATTTCAGAATCACCCTCTGAGAGAGCGGGATGCCACGTCTTAGTTCAGGGTGTGTGTTGTGAGCTGTGCTTCTTCCTAGGAATCATGGAGGAGAGGAGGTTGTCAAACCAGGATGCAGAGCCCAGCAGTCTGAGAGCGCCTCTCTAGGCATCTACTTATGATCTGCTTCAGGCTGAGGAGCCAGCCATGGCAAAGTCAGAAGCTTTAAAGGACCAAATGGGGACCCTCTTGGTCTCTCGAGTCTCCTGATCCCTGTTGAACTGATGGCTTCAAAAGTACTCTCTGACAATCTCCAACAGGGGCACTGGAGTATCTGCCAGTAGTTCTGCTTATGGTGACCGGGGGGGGGGAGGGGGGAAGGAAATAGTGCCTGGATCCAGAGGCAGTTTTAGGGTTTCATGACCTGTCCAACCATGCTGGACACCACACTGCAAGGGGCACCCAAACAATGCCGTAGAATGGAGCACGAGAGGCGGGGGGGGGGCACAGAATTTTAGCATCACACAGGGTGCCCCTGAAATTTGAAGAGCCCAAAGGCGGTCACTGCTGTTCATCTCTAGTTTGTGACCTTCTCATAACATGTGGCATCCCTCACACAAACTGGGAGTCCACCTCAGAATGTGTCCAGCCTTTTTGGGTGGCCCAGGTATTGCTGGAGTACAGGTGAACACAGTAGACAAGTCACCTTTTGGCGATGTTTGCAAAAATAGGAAGAGAAAGACTCTCAAAGGCTATGTAAGGATGCTTCCATGTGGACAGCTTCTGTTGCGACTTAACAAATGGTTTTCAGATATAAGGCCTTCTCCGTGGTGGCACCCTGAATTTGAAGATGTAACTATTCACCCAGGCATTTCACTCTTAATTGCTGTCCATCTTTCAGTTGGTTGAGGTAGTGTGATACCTTTTCAATGCTACTGCAGTTGAGGCACTTGTAGTTTATAATGTTCTACTGTGGTATTCCTTTTAAAAAAAACATTGTAAGTCACCTTGAGACAATTTTTGCTAGTAAGCAGCAAATTGATGTAACTCTACAATTCTATGGTTCTGTCATTATCTAGTAGTGCAATTTGGAGCTGACTTTCCATTCCATTGGTGAATATTATGTTTTTTTCCATGTGTGTCTCTTGCTATGTTCTATCTAATCAGTCAGTGGCTCCCAGTGGAGTACAGGATCCGGTTTAAGGTGCTGGTTTTAACCTTTAAAGCCCTACACGGCCTAGGACCGCCGTACCTACGGGACCGCCTCTTCTGGTATGCCCCATGGAGGACCTTACTGTCTGCTAACAACAACACCTTGAAGATCCCGGGCCCCAGGGAAATTAGACTGGCCTCTACTAGAGCCAGGGCCTTTTCAGCTGTGGCCCCGGCCTGGTGGAACGCTCTCCCACAAGAAACCAGGGTAAAGTTACCGGATATTTTTCAATGAATCCGGGGACACTTTACATACTATACACTATACATACATACTACAAGTTCGGGACGTTGATGCTGCAGCGATGGCAGTGCCAGTGGCAGAGGGTTGACCGCCACCTTGACCTCAGCCGCCACATTTCACCTTCCTCCGAGGCTTCTATCTCCTTTCTCCATGAGCCTGGGCAGCCCCTGAGTTGTTGGTTCTTCGGTGGTGGTGGTGGGAAGCGGTGCACGGTGGGTCAGGCATGGAAGGCGGAGAAGGAGGGCCAAGAGCGGTGGCGGTGGCGAGGCTCGGGCAGCGTGATGCCCCCCTTCCCATCGGAGCAGCCCCAATCCCATTCCTACTTGTGTGCAAGCAGGAGGGGGCGGGGATCTCTCAGGCAGCGCAATGCCTCCCTTCTCTTAACCCACTCTCGGGCAGGGAGGGAGGGATACAAATACATTATTATTATTATTATTATTAACTTGGCCATTCTGGAATTTTCCCGAGGAGTAATTTTTTTAAACCCACCACGTGAGAGATGTGCTTTTTTCAGAGCTTGTATGAGAGCACAGTGCCCCCCCCCAAACACACATTTTGGGGCGCCATGTGAAAAAGAGGGGTACCCCAGTTTTATCAGGGAAGTGCAACCCTCGGTCACCCACGAGGCCGAGCCATGATCCCAGATGTACCCCCTGGAATCTCTCGCTGGGTCACGCACCCCTTGTGGGAGGGGGTGTGTGTCAAAAAGCCTTGGGCCTGCTCCACTTCTCAGAAGAACCCTCCAAGGCCGCTTTTAAACGATGGCCTTTTTCTCGTTAACTTTGCTTTTTTTTTGTGTACCCAACCCCTTCCCAGGCCGAGGCTTTCAGGGACTGCGTGTTCCTGCAGCGGACCGCACTCCTCGCGGCAGAGCCGGCGGGGGGTATCAATCTTGCCACGGCGAGCATGAAAATGGGGCACCTTGAGACAGCGGCCAGAGCACAGAGCCCCTTGTGTTCTCGGCCAGGGGCTCTCGCCGTGGCCTCGGGCCCATTAATAAGGCCCTTTTGTGGGGATGACGGCTCCCGGCTCCAGAGGGACGCGCAGGGCTTGGTCAACAGAGGCTGCTTTCGCCAAGGGAGGGGAGGCCGAGAGCGAGGGGTTAGGGGGCTGGGAACCTGGCTGGGGGCCAGAGGTGGGGCAGGCGAGGCCTTAAAAAAAAAAAAGCTTGGGAGGCGGCACCCCCTTGCCCTGTGTGACTGCAATGGCGTCTGGGGTGTGCTCCGTTGAGATGCCATGGCTGTGAGGCTAGCAAGTCCTGAAGGGAAGGTTAGGGAAGTTTTGAGTCTGTGGTATCGCATTATGCTTTTAACTATTTTTTTTTTGTTGGGAGCAGCCCAGAGTGGCTGGGGCAAACCAGTCAGATAGGTGTATTATTATTATTATTATTATTATTATTATTATTATTATTATTATTATTATTATTATCATGGCAAGGCCTGGCCAGGTCATTCCTGCGATCCACGCTGTAAAAACCCAACCTGGAACGACCCTCACGATGCATAGGCATTGCATATGGGAGATTCGTGGCAGGGTGGGGGGGGCTCCCTAGGAAGACAATGCAGGTTTTCTCAGCCTCCAACACACACACACCCCGGCCTTTTCTCTGTAGGCAATTTTCAGGTATGGATGGGATCTTTGCTTTGGGCCTGAGTTGATCTAAGGTAGATAGAACCCTTGGCAGAAACAGGAAAGGGCGGGGGCTTCAATTGAGTAAAGGGTCACAGAGCACGAGACTCTTAATGCCAGGGTCACGGGTTCGAGCCCCACGTCGGCTGAAAAGATTCCTGCATTGCAGGGGGTTGGACTAGATGACCCATGTGGTCCCTTTCAACTCCACGATTCTACTCCCCTGTAGAAAGATTCCCAGCCTTGCACATTGGGTGATTGGTCAGTTAGTTAAGCATTTCTATTGTTTTATTTGATGGGAGGAAATGCCCTGCCCATCCCACCCCACCCGCTTGGCTGCGCCCGTGCCCTCGCACAATTGAATGTTTTTGGTCACAGAAGCTGGAGGTTTACAGGAATTAGGAGGGGGGATTCTTGGCAAAAGAGAGTCGTATTTTGTTGCTCTACTTTGCCCATCAGAGCCTTAAAGAGTTCTGTGAGCTCAGAAGCAAAGACTGATACTCAGCTCTGAGGCACCAGCCTGCCCTACATCTTAGGTGCAGATAATTGTGGGGGTGGGGGGAGGGAGATGCTTTAACCACTCCACTCTGCAGCCCTCTCTGAGCCAGGAATCTAGGAGTCTGCTTTAACAACCCTCTGCCCTTCCTCCTAATCTCCATCTACACGCAAACCTCTAAAGTTCGAAATTCTCCTTTCTGAGCTGGGAACCGGACACGGGGAACCTTGGTTCTTTAAATAACTGGTTAGGATGTCATTTGTCCCAAGCTTCACCTATGTTATGTGAGGCAGGCAGTGCCTCTGAACATGTGCAGAGTGCTTTTTGGCAACCAGGCCCTTGCACCTTTGGGCTTAGCTGAGTGAGGGGGTGCAGCTTTCAGGCAGGCGTCAGCTGCTCTGCTCCCCTCTGTTTATAAAATTCTTTAAACCCATAATCTCTGCCCCTCCTTCCGTTCCCCCCCCCCCAAACCTCTCCTCCAGCCTTGTCTCCTCTAAACAGCCCTAAATGAGATTCCTGCTGACGCTTCAAGCTGAAAAGAAATCCAGAAGTTTGCGGGAAAGAGTGTGTGGTTTTTTGTTTTTTGTTTTTGAATTTGCTGTCTTTAAAGAACCACTGGAGTGGAAAGCCAGTCAGGGGCTTTGAAGAGACATTTAATTGAAATCTTTCTTAATTAGCGTCTCAGCTGCCTGCCTCAACCTGCCTCTGAGATGAATCAAAGATCTGTCATTTGGGCGCTTTTGGTAAGAACAGGCAACAGATTACCGGGGAAAATGCAGCTGTGTGCTATGCTTCATGTCTCAAAAGATGCTGAGACACCAAGTGGAAGATAATACTTTCCGCCATGGAAGCCCTTTCTGTCCAGGCACTTTGAGAGCTAGCTGCAGAAAGTTACTGTACGGGAAAGACACTCTGCACAAGCACAGGGACATCCTTGTCTGTTTTTACCTTTCCCTTGAGCATATGTAGAGTACCTTTTATTTTTTTCAGTTGTGCCTTTTATTTTTTTCAGTTATATTTTTCTTAAATTTCCAAAAAATTCACATATGCACTCCAATACATAATATTTTTTTTCCTTTTGCTTTGTCGACTTCCTACCCCATTCTCCATGGTGTTTTTTATTTCTGCCCCTTGCTGCACCCTATCCTCTCTCTCTTATACCATAATAACAATACGGTAATCTCTAATTCCAAGACTACATTAAATGTAGCCAAATTTTGTGTGTCTGCAATCAATCGCAGGAAGCAAGTGGTATCCCATAATAATGATCCAACCCCTAAATGTTAACTACAGGGGGTTCGTTAATAAGTAATTTTAAATTTTATTTAAATCCTTGTTATATTCACTCTGCCCTTTGTATTTTTGTTATGTTTTATGATCTGTGATATTGTGCGTGTTGATGCTGGTCTGCGACCGTATTAATAAATTCATTCATTCAATCTCTAATTCCTTCTGCTGTTCATAGTTCAAATCCTGATGGCGAATTAATCATATTATAGTATTTCTTTAAATAGTCTGGAAAAGGCTTCCATTCTTCTTCAACCAATCATCATTGGGTTCTCTTATTTTAGCTGCCAGTTCTGCATAATTCATTGCTTTATTTATCCATTCTTCTTTGCTGGTAGCTACTTCTTCCTTCCATTTTTGTGCATACAGAATTCTGGCTGTTGTCGTTACATACATAAACAGTTGGATCATCTTTTTTTTGGAACTTCTGTCCCTATAGTCACTAAAAGAAAAGCTTCTGGGTTTTTTTTGGGGGGGGTATTATCACTTTTTTATCTCATCATACTGTACAGTGGTACCTCAACTTTCGAATTTAATGCGTTCCGAATGCACATTCGTAAATCGAAAAAAATTGTAAGTCGAATCCCATAGGAATGCATTGGGATAAAAAATTCATAAGTCGAAGCAACCCTATCTAAAAATTCGTAAGTCGAAAAAATCCTATCTAAACCGCATCCAAGATGGCGGACGTAGAAACATTTGTAAGTAGAGTTATTCGTAAGTCGAGGTACCACTGTATATCATTTCCCCAAATCCCCCCGCTTTCTTACAAGTCCACCACATCCGAGTGCCTTTTCTTGACCACTGAGTAACCACTGCTTACACTTTTATATCTGGGATCGGGAGATGGGAGGTCTATATCAAGAGATGGGGCTGTCAGGCAGAGTTGATTCCAAATACAGCACTTCTCTTGATGCGCACTTGGTGTACAGCAGCGATGGGCAGACTTCAAGCTTGAGAGAGAGAGCGAGGGCGCTTCCAGACTGTTGCTATTCTGGGTTGGGATTCAATCACATACAATACTGGCAAATTCAGGTCGCGCAGTTATACCTGACTGGGAAGTCTTAATGCAACAAATCCATCACACACACACACCCAAAAAAATCAGACTGTTTGCAATGAGGGAAGTGATAAGGAAATACACTGGAGTTGCTTTGAAGAAATGTCGCCTAATCTCCCTGCAAACAAATAAGGATGAATGTTTAATAAACAGGTTGTCTGGAAGCAGCCCTGTTTTGTTTTTTCCTAGAACCTCAATGTCCACCGGGTACAGCCAAGTGTGAAATAGTGGCTTAGAAAGAGGAGTGTGGTGGATATTCTTAGAATTAAGAAAGAAGCCATCTCTGACTACATCTTTGTTGTTGTTTAGTCGTTTAGTCGTGTCTGCCTCTTCGTGACCCCATGGACCAGAGCACGCCAGGCACTCCTGTCTTCCACTGCCTCCTGCAGTTTGGTCAAACTCATGTTGGTAGCTTCGAGAACACTGTCCAACCATATCGTCCTCTGTCATCCCCTTCTCCTCGTGCCCTCAATCTTTCCCAACATCAGGGTCTTTCCCAGGGAGTCTTCTCTTCTCATGAGGTGGCCAAAGTATTGGAGCCTCAGCTTCACGATCTGTCCTTCCAGCGAGCACTCAGGGCTGATTTCCTTCAGAATGGATAGGTTTGATCTTCTTGCAGTCCATGGGACTCTCAAGAGTCTCCTCCAGCACCATAATTCAAAAGCATCAATTCTTCGGCGATCAGCCTTCTTTATGGTCCAGCTCTCACTTCCATACATCACTACTGGGGAAACCATAGCTTTAACTATACGGACCTTTGTAGGCAAGGTGATGTCTCTGCTACATCTTAGTACAGGTATTAGTTTTGAGTTTCAGAACTGAGCTCACATTCATTTCCATATAAAAATCCATCCCAGGTTTTCTCTACCCCTTGCTTTGTTTCAGCAGCCTAATTTGGCGGCAGTGGGGTGGGTCGTTTTTTGTTGATTTTCCAAATTTTACCAAATCAGCCACAAACTAAGACAAATTTAATTCAACTTTTCCAAAATTTGCTTTCCCACACTCTGTTCTTGGTGTGTCCAAAGTTACCTCTTGTTTCTGCTTTATTTTCCTAGTTGTTTCTAGTTCACATTCCATTCCTTACAGTTAACCTTATAAGTACAATAGCTTTGTTGTTGTTTTTAAAATTATTTATCCTTAACCGTCAGCCAATTCCTGCACATTTGCACATTTCCTGCACAATTCCTGCACATTTGCAACATTGACAAGTTGCTATTGTTAAACAACTGGGAATCATGAACGCTTTATGAGCTACCACAAATCTCCTAAAATCCTGGATCTACCGTCTGCCAGGCACTGGTATACAGAATTTATATCACTGGCAGACTTGAGGCCTGGGAGCCTCTCTAGATCTAAACATTTTGTGTAAAACGCCTGGTTGTTCTGCTCATACAAAACAGCATGCAAAGGAGTGACATTTGTTGTGTGAATGAGCTCTCTGGACAAAAGTTGGTTTTGCATTTTCAATAACCAATTTGGCAATTTGGTTTCGCTGCTGTGTTTGTGTCATGATCTTGCCTGTGATTCTGGGGCAGAAGAGATGTTTTCCCCGCCTCTTTTTTCATCTTTAGCAATCACACGGCTGCCTGCCGTGTGTGTTGTCATGTCACTGCTGTTGTAGGGAGATTGTGGCCATCATAGGTTGGCAAGGACTCTGACCTCGTAGCTCGTCCAAGAGCGTTTGCTCTCTTCTCCCATCAAGAATGCTCAAAGCTTCTGCCCAATGCCTTTCTTTTGTTGCTTTGCCAGGGCACAGGGCACTTGGCATGGAAGATGTGAGATGTTAAGGCCTGGTAAGCACCCCATTCCCCCTCCCTCCTCCAGCCTTTCACACGCATATGCTCGGGGGATGGTGAACCCTCTTGTATAAAACCCCTTGCAGCACACAGAAAGAAATCTGTCTGAGTTCGCAGAGCCTGGAGAAGAAGCCTGACCATGGAAGGGCAACGGCTGTCATCCTACGGAAGGCGTTTCGGCGCACAGACTTCCTCCATCCACCACGCCTTGAGGTTCTCGCCAGGGCGCAGGTACCTGTCTTCAGGTCCTGGCACTCGGCTCTCCGTCACCAAGCTGAAGACCTCCAGCCTCAGCTTCCGTGCCGGCCCCAAGTTCTCCCCGGACAAGGTGGATTTTTCCCTGGCTGATGCCCTCAACACCGAATTCAAGGAGACCCGCACCAATGAGAAGGTGGAGATGATGGAGCTGAACGATCGCTTTGCCAGCTACATAGAGAAGGTCCGGTTCCTGGAGCAGCAGAACAAAGTCCTGGTGGCAGAGCTCAACCAAATCCGAGACAAGGAGCCCACCAAGTTGGCCGATATCTACCAGGAGGAGGTGAGGGACCTCCGCCACCAGGTCGACCAGCTCACCAACTCCAAGGCCCGTCTGGAGATTGAGAGAGACAACCTGCTGGAGGACCTCAACAATCTCCGGCAAAAGTAAGGAAGTCTCTTTTCGGGATCTCTTTTCGAGTTTTGACTGGGCTGGGTGGGGTAAAGGTAAAGGGACCCCTGACCATTAGGTCCAGTCGTGACCGACTCTGGGGTTGCGCGCTCATCTCGCATTATTGGCCGAGGGAGCCAGCGTACAGCTTCCAGGTCATGTGGCCAGCATGACAAAGCCGCTTCTGGCGAACCAGAGCAGCACACGGAAACGCCGTTTACCTTCCCGCTGTAGCGGTTCCTATTTATCTACTTGCATTTTGACGTGCTTTTGAACTGCTAGGTTGGCAGGAGCTGGGACCGAGCAACGGGAGCTCACCCCGTCGCAGGGATTCGAACCGCCGACCTTCTGATCAGCAAGCCCTAGGCTCTGTGGTTTAACCCACAGCGCCACCTGCGTCCCTTTGGGCTGGGTGGGGAGGCACCTGCAAACAGGGAATGAGATGGGGCAAGGAAGCAATATGCAGAGGCTTGGGGAATTGAGGATTTGGAGGGGCATCTACGTCATGCAATGTAAACACATGGGGACAGGGAATTTTTCCCTCACAGAGCTACAGTTCCCAGCACACTTCACAAATTCCAGTTTCCAGGATACTTGGGGGTGACAGCATATCCTTTAAATGCATGGTGTGGGTGGGCTTTGCACACTCAAGGTCTTACTGACGGCCTTGTTTGGCTTTGGAATGGGATTTTTCCCAGCAGGTCATATTGGCAAAAGAGTTTGGGGAGGGGTACATTTCCCTTCCTTTGTGGCATGTGGCTAGCATAGCTGCCAAGTTATCCCTTTTTTACAGGGATTTTCCCTTATGCTGAATAGGCTTCCTCGTGAGAAAAGGGAAAACTTGGCAGCTATGGTGGCTAGGCTTGGTTGCTTGGCCCATCTGGAGCAGGGAGTGTCAGGTTGTGCATCTGGGGAACTCTGGGGTTCCCTGGGGTTCCTCAGATGGTTATTATGAGTTTTCCATGAAAAGACCAGTCATGGGCGCTGAGCTTCCCTTGGTGTCAGCTTGCGGTCTTCCCTTCCAAGCCAGAGCTGCAGGGGAGTGGCATATAATCTACAGCACATTCTCCATTAACAAAAAAATATGAGGCCCAAGCATAGGAGCCGATTCCTAGGTGCCAAGGTCCCTTCGTCTTCCCCCAGTAAAATATTTGGGGTGGCAGGGCCTTCCCAAAGTTGATGGGCATTGCCATTCAATTGGTGTGTGTGTGCTCTGCATCTTGTGATTGATTATGTGGGATGGGGCTTACCTGGGCCCCCCAATATTTCATTCAAGTTGGCTCCCTTGGGGACCAAGAGGTCTGGCCAGTATACCATGTGAACGGAGTACTAGTCAATGTGGAAAGTTTCCATAAAGGCTGGAAGCCTGGAAACTGCTAAACTATTGTTATTTCTTCTATAGGCATTTGTTAGTGATCTGCCAGCTCTTTGATTGCAGACTAGGTTCACTTCCAGGGCTAGCCCTTTAGGTAAGGCAATCCCCTTGCCTCAGGCGGAAGACCAAGAAGGGCAACATCGAACTACCTGCCAGTCCACCGCAAGTTACCATAAGCCTGTTGGTTGTGTGGCATAGCCTCTAGGAGCACTTCTAAAGTAATCTCTGGTGTGCCAGTAGTAAGTTGTGTGAAGCGCTAAACAACAACAACAACAACAACAATAATTTATTATTTATACCCCGCCCGTCTGGCTGAGTTTCCCCAGCCACTTTGGGCGGCTCCCAACCAAGTGTTAAAAACAATACAGCATTAAATATTAAAAACTTCCCTAAACAGGGCTGCCTTCAGATGTCTTTTAAAAATAGGATAGCTGCTGATTTCCTTGACATCTGATGGGAGGGCGTTCCACAGGGCGGGTGCCACTACCGAGAAGGCCCTCTGTCTGGTTCCCTGTAACCTCACTTCTCGCAATGAGGGAACCGCCAGAAGGCACTGCCCCTTTTCCAGGGTCCTCATGGATCAACTCCACCCCCATCCTTCCTCCATGAGATACTGTAAGGAAAGATGGCCACAGAGGGTCTGGAATGCCTGGAATGCCGCTGCTAATGTGACGGCAAAAATGACCACAAACACAAATAATTTTTAAAATGACCTCAGAGGAGCAGTGCTAGCTGGTGCCCATTGAGGCTGGTAGGATGGAAGGCAGGGAGCTCAACAGTAGGTGGTGCTAGAGAGCCAATGGTACACGCAGAGCCAACTAATTCAAGTTTTGTCCCCATCCTCTTCCCTGCTGAGTTCTGCAAGGGCAAAACTGAGACAGAGGAGGAAGCAGATATCCAGAGCCACCCAATGGATTGGATGTAAACACAAAGGCAGGTGGGCTTCCAGGAATCAGGATGGAGGTTGATGGGGCAGTGTCCCATTTGCCATGATGGCGCAGCCTCCACAGTGGAGGAGGTGGGGGCAGCAACAGCGCCAGGTGCCTCTAACAGCGTAGTGTTTTGCGCTAGCATCTGGCCCTGGGAGGGTGGTCCATCCCAACAACCGCTGTTGAACATGGGATTGGATAGACCAGAGTCATAGAATTGGAAGAGATCACCTACTAGTCAAATCCCCTGCTTAGTGCACAGTTGACAGTGCAGCATCCCTGACTGATGCCTGTGCAACCTCCCCTTAAAACGGCAGCCCTAAAGAGCCCTTCCTAATCTCTTATTCTTTAGACTGAGCAAGTGTAGAGACCTCCAGAAATTGCTGAACTACATCATTCCTGGCCATGTTTGCTGGGGCTGATGGGGGTTGAACCTCAGCAACATCGGGAGGGGTTCCCATAACTCAGTGATGGCGAACCTATGACACGCGTGTCAGACGTGACACGCAGAGCTGTCACTGCTGGCAGGCGCCCCATCGTCCCATTCACACTGTTGTTGTTGTTGTCCCCCCCCCCATTTGTTCTTCCGCTCCTCCTCCAGCTTGTCTCCGCTAGAGCTTTTCTCTGCTGTTAAAACCCGGATCCTTTTTGTTGTTGCTGCTGCTGGTAGCCAGAGATTGGTTTTTTAACCCTTTCTGTGCTGTTTTTGTCTGGCGCTTTGGCAGACTATGGGTGTAACAGCGTTCGTTTTTTAACCCGTTCTGTGCTGGGTTTTTTGGCGCTTTGGCAGACTATGTTGGTGCTGCGTGTTAGTTCCAGCGAAGGTATTATTTGTCATTTATTTCTGTTCTCTTTCCCCCCAAAAAAGCGCAGCAGCTTTGGGGCATCCCCCCAAAAAAGCAAAGCAACTTTTGCACCCCCAAAAAAACCTCCAAAACTTTGGTCAGCAGCTCCCCCCAAAAAGCTCAACAACTCTGGGCACTTTGTGATAAATAAGGGGTTTTTGGTTTGGTTAAATAATTAGTTTTTGGTTTATTAAATACAGTTATATATTACAATTATACATTTTTGTTATTTAAATTATAAATATTGTGAAATTATGGTTTTTTTCTCGAAGTGACACACCACCCAAGTTATGCTCAGTTTTTTGACGAATTTTGACACACCAAGCTCAAAAGGTTGCCCATCACTGCCATAACTAGTGCTTTTTTCTGGGGGTACTCAAGGTTACCCAGTACTGGCACCTCTTTTTCCTAACAGAGAAGCGCTGGTTAAAAGTGTGGCACTTACAGTAGCAACTTCATGGCAGAAGTGCCAGCTTGGCTCTGCAACCGTGGGTGCCCAGGGCCGTGGGTGCCATGCAGCGTGCATGGCCCTGGCAATGAAATTTGTGGGTGCCCAGCCCCTTCATGGGGAACTTCGAAATCAGTTCAAGAAGGATACTGACAAGCTGGAACGTGTCCAGAGGAGGGCAACCCAAATGGTCAAAGGCCTTATGAGGAACGGCTTAGGGAGCTGGGTATGTTTAGCCTGGAGAAGAGAAGGTTAAGGGGTGATATGATAGCCATGTTCAAATATATGAAAGGATGTTGTCACGGTGGCCGGAGTAGGCTACTTCAGAGTAACGACTCTACACAGCTCTGCATTTTATCTTTTATTGGTGCTGAGTATTTACAGTGCTGATGGCAGTGCTATTTACAAAGACACATCTGTTTAGCTTGAATCAGAACCTCCAAGTGGCTTTTGGCACATCTTGCGCCAGCATAACAACTTGGGGAGACCCATCCTCTTCCCCCGACGCTTTCTGCGCAGTTCCGGAGTTGGGGGGACTGGTCTGCCCCCCTTCCTTCCCCCTTCCTGTCCCACCTGGGACGATCTACCCTGCCAGAGCCTTGGACACCACTTCCTGTTTCCCCACTTGAGCTGGAGCTTTCCCTCTTTTCAGCCTCGCTCGGGGCTGGGCTGGAACTCAGGAGGGGAGGGGCTTCGCGATATCCCTTGCCCCTCACAGATGTCATATGGAGGAGGGAGAAAGATTGGTTTCTGCTGCTCCAGAGAAGCAGACACGGAGCAATGGATTCAAGCTACAAGAAAGAGGATTCCACCTAAACATTAGGAAGAACTTCCTGACAGTAAGAGCTGTTCGGCAGTGGAATTTGCTGCACAGGAGTGTGGTGGAGTCTCCTTCTTTGGAGGTCTTTAAGTGGAGGCTTGACAGCCATCTGTCAGGAATGTTTTGATGGTGTTTCCTGCTTGCCAGCGGGTTGGACTGGATGGCCCTTGTGGTCTCTTCCAACTCTATGATTCTACGATTCTATGAATTTTGTGGGTGTTCAGGCACCCAAGGCCCCAGGGAGTTGGCACCTATGCTTCATGGTAAGTACTGTCCCTTTCCCTCCGGAAGAAGAGCACTGCCAACACCTGCTTTAGAAGACACACCCCCCCCCCGGGAGGAACAGCTACCAGTGTGAGAGAATCTGAGTTTAGCGACAAGGAGGCACAGATCCATCCATTTGGGTGGACAGTGAGACATGCGCCCACCAGCTGGATCAAATGCAATCCCCGGGAAGTCTCATTCAGGGTTGAAAACTAGGGGTTTGCTGTATGATGTAATAAGACACAGACAATTTTAAAGAGCAGGTGAAGCAGGAGTTGCAGGCAAGCTAGCTACTGGTCTGGTTGCCTTTTTGTAAGAAATCAACTCTATACAATTAACAGGAAAGGTTCCCAAAAGTTGCATATTTTATTGTTTGAGGCCACAAGTGAGTAATACAAAGAGGTGGGCCAATAAATATGGTTATGGGTTAGTATAGCGTTTATGGACTTAACTGCAGGTGGAACATCTAATAGTTCCTGGGGAGGTGGAGAGATGAATTCTTCCTTGCAGCATAGGAAGGATAAAGTAACATTACCTCTTGCTTAGCATCCAAGCTACAGATCTGTGGCATAGCCAGCCACAAACCTTTTCCACCCATATCCTCTCTTCATTTAATAGCACTAAAGCACTCAGGTGCAGAGCTGGCAACCAGCCCTAGTGTTCCACCAGGGTAGCCGACATGGAGACTTCTAGATTTTGTTGGACTCCAGCTACTATGAGCTCCAGCTGGTACAGAGTATTCCTAACAAAACCAGCAAATAAAACTGCCAATATCATAATACTGTTGTGCAAATCGATCACGTGGCTGTGTACGGTCCGGGTTGCCATGCCTTAAAAAGGAGGTTGTAGATTTTACATAGTGGATAGAGAGATGTTCTCCTCCGTTTCTCACGACACTAGATCCCAGGGTCATCCGATGAACTGGATGTTAGAAGATTCAGGGGAGACTAAAGGAAATGCCTTTCCTAGCAGCGGTGGTCACCAACTTGGAAGGTTTTTAATGGGGGTACAGGCAAATTCATGGAGGATAAGGCTTTCGGTGGCTACTAGCGATGGCTATGCTTTGCCGCCGCTGTCAGAGCTTCTGAATACCAGTTTCTGGGAATCGGAAATGGGGAGATGTCGGGGACTGGACTGAAAAGGAAGAGGAATGGTGGAGATCACCCACCCCCTACTCCTGTAGCTGCCGGAGAAGAAGGAAGCAGTATTGAATCACAGCAGAACTATGAGGGAGATAACAGCTCAGAGACAGGTGAACAGCAGAGTTATGAGGTGTTAGGAGAAGGAGGGCGGGCAGAGCAGCCAGTTGACACTTCATTAGACAGCATAGATGATCCACCGTCCCCTACAACGAGGTGGCGTTCGTTAAGAGTGCAAGAGCAACAGGCGCAGAGACATTTGACCACAGGGGGCCACCGTAGGGCCAGATGCTAGAGAGGGAAGTTGGAGGGGCTCAGAGTGAGCAACTCCATCATGGAGGAATGACTGGATTCTTTGTCTTCTACCGTGATGACTGAATAAATTATTAGTAAGAGCTTTCTTGTTTCTTCCCTGCTTCTTTTAAACCATCGGGAGGAGGGAGAGAATTCCTCACGCCTTGGACTCCTGCTGGTTGGCTCCCCAAGGGTTGTTGGCCCCCATGAGAACAGAATGTTGGCCCTTTAAACTGATCCCGCAGGACTCTGTTCTTATGTTCTTTTGCTAATATTATCGCTGCTTTTGTTATTTTGTTGTATTAATTGCATGCAAAGCCTGAAGGGTTCGAAAACTTGCAAATAAACGGCGCAGAATTAGAAAAGGGCCTCGTGGAGGCTTTGACCTTGACATTTCCCCCCTCCCTTGGTTTCAGCCCTTTGCAGAAGGGAGCCGATAATTCAGCACAGCTTCCTGATTTTCCCAACTCTCTCTCTCTCTCATTTAAGGTTACAGGACGAGATTAATCTGCGCCTTGAAGCTGAGAACAATTTGTCTTCCTACCGACAGGTGAGGCGGAAAAAATGACAAATCCCATCCTGGAACGATGGGCAGAGAATGCAAGATGGCCTTGTAGCTTGTAAATGATCTGAAGTAGTTTTCTCCTTGCTGCATCATGTGCATGCATGCATGTGTCTCATGGAAGGGAGCCCACTTTTACTTTATTTTTAAGAGGGAGAGCATGCAAGAGATCCCGCTTTCCTCCCTGTACGTGACGTTAAGGGCCAAAACAGATAAAATGTCCCTCATTCTCCCCTCTCGTTTCTTAGGACGTTGATGATGCTGCGTTGGCCCGAATAGACCTGGAACGCAAAATTGAATCCCTGCAGGAGGAGATCAACTTCCTAAAGAAGATCCATGAGGAGGTATGGAGTAAAGGGCCAGGCTGAAGCTCCTCCATCTTGAAAGGCAGTTCGGCTAATAGGCCCAGATCCACAGCTATGGCTTGGCTTGTGTTCTGTTTTCCCTTTAATGGCTGCCAAAAAAAACCCAGCCATGTTTCCTGTGAGAGGGAGAGCGACATACTGAAAACTGGTTATTCAGTCGCATTGTTGAGAAAGCCAACCAACTCTTCATCTGGCTCAGAGGCTCTGGGTTCTAACTGCATTTTTGTGAGGCTTGTTTTTAATGGTGTTTCTCAATTTCATTGTATGCTAACAGGACTGTGTTTCACTTTATGGGCCATTCAGGTTGAAATGCAGCTTGCAAATTTTAATGCAAGCAAGCAAGCAAGCAAACCTAAACCTTTGATCCTGGAGTTGTTATATTTCCCATGTATTCCTAAAGGCGTCCAGGTTTTCTAAGATGGCATATCTTCCCTCCACACGCAAATCAAAAATATGTCCACCCAATCTAAACAATGAGCAGGGAGTGTCCAGCACTGCTTAGGATTCTAAGACGCCAGCAGCAACCCTCGCTGACCATCAGTGCAGCCTTCAAAATGATTCAAAATGGCACCCAACAGTATCCTAACATAGACAAAATCCTGTTCCCTGATCTCAGGAACCATTGTGCCAAAGTTAGTTAGCTTGTCCAAAGGGATCACTGCAGTCTTTTAAGACTGTGTCTGCCATTTTGTTTCAAAATGGTGCCCAGTGGTATCCAAAGCGTTTAGCAGCTGACCTCCTTCTGCCCCCCTCGGCAATGAATAGACCACACACACTAATAAGTAAGTTTAAAAATGCTTTACTTACAGTTTCTAGGTCTCAGTCATGCATTGTCTTATGCAGCAATAATAGATAACACAGGCAAAGTATTCTTGGGTAGAAATACAGAAAAGTAGCTTCAGACATGAGGCACATCCTCCATAGCTGCCAAGTTTTCCCTTTTATCGTGAGGAAGCCTATTCAGCATAAGGGAAAATCCCTTAAAAAAAGGGATAACTTGGCAGCTATGACATCCTCTCTCTCCATGACTTGCATCTTAAAGAAGAGAGTGAGGAAAGGAAGAGAAGAAGACATCACCTCCAGAGCTTTCCCCACAAAAACCCACTCTTTAAAGCTGAACCGAAGCAAATGTCTATTCAGAGTTTCTGCAGATTACCATTTGCTCCGATTCAGCTTTAAAGAGCGGTTTTTCGCAGGCAAATCTCCAGATTAAGGAAAAGGGCACTTTGGACATGGAGCTCAGACCGTGCCTGGAAAGCACAGAGGAAAGGTAAGTGTGATAAGTCCTACATTTGTGAATTTGCCCTGATGTATTCCCCAAAGTCTTAATTGGTCCAGTTTTTGGGAAACCCTGCCCCGTGTGTGAGGTTTCTGGATTCATGACTCTTCTGTCCCCTTCTCAGGAGCTGCAGGAGCTGCAGGAGCAGCTGCAGCAGCAACAAGTCCACATCGAGATGGACATGGCCAAGCCGGACTTGACATCTGCCTTGCGCGAGATCCGCATCCAGTACGAGTCCATGGCCTCAAACAACATGCATGAGACTGAAGAATGGTACAAGTCTAAGGTACAAGACCAGGGTGGAGGCCAGCCCAAGGGAAATTGAATGACTGAGGATTCCCAGACCAGCACAGCTTTGACTAGCATTCCAATTGAATGGGGCTGCCACTCAGATTGCCCATTCCAGATGAACAGCGCCTTGCACCGTTGAGATGCTTTGGAAGTTGGCAGTAAGGGATGGGAGGGATGGTGTGGATGAGACTCCTGGTTGCATGCATGGCTAATGACAGCTTTTAGTGTTACACTTTTTTAGAGTTACACACGCTTTTTTGAGAGTTACACACTTCCTGTTTTGAGTTCCCTTTGGGTGCTTCCATTTGGTGGAGAAACCATAGACTTCCTTATCGCATGGAAATTCAAGCACAGTTGCCCTGTCAGGAAGGGAGGTGAAAGGTTTGAAGGTCACAGTGGTGATCAGGTATAAGCTCTGGCAACACAACCTTTTCAACCAGGGATTGATAACCGCCAGCTTGGGGGCCTAATCCAGCCCTGCTCGAAAAAAACAAAAACAAAAAAGCCTTCCCCTCAAGGCCTTACTGATCTTGGCAGCAGCAGTAGCAAGATGGGGGGGACGGACGGACATTAAAGTAGATAACAGTCAGAATCAATAAACATATTTGTAAATATGTTTAAACTTTACAAATACAACATATTTGTAAAGTTGGGTTATTAGTCAGAAGCAGTAATTTAGATGTAAAGGTAAAGGTACCCCTGACCGTTAGGTCCAGTCACGGACGACTCTGGGGTTGTGGTGCTCATCTCCGTGCTGCCCCAAATGGTCTGCCCACTGGCCAAGGGAGCCGGCGTTTGTCCGCAGACAGCTTCCAGGTCATGTGGCCAGCATGACTAAGCTGCTTCTGACAAACCAGAGCAGCGCACAGAAACGCCATTTAGATGTAGCCAGTACTATTTTTCTAAAAAAACAGGTGCCACAACTGAGCATTGAACACCTCCCTTGTTCTCTTACGATGGCAATGGCGCCCACCTGAGAGGTGCCAGAACTGAGTTCAGCGCCGGAGCAATCCAGTTGGGCGCCTGGAGCAGCACATGCCCTGTGCCCAGGGGTGGGGCCAGCCACTCGTGGAGGCGGGGCCAGCCATCTGCAGGGGCGGGGCCAGCCATCTGCAGGGGCGTGGCCAGCCGCCCATGGGGCATGGCAAGTCAGGGCAGGATGTTCCTTAGGGCCTCTGAGGAGTCTGCCTGCCTCCTCCCACAACCACCCTACAGCTGAGGGGGAGGCAGTGGGCAGACCGTTTGGGGCAGCACGGAGCCTGCAGGCACCCAAGCCACTGCATCACTCCCAGGAGAGACGCGTGGCTCGGGCGTGCTGCAGGCCCCACAGTGAGTGCCACCCAGCATTTTGACACCCCCCTCAGTGGGGATACCCGGGGCGGCCCGCATCCACCACACACACCCTCTTCCGCCCCCGAGTTCCAGCAATTCCGGCTGGGGAAAAAGGCCCTAGATACAGTACTGGGGTGGGTATAGCACACTTATGTGGACACAAACTGCCCTCTCCCTGGTCATATGATTGATCATGGATGAGCAGAGAGGGGGGCAATAACAGCCTGGCTACCCCCCATAGCTGATCTGCCCAGATCAGCTGTGGAGAGAGGGTTGTGCGCCAGTGTGAGTGCACATGCAAGTGTGTTCCTTGAGCCACAAAACAGAACGTTAGCCACCCGTGTTTTAATCTGACTTCCGCCTGGTAGTTTGCAGACCTGACCGATGCAGCGGCACGAAACATCGAGGCCCTGCGTCTCGCCAAGCAAGAAGCCAACGAGTACCGCCGGCAGCTGCAGTCCCTCACCTGTGACCTGGAGTCCCTGAGGGGATCGGTAGGTAGAGTCGATGCGGGAATTTGGAGAAGTGAGTTTAAGATTGGGGAAATGAGAAATGGAGAGAAACCGGAATCGACAGGTTCATCCGTCTCTGGTTCCCGGCTAAGCCAATGGAGAGGGCCTCACCTCTCCCTCCGCCGCAGTCAAATGGAATTGGCCAACAATGGAGGTAGTTCTAGGAGGGGAGGCGACAAATGGCAGCTGGTCCCAGCTGAGCCAGTGGAGGAAGCCTGGCTGTCTCATCTCACTGTCTGATGAACAGTTGGAATGGATAAACTTTATCTCCCCCCCCCTCCCCTGCCCCACGTGACTGGCATTCCTTCCTGCCCACAGAAACCACTCCATGAAAATTCAGCAGCATTTTGCTGCAAATTTCTCATAAGGTACACATTTTTAGATGCTAATAGGATATCCCCCCAATACCTCCCTGTTTGTAGCACTATTCCCCCTAATATAATGCAATTTGGTATGTTATTTGCATTCACGTATACATCAGACATCATTTTTGCACGTTACTTGGCTGGAGAACTGTGTTGCAAAATTCAGACAGGTTTCCCCCCCCCCCATTTCGATATGCATTTTGTTTTGAAAAAGGACAGATTCGGTAAGTTTGCCTCTAAGTGCAAACTGAATCAAATGTCTCCCCAATCCCTAACTAGGACAAGCTGCTATTGGGTATTCCTCTTCCAGCATTGTCTCCTAGGTAGAAAGTGATTGTTCCACCTAGTCCTTATGTAAAGCTATTATGCAATAATATGAAAGAGTTGGCTTGTTCCTGAGTGTGCCTCGTCTCCTCTTCCTTCCCTGTAGTAATAATAATAATAAATTTATTTATACCCGTCCCATCTAGCTGGGTTTCCCTAGCCACTCTGGGCGGCTCCCAACAGAATAATAATAATAATGATGATGATAATGATAAAGTGATACATCAAACATTAAAAACTTCCCTAAAAAGGGCTGCCTTCAGATCTCTTCTAAAAGTCAGATACTGTAGTTGTTTGTTTCCTTGACATCTGATGGGAGGGGATTCCACAGGGTGGGCACCATTTCTGAGAAGGCCGTTTGCTGGTTCCCTGCAACCTCCCTTCTTGCAATGAGGGAACCGCCAGAAGGCCCTCGGAGCTGGACCTCAGTGTCCAGGCTGAACGATGGGGGTGGAGACGCTCCTTCAGGTATACTGGGCCGAGGCCTTTTAGGGATTTAAAACTCAGCACCAACACTTTGGCTTGTGCTTGGAAACGTAGTGGGAGCCAATGAAGGTCTTTCAGGACCGGTGTTATATGGTCTCGATGGCCACTCCCAGTCACCAGTCTAACTGCCGCATTCTGGATTAGTTGTAGCTTCTGCATCACCTTCAAAGGTAGCCCCACATAGAGCACTGTTCCTCATTGCTTATGCCTCTTTGGCTTGTGAGCCGTTATTGGTCAGCTGCGAACTGCCTTGAGTGCTTTGGCAGAAAGGCAGGATCTGAATGTACTTCATAAGGGAAATGAGCGAAAGGTATATATTCCCCAGAAAGTATGTCACCTTTCAGCCTCCAAGCTGGGTTCAACATGGATGTTGCTGATGGGGCTTACGGAACGGGCGATAACCTCCCCACCTCAGCTGTGGGCTCAGGATGCCCCTTCCCCTCTGCAGGTTAGTAACAGACCCCTTGTTTTGTTGCATTCGCCGGTGACGCTTCCATTGTCCTCATTACAGAACGAATCTCTGGAGAGGCAGCTGAGGGAGATGGAAGACCGCTACGCCCTCGACACTGCCGCCTACCAGGACACAGTGATTCGGCTGGAAGAAGACACCCGCAGCCTCAAAGAGGAAATGGCTCGTCACCTCCAGGAATACCAGGACCTCCTCAATGTCAAGCTGGCTTTAGATATTGAGATTGCCACCTACCGCAAACTCTTGGAGGGGGAGGAAAGCAGGTAAGTGCCCAGAAACTCCCGTCGCCACCGTGTTGTGACATATTTTACATGGAATTGCTGGGGATCCTGCTAGGGGCCAGCCCTGTCAGAGCAATACAAAGCTCCTTTAAAGCCCTGCATGTTGGGCTTGTTCTACATATATGCAGCCAAATGAGGGGGCTGAGTCTTGGCGGTGAAATGGACCGTACCACTTCAGACTACAGGTAGGGGGTCCCCATTTTTAAATGTTAGCAGTGTACGCACAACTCCCCCATAAGTAAGGAATCGGCACAGTGCGAAGTGGGCTGAGCTATGAACACTTACAAAAGGCAAATACCACCCATAATCTAAAGTAATATAGGTAAAGGTAAAGGGACCCCTGACCATTAGGTCCAGTCGTGACCGACTCTGGGGTTGCACGCTCATCTCGCATTATTGGCCGAGGGAGCCGGCGTATAGCTTCCAGGTCATGTGGCCAGCATGACAAAGCCGCTTCTGGCAAACCAGAGCAGCACATGGAAACGCCGTTTACCTTCCCGCTGTAGCGGTTCCTATTTATCTACTTGCACTTTGACGTGCTTTCGAACTGCTAGGTTGGCAGGAGCTGGGACCAAGCAACGGGAGCTCACCCCGTCACAGGGATTCGAACCGCCGACCTTCTGATCAGCAAGCCCTAGGCTCAGTGGTTCAACCACAGTGCCATAGGCTGCTCTTATTGTCTCAGGCAGGCATCCCCAAACTGCGGCCCTCCAGATTTTTTGGCCTACAACTCCCATGATCCCTAGCTAACAGGACTAGTGGTTGGGAAAGATGGGAGTTGTAGTCCAAAACATCTGGAGAGCCGAAGTTTGGGGGTGCCTGGTCAGGAGTCTTCCAGTTCATTCTGCTTCAAGGAGAGACCAGGCCTCCATCTAAACTTGGATGGGTCTCATAAGGGTAATAAAAAACAAATGTGCCTCCAGGTCAGCTTGTTGCTAGTCAAGGCTCTCTGGTTTAATATTGGAAATAGTACCAAGTACTGTTGCTTTGAACCTGCTCTTGCAAGGTACCAAGCATTACTCGATCCAATGTGCCACTTTGTAGGTTCCCTATCCAGGATCCACTGTGCTAAAACCCTCCAGTAGACCTGGGGATGACTCGTACCAAATAGCACTTGGATATGACCAAGTGATTCCTGTCAAACCTCTGTTTGGTGTTGTTGTCCTTAAGTCAGAAAAACTTTTCCCAGACCTCCCCCCCAAGGCATTTTGGACTACTGCTCCCATCACCCATGACCATTGGCCAGGTTGGCTGTGGCTGATGGGAGTGGTAGTCCAAAAGAAGCTGGGGAAGGGTGTTGTTTGCCATGCTACTTCTGCCGGATCAGCCATTTTTGTGAGATTTGTGCTTCTCACCTGAGCTCCTTTGGCTCTGCTGCTTATCCAGTACAAAACCTGGAATTGATTAATTAATTAAAGGTGCAAGGTTGGGGAAGGATTGAGAGAATTAGGACCAATCAGGGGCAGCTCATCCTGATTTGCCACCTGGCGAAACGGGAAGGTGGTATCCTCCTACACGTGTCACCAAAGCCACCCTTATCTGAGTTGTGCAGCAGCAATGACGGCGGGTTCTGGTGAGATCTCTTGCGATCTCATGGAGTTCTTGCAAGACCAAATGGAGCACATGAGATCTCTTCAGATTTTGGCAAGGTCTTGTGAGATCTCAGCGGCTACTGCTGCCTCCTCTTGCGGTTCCGCCGCCCGAGGCTGCGACCTTAGCCTGCCTCGTGGGTGGGATGGCCCTGGGACTGATTCGGAAACCCACTCTCTTTTCCTTTTCTTCCTTGTGTCTTTGCAGGATCACCATTCCAGTGCAGACCTTCTCCAACCTTCAGATCCGAGGTAAGGAACCCATTCTGTCATGACGATGGCTGTTGCCATGTGTCCACGCACAAATGAGGCAGCGGTGTGAACCGCTAAGTGTGGCAGGCTGTGTGGCAGCAGAGCAGGTGGGGCAGGTGGCGGCAGTGGCAGGTATGATAGTGGCAGCAGTGGCAGAAGGGCAGGGCAGCACTTCCTGTTTTGAATCAAGCAGCGAATGTGGGATGTGCTGCCACTGTGCCTAATCTATTCCAAAGGTAGTAAGACCAATACGTATCGGAAAACTTTTATCGTCTTCTGCTTTGCCGCTGCCTTTCTCCACCGATACCACCATGATCGTATTCGTGCCTTTCTGGATCAATCCTAAAGGCCTTCCTAGTTCATTGTTCTACTACTGACCGCAAAGATGCCTTTTGGCAGGGTAGAAGCAGGATGAGGAAGGGGTTGCAAGTGGGTCGCGCAGCATGTGGGTCACGGGAGCTGCAAATATCAACAACAGGCACTCATTAGAATCATAGAGTTGGAAGAGACCACAAGGGCCATCCAGTCCAACCCCCTGCCAAGCAGGAAACACAAAGCATTCTTGACATATGCCTGTCAAGCCTCTGCTTAAAGACCTCCAAAGAAGGAGACTCCAGCACACTCATGGTAGCAAATTCCACTGCCGAACAGCTCTTACTGTTAGCAAGAGGAAGGGGAGAGGTTGTATTCCAAGCCTTTGGCTCCTGTCTATTTTACTATTTATCTTTGAAAACCAGTGACGCTATTAGGGGACTACTTCGGGGCAGAAGTGCTGGGATCCCACAAAAATGGAATGAGCAGGAGGGACCCCAAACTCTGTAGGATTACTACATTTTGAGTACAGTATATCAATACACATTGCCATCCCCACCCCTGTAAGAACATGCAAGTTCAGAGTCTAAAATTATCCAACTGCACTGCAGAGAGAAGGCTCTTTGCCTCTCCTTTTTCAAAACAGGGAGGGAGCGAGCGTGGGTTTCTAATCCTGACACCCAATGAAATGGGTATCTGTAAGGGTGAAATGGGTATCTGTAAGGTGGGGCATGTGCAGTCTAGGAGAGAGGCTGCAAAGAGAAGCTGAGCAGCAAGAGGAAACAGTCTCCCTACGTACTGTGGTTTTTATATGGGTTTGTATCTGAAGAAGTGTGCATGCACACAAAAGCTCATAACAATGACAAACTTTGTTGGTCTCTAAGGTGCTACTGGAAGGATATTATTATTATTATTATTATTATTATTATTATTATTATTATATGGGGTATTTACTGACACCTCTTGTGTGCGCTGTAGGAGATACAGGCAAATGTAGCTGCTGCGTTGGGGACCCCTGGATTAAAACAGCTTCCTATATGCCAAAAAACCTTCCTAAAACTGAAGTTTTCAGAAATTAATTGGGATCCAAAGAAGTTGTTTTTTACACTCCTGTCCTCCTGATATCCATCTCCCATCAGCAAAGCTTGTTTCAAGGCCATGGCTAATACTGGCTTCAAACCAGGAACTTCCCAGTTTACTTTTTGAATGAAGTTCTGTGCATCTTTACTTGTCTTGGGGAGCAAGTCCCATTGGGTACAATAGTAAAGGTAAACGACCCCTGGATGGTTAAGTCCAATCAAAGGCGACTATGGGGTTGTGGCACTCATCTCGCTTTCAAGCCGAGGGAGCTGGTGTTTGTCCACAGACAGCTTCCCGGGTCATGTGGGCAGCATGGCTAAACCGCTTCTGGCACAACAGGACACTGTGATGGAAACCAGAGCGCATGGAAACGCTGTTTACCTTCCTGCTGCAGCAGTACCTATTTATCTACCGTGTTTCCCCCTTTTTAAGACACCGTCTTATAACTTTTTTTACTCAAAAAAACAGACGGTGTCTTATTTTCAGGGGATGTCTTGTACCTTAAGGCCTCCTCGGAAGGGCCAGGCCACTGGCTCAGGGTGCTGCTGGGCGCTCTGCACGGCACCGAGGCAGCAGGCTGCTGGCTCGGCGCTCCGCCCAGCGCTGCTGGGCGCTCCGGGCGCTCGGCGCTGCAGACCGCCGGTTCCGGCGGCGGGGGGCAGGCCTCGGGCAGCTCTCCCCCCAAAAGAAGAGGCCAGGCGCTGCACAGCCCTCCGAGCGCTCGGCGCTCCGGAGTGCTCCGCTCTGCAGCCGCCGGTTCAGGCGGCGGGGCGGCAGGCCTCGGGCAGCTCCTCCCCCCCAAAAAAAGAAGAGGCCAGGCGCTGCAGGGCGCTCCGAGCGCTCGGCGCTTCGGAGCGCTCCGCTCTGCAGCCGCCGGTTCCGGCGGCGGGGCGGCAGGCCTCGGGCAGCTCCTCCCCCCCCCAAAAGAAGAGGCCAGGCACTGCAGGGCGCTCCGAGCGCTCGGCGCTTCGGAGCGCTCGGCGCTTCGGAGCGCTCCGCTCTGCAGCCGCCGGTTCCGGTGGCAGGGCGGCAGGCCTCGGGCAGCCCCAAAAAAAGAAAAGAAAAGAAGAGGCCAGGCGCTGCAGGGCGCTCCATGCGTTCACTGCAGCAACAGCAGCCGGTTCCAGGCCCCTCTGGCTGGCTGGGGCGCTCGGCGGTCTCGCATGGAGGTATGTCTTATTTTCGGGGGGTGTCTTAGATTTCACTAATGCTAAAAAATGCTGCCATGGCTTACTTTCTGACTACGTCTTAAAAAAGGGGAAACACGGTACTTGCACTGGCGTGCTTTTGAGCTGCTAGGCTGGCAGGAGCTAGGACTGAGCAACGGGAGCTCACTCCATTGCGGGGATTCGAACCGCCAACCTTCTGATCGGCAAGCCCAAGAGGCTCAGTGGTTTAGACCACAGCGCCACCCGCATCCCTGTTTACAACAGTACTTAACTCCAGTAAGCATAACTAGGGATACATTGTTAGATGCCACACCAGTTCTCTGCTGTGCCAGCTGCTGATAGATTACATTTCATTGCACACCTCTGCTCCACTTTGATTCTTCTTTGTGATCACTTCGGTTGTTCTTGTTGCCATATGGGAGGCTGCTTGAAAAACCTCTGAAAGGAAAACTCACCTTAAAGAAGATTCTTCTGCACTCTGATGCAGCTGCATGGAATTTGTATGTGTGTTACGGAGAGGTTTGTCGGTCAAGGTGCTACAATTTAGGATCACTTATATATCTAGCAAGTTCTCTCCCCCCTTCCTTGACTCTGGTTGCCCTTCACTGCAGCTGCATCAGAGTGCAGAAGGAGCAGTGTTTTAGTTCACCGTTCAATACCGTTCTCTCTCACACACATTCTCCCACACCCTCAGCATTTCCTTGTTTCTTTCCTTGTGGTCTCACGGGCTAGCTCAAAGTCTATCACAGAGGAGCAGTGTGTGCCTTCTCCAGGCCACAATTCAGTAACTACCACACTATGACAATGACTGGGCTGTTCTTTCCCTCCTCACCAGAGACCAGCCTGGACACAAAGTCAGTTTCTGAGGCCCACCTGAAGAGGAGTATTGTGGTCAAAACAGTGGAGACGAGAGATGGAGAGGTAGGCAAAAGCTACCCAGGCCTCTGGAGCCTTGGTTTTCTGATCACATGGTTGAAAGATCTAGCAATCCAACCCTTTCTTTCCAAACACCTGTTGAATTTATGGACATGCCTGTCCCTCTCATTTTGTTTTTAATCCTCCAGGAAATAGATTCCTCAGTCTCCTTCGTTATCGTGCTCTGTCGCTGAACTGCTCATAGTTTAGGAAATTCTTCCTAATATTCGAACTTCTCCTTCCTCTCTGTAGTTTTAATCTTGTCATTGGTGAGTGACTGTAGCCCTTTTAATCTTCCAATATCTCTTGGCTTCTTTGGACTATATGTACCAGCCTCCTTTGGCCTTTCCTGGTAGGATTTGTCTTCTAGAGCCTCTGCCTATCATCTTTCGATGATTCCCCCTGCATCCAGTTTCAATTTATCAGCATTTATTTCCTTTCACTGTGCTACCCAGGTCCCCAAATGAGTGGTCCCCAGCACTGAGAAAAGCAGTGTTATTATCTGCAACTTCTTACGTCTTGGGTCTGATGTTTCTGTTTGGAGACAACCAGCCAGCAATGGTCTTGGGCTTTTGAGCTGAAGCACCACATGACTGGCATCTGTTTGTTATCCATTGGAGACTACGCATTTCCCTCAGGCGTGCTAACCAGTTGTCCTTGTGCACAAACCAGGGTTCCTTCATCCTATGTGTAAACACTTGATATTTCTTGTTGGCATTCATCCCCTTGGGTCTCTCTGCCAATGCCTCCGGTTTACGATGATGGAAACATGAGTGAGATTTATAACTTACAATCAGGCTTGTGGGCAATAGAAAATAACTTTTCTTCCTCCCAGAATTGGTGTCGAGATGGATGGCTGGAACATGAGTCAAAAAGGATGGGAGAATGAATTCTCTAACATGGTCACAGCAAGCTTTTCCAAGTTTGGGGTTCGGGGAATGGTTTGCCCATCATCATAGATCTATGCATCTTGATGGACTATATTTCAGTTCCTGTCCTAGTGTCAGTAAAAACGATAGAAAATAAAGTATTTAAAAAGAAAAGAAAAGAGTGAGCAGGCACTTGGGAATAAGTAATTAAAGTTCTGAAAGCTATAGAGACAGTGTGTGCCCGATGGCAGAATACAGGCCTGCTTTTCTGCCTTGCCTGCTAGTGCCTAAAAAAAAATTAGGCAATGCTGGTCAGCAGGCAAAAGTTATACTGACAAGACTTTATTCCCTCAGTGTGCACTGAGATATTACATAGCTCAGATCAAAGGTCTTGCAAGTTGACACTTGAGGAAATACTTAGTCTGGAGTATTGAACAGAGCAGAATAACAAACCTGGAAAGTATCGGGCCTTTATTATTATTATTAGTAGTAGTAGTAGTAGTAGTAGTAGTAGTATTAATACCCCACCCCTCTGGCTGGGTTTCCCCAGCCACTCTGGGCAGCTCCCAACAGAATATTATTATTATAAAGCGATCAACCATCAAACATTAAAAACTTCCCTAAAGAGGGCTGCCTTCAGATGTCTTCTAAAAGTCAGGTAGTTGTTTATTTCCTTGACATTTGATGGGAGGGCGTTCCACAGGGCGGGCGCCACTACTGAGAAGGCCCTCTGCCTGGTTCCCTGCAACCTCACTTCTTGCAGGGAGGGAACCGCCAGAAGGCCCTTGGCGCTGGACCTCAGTGTCCGGGCTGAACGATGGGGGTGGAGATGCTCCTTCAGGTATACTGGGCCAAGACCATTTAGGGCTTTAAAGGTCAGCACCAACACTTTGAATTGTGCTCGGAAACGTACTGGGAGCCAATGTAGGTCTTTCAGGACCGGTGTTGTGTGGTCTTGGCGGCCGCTACCAGTCACCAGTCTAGCTGCTGCATTCTGGATTAGTTGTAGTTTCCGGGCCTCCTTCGAAGGTAGCCCCACGTAGAGCGCATTGCAGTAGTCCATAGCTTCCCACTGTGCACAGAAGACATGTGTGTGATGGGATAATCCTGAATATTTACCTAGTTCTGAAGCGCTTCACGTATTGCTGCGTTGTGAACCACCCTGAGATCTATTTGAATAAATAAAATATAGCATCTTGTTATAATTCTTACAGCGGCCTTATAAGGATAAGCCAGTACAGTGGTACCTTGGTTTACGAACTTTATCCATTCTGGAAGTCCATTCTTAAACCAAAGCGTTCTTAAACCAAGGCATGCTTTCCCATAGCAGCGGGGGACTCAGTTTACAAATGGAACACATTCAACATGTACTGCTTCCAAGGCAAAGTTCACAAACAAAAAAACCTACTTCCGCGTTTGCAGCATTCTTAATCTAAGTTGTTCTTAATTAAGTTGTTCTTAAACCAAGGTACCACTGTCCTATTAGCCCCATAATGTGGATGAGAGGCTCAGAGCAAGTGGCTTGGATAACACAGCTTAGTGAACAAGTTCGTGGCAGATTCAAAGTGGAGACTTCCTGTTTCGTTGCTTGGTCTCTTGTGGCTGATAGCTACACCAGCCCTTTTGCTCCTTACTATGCAGTTAAATATACATATAGCTGAACTGCTGCAAAGGCATGTATGTGCCTGAAATTTGAGCCAGGCCCTCATTGTTTCCTTCTTTCTTCTCCTGCCAGGATGGGGGCTTAAATCTCCTCTCCTCCGCTGGTACATTTTCCAGATCTGCCCTGCTGGTTTACTTCCATCCAGGAAAACAAACTATGACCGTTTAGAGTTAAATAGATATAGCTAAAACATAAAAAAGAAAGCTTGCTTTACATACCCTCCAACATTTATCCGATGAAAATAGGGGTGTCCTATTTAATATTGTTATTATTACTATTATTAATAATAATACCCTGCCCATCTGACTGGGTTGCCTCAGCCGCTCTGGGCAGCTTCCAACATATATAAAAACATAATATTAAACTTTTTTAAAAAAACACTTCCCTATACAGGTTTGCCTTCAGATGTTTTCTAAACGTTGTAGAGTTACTTAGCTCCTTGGTTCGGTGGGTCGCTTAACTCCATAACTTCCAACATTTCACCAATGCAAATAGGGATGTCCTAAGGAAAAGTGGGACATTCCAGGATCAAACCAGAAACCGGGACAGCTATCAATCCAGAACTGTCCCTGGAAAATAGGGACACTTGGAGGGGCTGTGCTTAAATTTTCATTTAAGTGTCACCAGTATTGGCAATAATAATTCTGCATCAACCATCAAGTTACTAGTTCTGTGCTGCCATAGACGCTGCTTTGATTTTGATTTTTAGGGGACGGGTGGGAGTAAGGAATAGGAACTTGGAAGCATTTAAAAGGGAGCACACAAATTTTCAAAATGAATAGGAGCTGTTTTGAAAGCTAGGTTGCGACCCAAGCAGGGCAAATAACTTCCCTCCCGTTCTTCTCCCCACTCTGCCTGCAGGTGATCAAGGAGTCAACCCAGGAGCACAAGGAAGTGGTGTGAAGCCAGCGGCTGCGAAGTAAAAGCCACACTAGCGGAGGGAGGGAGGGAGGAGACGCCTGTAGCTGTAGGATGCTAGGAGAAGCTTGCCTCCCTTTCTGACGCTTCCGGGCTATGGCCCCAAAACAGCTCTGCACACCGAATATGCTGCTGCTACGAGGGGTGGGAAACATTTGCAAATTTAACTATTGCTGAGAAAGTATAACCGGCTGCTGCCTCTTGGGCCTCAGTTGCCTGGTGCTTCAGGTGGGGTTTCAGACCCACCCGCTTTCTTGCATCTCACCGTGTCCAAATGAGGCACCGTGTTTAGACTGGGCTGTAGCTCTCCTAGATGTTATCTGCCTTGGGCTTAACACCAAAACCTGCTGCTTCTCAATAAACCTACTAATGAATAGGATCAGTGTTTACTGTTGATGCTGGGAGAGGGTGTGTGTGTTTGTGTGAGGGGGGTGGGGCTAGAAGGGAGGTATTTCGAGGGGAACAATGGTAGGAAGTTAGCAGGTGTCCTTAAGAAACGCATGTGACAAGATACGGTAGCAATTCATCTTGCAAATTATCCCAAAATAGTGAAAACAGTCCCTCCTGAATCTTTAGCTGTGATGCAAAGCTGTTAAAGATGTCTTGTTGGGGGGGGGGAATTGGGAGCCTCCCTCCCAGTGCAAATGAATAAATGCTGTGGGTTGGAGTGGGGAGTTACCAGGACCGCAGCGGAAGAGGGGTTAAAAATACACTGCTGCCTCTTTGCCGTTCGCCCCATATGACAGCTATTTAAAACGTTAAAGCTGTCCCCGTCAGCTAGTTTGCTCCTACATTGGATGAGTTTTGTTCATGTATGAAGTTTTTCCCCCCTGCTAGATTTGGAGTTAGAAAGGAATACTAGTCAAAGTTGGCTAGTGACTGCAGTTTCCACCCCACCCCACCCGCCTTGCTTTCCCCTATAACCCGTGAGCCTCCTCCACAATCTCTTCCCGTGGTCTAATCTGCGGCAAGGTTGGTGGCCCAAGGTGTGCTTCCAGGCCAAGCAGGATTTGAATTTGGGTCTCCCCAATACTAGTTCAATGTTTAACCCCTACAGGAGCCTTTGGGCACCTTCTAAATCGATGCAACCTGTGTTTTACATACTGTATACCCAAGTACATGTGTTGGAGCTTCTCACAGTCCTGGCACCCCAAGACCCCTCAGAACTTAGGGCAACAGCCTCCTTTTCTGTCTCCTGTCAGACTAGAAAAGCCTTAAGAACCTAGTCAACAAATACACACTTCCTTTACCTTCTTCCTTCAAGAGGCAGCCTCTGCCTTTTTGGGGATTTCTCCTCTGCCTTCTTTCTGTAACTCCCTCTGAGGTTTATAAGCCATCAGGAAGAGTC
The DNA here is from genome assembly GCF_965207765.1 of Zootoca vivipara. NCBI lineage: Eukaryota > Metazoa > Chordata > Lepidosauria > Squamata > Lacertidae > Zootoca > Zootoca vivipara. The sequence continues at coordinate 12,986,094 of NC_142595.1, read as the reverse complement.
TGGAATTCCGCAGCCTCTTATCAACCTTAGGTTACCCACCTGCAATGCATCCAGGCCAATTAATAGCCAAGTAATAGAGGGGAAATGGGATTCAGATATGATTTAAAGGGGAACTTGCCAAAACCACACTTTTCAGGACACTTTGCAAACTGAAACATAGCCATCCTTTTCCATTCTCCAGCCGAATAATGTGTACAGATACGTACATACTGGGGTAAAAAGTGCGTAAAAGGGCATAGGTAAGTGAAAAGATTGTGCAAAAATGCATATTAGGGGAAATTGTTTTGCAAAAATGTGTACATTAGGAAGACTGCACTAAAACGCTGATGATGATGATGATCATATTATTATTATAATAATCACAAACAGATGTGGAACTGTGGGGAACTAAACTGAGGACTGGAAAAATGAGAAATGAAGAGACACCAAAAATGTCAGGTTCACTTACCCCTGCTAGTTGAGCTCCTTGTGAGCAAGCAGCAGGTCTCTACACCCCCTCACACCCCCATACCCCTTGACCCGTAAATGGGTGAGGCAGGTGTGCTATTGTGAGGGCTACTAACCATTTAAGTAATCTGCAGAAAATAGTGTGTCTCTCAATAACATATAGAGGGAAGCCGTGCCATGGAAAATTTTGAAGGCTGATGTGAATGATACTGAAGGACGGAGGTGTGGCAGAAGAGAGAGAGAGAGGGAGAGGGAGAGGGAGAGGGAGAGAGAGAGAAATTAGGGCATCCGGGAAGGATAGTGACATACTGTATTACAAATGATCAGGTGAGCAAGTCGCCTCTATGATTACTGCTCTAGGAGATCAAATCAAAGCTTGATAAAACTTGCTACAAGTTTAGCCTAGTAAAAAGAATATAAAATGTGATCGTAATCGTCTTCAAGCATTAAAAGCTGCCCTGAATGCTGGCGCACTCCGTTCTGAGTAAGTCATATTGAACTCAGTGGGACTTACTTAGGAGTTGACAGGCATAGGCTTGTACTGTCACTTGAACACAGAAGAGGATAGGGAAATTATGTGCTCAACAGTTTATCCAAAATACCTTTTTAATACAACCTGACCTTTACCTTTGTGCCCATAAAAGCAGATAACTAGCCCTACTAAAACCACTACCGCAGAGACTGTTATTGTTAAGATACAAAAAATGTTAAACTCAGATGTTAGTCACCTTTTGTAACCATCGCTGGCACCTAAACAATCTACAACTTTTATACTCTTCTTTGTGTACTGCCAAATATATGTACGTTAGCCTCTCAATATTACTTGCATATTTCCAAATGCCAGGTCAATTTCTAATGCTGTATTTAAACCCTTTGCAATCACTAAAAGTATTATGATGTGAAGCAGTGAGTTTTTTATTTTCTTATACAGAAAATGCACTCCCACTTATTTTACTCTCCCTTTTGAAAGTGTTTCATAAAGTAGCTTCTTTCCCACCACCCCCCATCATTTATAGGGGGTATTTATACCCTGCCCTTCAATGAATTTCCAGGATGCCTTACAGAAGCAAATACCTATGTGTGCATATATACAAAAACAGTTACATTACAAAAAAAACACATATAAATAAGCACACACACGTGTGCAGCAGACAATCATATGTGCTGAGTTTTTTAATTTAAAAAATCATAATGGAAGTGAATGGAAAATAAAAGATCTGAGGAAATACAAAGATATTTGCCTGGGACAGGAATTACATTAATATAGGTTTGGTGCACCAGGGAAGCCTCCTTGCAGGGAATGTTCCAGGTTAGGACATCACAGTGGAAAAGGCCCTTTCTGAAGTACGTTCCTATGACTTTTGGGAAGAGCAGTGTGGAAACAATACTAAAAGTGCACATAAATATGAAACGTTATACACAACTTCCAAATTCAGGCTGACAAATTCAGGCTGACTCCGTTGTGTCTGCCAATAGCATTGATAAGGGCTCACCATTCTCCTCTTCTTCTTCTTCCCATTTCCTTTTCCTTTATCAGGGCCTTTGTAGCAACTCTGGCTCAATATACTGTCACCTGCCCCTCAAATCACCTATTCTGAGTTAAGCAGCCTTTGGGCCTGCTAGGAGTGCAACCACAGCAGACATCAAGATGCCTTCCACCTATTTCCAACACCAGCCACTGGAGGAAACCGTGTCAATAAATCTGCAGAGCTGATTAGAAGCAAAGAACATTAAAGCTTTAAACACACTTTGCATTTAAAGCACCCAACAGAAGAATCCTGGAAACTGTAGTTTGCTGCCTTTCTACCCGAAATTATTCTAAAACGGGGAGATGCCAAGGTCTGGAGATTGGAACCTGGGATCAGATGCAGGCAAAGCATGAATGATTTGTCACGGTGGTTTTCAAAGTTCTTCTAACTATATGTAAAAAAAAAAAATCGCTGGCAAACCACTGAAATTGAGAGATAATGCTCTGTGGATTTCAGCATTTCTAAATTTAGAACTTCCACAATCCAGCTGGGTTTTGAGCTTGTTTGCCAATGGCAACAGATTGCAACAGTTAACATTTTCTTCCCCCCCCCCCCAGTTGATGAAAAACATTAAAGGATTGCCATTCCTTCTAGGAATGAGATGATGACACTTGTTTTAATAAATTTGAAAGCTACCCCACATAGGAGGGGGAAAATCCTTATTCAAAGCTTTGGAAATATGTTGGTTAAGCTCAGTTGGTTAAGAGCCAAGAGAGTTGATAAATTAAACTGATAAGAACAGATACTACACTTGATACATGAAGAAACAATGGGAAATGATGGAGTTGGGATCACAGTTCAGAAGGGGAATAGGGGCCATTTATGAACAACAGACAGCTAGGCTCCTAATAAATGGTAACCTAACAGACAGAATTACAATAAATAAAGGAACAAGGCAAGGATGCCCCCTCTCGCCGTTATTATTCATCCTGGCGTTAGAACCACTTCTCCACCATATTAGAAATGAGGAGAAAGTAAAAGGAATCAAACTGGGGAAAAATACATATAAGATTAGAGCTTACGCAGATGACCTAATCATAACCACTCAAGAGCCAGAAATTGGAGTACCAGTAACCTTAGACATAATCCAAAAATTCGGCGAATCGATGGGGCTTAAAATAAACCTCTCCAAGACCAAATTGCTAACCAAAAATTTAACCAAAGAAGAAAAAGATAAACTCCAGAATGAAACAAAATTGGAAATAAAAAAGAAGGTAAAGTATCTAGGAATTTGGATCTCGAATAATAATCTAAATTTGATTGAGGACAACTACAATAAGGTCTGGAAAGAAATCAGAAAAAATATGGAAATCTGGAATAAGCTCCATCTATCCCTGTGGGGCCGGATCTCGGTTGTAAAAATGAACATTCTCCCAAAGATGATGTTCCTGTTCCAGACAATGCCCATATTAGGGGGCAAAAACTGCTTTAAAGACTGGAAAAAAGATATTTCCAGATTTGTCTGGAACGGGAAAAAACCGAGGATCAAGCATCAGCTACTGATTGACAGGAAGGAGAGAGGAGGTTTCGCCCTCCCTGATTTAGAACTGTATCATACAGCAGCGGGGTTACTATGGATGAGAGAATGGATTACACTACAGGATAAAAAAATGTTGGATTTAGAGGGCCACAACTCAAGATTTGGATGGCACGCCTATATGCTATATGGTAAAATAAAATCCCACAGAGGATTCTCAGACCACATTGTTAGGGGATCACTGTACAACATCTGGAACAAACACAAAGGAATACTGGAGCCCAAAGTCCCACTTTGGACTTGCCCAACCGAGGCTTTCGCAGTTAAAAGAAGAAATATGGAAGGGAGCTGGCCCACATATAGAGCAGTCATAGAAATCGAAAATGGGGAGATAAAATTAAAGAAATATGAAGACATAAAAGGATTATTAACTGACTGGCTGCAATATTTTCAGCTACGTCAAAAACTAAATATAGACATAAAAAATGGGTTATCCACAGAAACATCAAGGTTTGAAAAGGAACTATTAATAAAGAAGAAGAAAAATATTGCAGGATTATATGACTACTTGTTAGAGTGGGAAACCAAAGAAGAGCTAACCAAAAATGTAATGATTAAGTGGGCACAGGATTGTGGGCATAATATCACCATGGAGCAGTGGGAACAACTCTGGATGAGGGATATAAAATTTACGGCGTGCTACACCCTAAGAGAACACAACATGAAAATGTTTTATAGGTGGCACCTCTCCCCACAAAAGTTAGCTAAAATGTATAAAGGGAGGAATCCAACATGCTGGAGATGTAAAAAAGAGGTAGGATCCTATTTCCACATGTGGTGGACTTGTGATGCAATAAAGACATACTGGAATAACATCTATAATGAAATCAAAAAACTATTTAGGAAAACATTAAAAAAAAGCCAGAATTATTCTTACTGAGTATCTTACCACCGGAATTTAAGAAGGAATCCAGAACACTTCTGATGTATTGCCTGACGGCTGCCAGAGTTCTCGTAGCTAGGAAGTGGAAAGGCGAAATAACCCCAACAGTCACCGAATGGCAGGTTTTAATGATTGAATACTTACAGCTAGCGAAAATGACGGGTTGGGTGCGAGGAACAGGTATCCAAAAGATATCAAAAGAGTGGACCAGTTTCAGAGAATATTTAATAACACATAGTGATAACAACTCAATATTGACAGACATAGAACGGTATTTGTAACATAGAGACAAACCAGAGAAATAAAAAGCATTAAAAAAAAAAGAGAAGACAGAAGAAGAAAACCAAATAACATCAAACCTGTGAGAAAAATCAGTTTGGAAACTAGGTATAATGGAAAGGATTGGAAGTGTTGACAATCGTAGAAACAAGAAATTATTTTAGATCATATTTGGTACATTGTAATTTTAGATAAATTTTTGAGTTTATTTATTTGTAAAACCGTGTGTGAACCGCAGGATATTTCTGTTGTGTTATGTAACCTATATTTTAAATTCTATACTTTATATAGATACATATAATCTTTCTTTTTGGTTCTGAAAAGTGGATGTATCTCTGATTTCTTTTTCTTTTTTCTTAATAAAGTTTATTATTACGAGGGGAAAAAAGAGAGAGTTGATAAATTAAATATTTACTAGATCAATAGGTAAATGGGTAAACAACAACAAATTTTAAAAGTGAATAAATTGAGCCCCTGAACAGTCTTCCTGGCAGGTGCTATTCCACAGATGTGCACCTGAAGGCATAAACACAGCAGCGGACAATGTGGATGCTGACAAAGAGGAGGGTGATGAAGACATAGCTTGTGAAGATGGCCTTGATGGCGTATTGTGTCTCAGGATCATCAATGCTTCTCTTGTGGCGGCTCTCGTACACAACAGCGAGCCTAAAGCCAGCCACCAGTTGTCCCTCTCGCCAGCAGTAGTAGATGCCTCTGTCATCCATCTGGGCAAAGCGTATGTGCAGATGGTTTCCGTGGTCAATGAAGACCCTCATGCTCTTGTTGACCCCTGTAAGGAACCTAGTGAGGTACATCCGGGTTGAGTCTTTGTCCCAAGCCACAGCATGCTCTGGCCTGGCACCAGGGCAGGATATGATCAACCCAGTGCCAAGGGATTGCGTGTGGAATTGGATAGGGATGTCGGGAACCCAGGGTTTTTCCCCAAGCTTGGAGATGACATCTGAGATGGATGCCTCTCCTATGGAGGACATCTTTTTCCTGCAAGGTGCCATGCAACTTCGGATAACAACCTCGGGCTTCCTATTCGGAACCCCCCGAAACTGCTTTGGGACAGACTTGGAGCCGCAGGAAGCCATCTGTGGTATGGTAGTACGGTATCGCCTGAGCAGGTAAGGGCTCTGCACATAGCAAAGCCCAACTCTCCGTTGCTCACCTCTGACATCGCAGCGATTGCACTTGGTCCATTCCCAGAAGACGGTAAAGACGACGAAGTGCGTTCTGTTGAAGTCCTTTTGTGGGTGCTGGTCCTTATCTGCAAAGGCAACAGCTATGTTTTTGGAAGTCTGCACGTCTACATCGTAGCCATAGAAGAAATCCCCTTTCTTGGTGCCACAAATGTAGTGCCCTGAATCTTCCACCTGAACGCGGAAGACAATGAGGCTGAACATCCTGATGCTGAAGCGCCGGAGCATGTCAACGCCTCTCTTGATGTGGCTCGAGTCCACAACCAAAGTGCCATCAAAGTCTGTCAAGACCTTAGTCCTGTGCCTGCCCATGTTCTTCTGAAAGTACCAAACCACAGAAGTTACCTCCTCGGGCTTGCAATTGCAAGGCAACTCGAAGCTCATGTCGGCCAAGTAAGCAGCATTTTCAAACATCAGAAAAGCTGGGCAAGGGGTCTTCTTGAACACGTCCTCCTTCTCCATAATGGCAAAGGCATGGAGAACATCAGCAGTGCCAAGGACTATCACAATTCCAGCCAACCCCGTTGAAGCCATTTGATGGTGGTACACTTGGGTCAACAGCTTCCACATTGGTTGCTTACCAGTTCTGTAGTTCAACTCTGCTTCATTGCTCTTTTAGGCAGGCAAACTAGGTAGGATACTAAACATTGTGTGGAGGAACAAAGACTCTAGAACCATTTCCATTTCTGCTCACAAAAGTTCTAGAACGCAGTCTCAGCTCCAGAGTGGTCAGTATGAACAACTAGCTGTTAGCTCATTTTGTGTGTTTGTGTGGGTGGGTGTGTATATATTTGTATATATATATGAAGCAGATTGCCAGCAGCCCTCCAACATGTCAGGCAGGGTCTTTCTCAGCCCAGCTACATGATATGCTTTTAACTGGAGATACCAAAGATTAAACTTGGGACAGGCAAACCAAGCACTGGAGGACCAAGCCATTACTCCTCCCCAATTATATACAGACACCCACAATACTTAATATGACCAAGTTTATATGAGAAAAAGCATATGCTGAGCCTTAGCATGGCATGGCCAGCTCATTCTGGGGCTAAGCTCTGCTGAGTCCTAACTAGAGCAGAAGTCAGTAGCACTAGTGTCATGAGAAATAGGAGATAAACCACAGCAGAAATCAATCAACAAATATTATTTATTGACAATGCACTATCTGCCTTGTTTGAGAAGGCAGAGCTCATCTAAAAACTCAATAAACAGGTCCATCCACCAAATATATATTCTATACAAGTTGTACTGAGATTAACTGGAGATGTGCAAGAATTTATGTGTGCTCTTGATGATCTCCCACTCATCTTAATGGGGATTGATAGATGTTCCTAGTGGACATTCCTATCCCCTGTATTTTCTCCATTATTTTCCTATGTGATGTGGCTTGTGACACAAGCTCTAGCTTCCTTTAGGTGACTTTGTAAAGGTGCATCAGTTCCATCAATTTTATTTCAGTTGGTCCATCTGCTTGGCAATGGATTTGGGTAACAGGCATACCTTCCTCCTCCGTGGCATGTGAAAAGTCAGGAGGATTGCTAGGGTCAGCCCCCATCCTTTGCAATTTCTCAAACAACTGCCGACAGTTTTTCTTCTCTTGCTCACTCATGAGTTCCACATTCAATCCAAAGCGTTTGGTTCCTGAAAAACTCTCCAAAATCTCCAACACAGTGTCCCGGTCTTTGAGGCAGGTATTTTCACTGAACACTGATAGGAATTCACCTAGGAAACCAAAAGCAAGATCTGTTTGGAAGATTCGGCCCAGGTTTTGGGATCCAAGTTGGAGCAGGAGCTGGTAGCGCTGTTGGCTGTTTTTCATGCATCTGCGCCAATCTCTGTAGAATTCTGCAGATGTCTTGGGCAGCTGTCCCAACTCCTGGAGGAGAAGAACAATGTCACAGATCCCAACACAAGTGGATCCTGGCCCACTCTCCACCCCACTGGAGAAAGACCTTAACTGTTTAGCCTTAATGGTGATATTAATTTAGTTTGGTAAGGAAAATTGTTCCCAAATATTTAGTTCTCAATATCCCTTTCTACTTTTACTTTATCAGGCATTTGCTGTTATGCTTTGTTATGTCACAAATAAATATATACAGATAATAATATAAGTCTTGCTCAAAAGGAACCAAGGATCGCCAAATGCCTGGAAAGAAGCAATCTTACCTGAGACAGCTGTACCTCACTCTCTTGTCTGGAGTTTGCTTTAACTGCATGGGAGTTCCACAACACATTTCTCTTCTTCCCCACCTTGTCCTTTTTTTCCAGAGGCTTTAAATGTGATGCTAAAACAATATCCCTGCAAGCAGGAGAGAAAGGGGCATTATTGCAATTTGGAGGGAAATTCAGCAGCTGTAGCTCAGCTGGTATAATGTTGCAAGGATGAGAAGATATGTATCTGCTGAAATTTCCTCTACATAATTGTGTAAAGTACAGGAACATTATTTATTATTGCATTTACCATACCTAAGCACTGTATGGCCCTGGATATCTGAAACTTTGAGTGGCCACTGGCTGCTACTGATTTAACGATATTTGCTGCCTGTAGCTTACTGTGGTGCAAAATGCAACATGGAAAGCAGGTCTTAGGATAAGGCCCCATCACTGCCCCATTTTATCTTTGTGGGTGTTTTCAGAGATCTTTTAAAAATGCAATCAGACTTCTTTATCTCAGACATCCAGAAGTCAAGAGTGAGGTTGGGAGAACTGGTTGTATTTCTTTGATAAGGCACATATAAGTAATGAATGCACATGACTTTTGCAGTATGCATAATCTGCAACAGCCTGCCACATGACTGCATGTACATTGGGTTAAATTCACAAGCAGTTGACCTCATGGATAAACAGATAGCTGCTGTGCTTTTTTCTGGGGGGACGCATTCACAAAATGTTTAGGGGTATGCGTATACGGTACCCCTAAACATTTTGTGAATCTTTGTACTTTTGTCCATTTACTGTATTTATTTTGCCCAATTTGAACTATAAAATGGTGATTTTCTTGAGTAAAAATGAGAGCACCCTTAAACATTTTTTTTAGAAAAAAAAGCACTGGATAGCTATACTGTACTGCCTCTTGCATCACATCAACTATAAAGGGACCAATGGAATTCAAGAAACCTGAATTCTTCATAAGTCGCCACTTTCTGGTGCACTGCTCGGAACTTGGCTTCATTCTCTCTCTGGTACTTTTCATCAGCAGCAATAGCTTCTTCCAACTCTTTCTCCAAAGCACGGAAGTCAATCGCACCCTCCATCTCAGGTTATCTTGAAACAACAGGACATTTAAAAAACAAACAACTCTTATCCCGAAGAACTCTAGAAACGCATCTCGTGGGAATCAAAGCATTAATTGGGGGGGGGTACACACCCAAGGTCATAGAAAGAGAACTTAAACCTTGGCAGTAGCTTTGCAATATTTGCTTGATTTTTACAGCAAAGAGCAGTGCAGAAGCATATCAATATGGCAAAGCATCGGATTCTCAGAGAAAGCCCATGCACCCTGAGGTGCAGGGAATTTTTAGCTCGGGGTGGTGGTGGTATCTCATCCCTCAATTCTGATGCGTCATTCAAAGGCCTGGTCCATATCCTGCACCTATGAGTTCCACAGGTCCACGTGGAAAAGCGACCCTGGGTACTACTCCCAGATACTGAGGAATTGAGGTTCTTTACCGTATTACACCGGTTAAGGCCTCTGCGGAAGTCGTCTCCAAATCCACCCCCGCTTTCCCCGTTCCCCACCCCGCACCGGCTAGGCATCAGGTTTCCATAGGAACGAGGCCTCGGTTAGGTTTCCATAACAACCAGACCACGCCGGGACGCGAAGGACCCTCCGAAGAAAGGAGCTGTCTTCACTAGTCGCCTGATTATAATCTCCATTCTCTGTTTGCCCGCCCGCGCCTATATAAGAATCAGAGTGATATCTGTACGTGATTCCCCGAAGGCACGCGCGTATTTTAATTGGGGGGGGGGAAGGCGACGAATCGGCCAGGCAATAGGAAAGGCAGCCTCATTCGGAGGAAGCGGCGGAGGGCCTTTTCACGGCAGCGTCGCAGCGGCGCGCGACGGAAAAAGGAGAACGTCGCGAGCAACGCGCGCTTCTTCTCTCAGCGAGGGCTTCGTTCTGTGCTGAGAAAGGCGCCGCCGAGGAGGAAGGGAAGGCAGGGAAGGTGCGCGTAATATTCGGCTTGCGTTTCTCAGCCGCGCCGTGTTTTGTTCCCCAGGCCTTTAAAGACTAGAAACTTGATTTGAAGAAGAAGAAGAAGGGGCGACAACTTCGGCTGTGGTCTTAAACGCCTTTCCTTAAGCGGGGTGGGGGAGGCCGAAGCCCCACTGAGGTCAAGGGTCTATTATGAAATCTGGTGGGTTAAGAAGGGGCACTTGAGTAAACTAATAATAATAATAATAATAATAAATTTTTATTTATACCCCGCCCTCCCCAGTCAAAAACCGGGCTCAGGGCGGCTGACACCAACAGAACCACAATAAAACATAAAAACAATTAATTAAAATACAGATTAAAATACAGTATTAAAATTAAACTAGAAGGTACAAATGAACTGGGGAAAAAGGGCCAGGCGCTACTGTGATGGACAGCTGTGGAGCATAGCTGTCAAGTTCTCCCTTTTTAAAAGGGAAATTCCCTTATGCCAAATAGGATTCCTCGCGAGAAAAGGGAAAAGTTGACAGCTATGCTGTGGAGGTTGCTACAGGCGAGGTTCACAATAAAAATAAGCAAATAAGCTATCAAAAACACAATAAGCAGGAAAACACACTCCTACACTCCCAAATCCATACTGAATAGCTAGCAAAATTCAGCAATACAAAAAAAAAAACACCTTTCAGGATACCAACTGGCCTTTTTATACTTGCTTCAATGGTTTTTCTTCTTTCCAAGGTCCGGCAACATGGATACAGATCTGTATGATGAATTTGGGAATTATATTGGCCCAGAGCTTGATTCTGACGATGACGACGATGAGATGGGTCGGGATTCAAAGGATCTAGATGAGGTATGGGGATTATGCTTCCTCTGTAAATGCTAACTATAATAAAGGCCACTCGATTGTTTTAGTTAAGGCTGTTGGATGATTAAATATTTGGGTTATTCATTTGGTTAAGTAGTTATAGTAATTTAATTTTTTAGGCTCATGAAAAAAATGTGTCACATTCATTCACGGAAACTATTACATGGTCGCTGCAGAGGCTGCTGGGTGTGCCATGACACTTTGAATTCCAACAAGTACATTGCACACGCAGGTCCCATTTTACAAATGCTCACTGTGCAAAAATCCACTTACCCCAACACAAGGGATTAGTACCCAAACCTGCCTATATGTACCACAGATCTTGTGGGTGGGAACGCATTAGAAATTTCCCCATAGAAATCAGTAGAAATCGTTAATTCTTTATGTGAACATTCACCTACCAAACAATTTCCGGAGAACGCATTGTGTTCATGACGCAGGACCTGAGTGTATGAACTTTTGCAAGCTTGATGTTGCCATCATCAACTGATGAGCATTCACATGGGAGCCAACCCCAAGTTCCATAATTGGGACTGCACTGGATGGAAATTGCTAGAAACCAGCTGAAGGCCCTTCCTTCTGTTTTCAGCTCGATGAGGACGACGATGATGACGACATTGGAGACCATGATGATGACCACCCTGGGATGGATGTGGTGCTGCACGAGGATAAGAAATACTATCCAACGGCTGAGGAGGTTTACGGTCCAGAGGTGGAGACCATTGTGCAAGAGGAAGACACACAGCCTTTGACAGGTGAGAAATTATAGAACTACCTTATCAGGGAAAAGGAAAGCGTTCTACATAGCATACTGGATCAGCAGTCAGTTGAGTGCTGATACCTATCTGCAATCTGAAATGGTACAGCCAAGAAACAATTTTATTTCCATTGGATTACTTCATCTGACAAGTGCTGTTTGCATCCAATCACTGGAGGTAACTTTCCAAGATCTTTCCAAGCCTTAACAGAGACTTCAGTCACAGATACCAGGAACTGAACCTGGGATCAGGGGCATGCAAAAAGTTTGTGTTTTGCTCCTTTTTTTCCCTACTTGGCTGAGTGTTGAGGTAGGGCTTTTCTGCTTTTCGCTTTAAAGAGATATTATTTCTTGTGTTTGTTCTCAGAGCCTATTATTAAACCTGTGAAGACCAAGAAATTCTCCCTCATGGAGCAAACATTGCCAGTCACAGTGTATGAAATGGAGTGAGTATAGCTTGTTCTCTTGTTTCTCTGTCTCCCTGTGCAACTCCCTTCTGTCGGTACTTCTAGCTCTCTCACATCTACAGACAAGCAATGGAGGAGTTAGCAATCGTGTTATTCCTCTAAATTTATTCCCAATTCTATTTTGTGGCCTTAGGGCATATTAGAACATGTTAAAACTGCCTTCCTGCAGTGTGTGTATTTCTGCACCACCTTCCACTCACAAGCATTACTGCCCGATTCTTAGTTAATTCTCCTTACAGTCCAAATAATACAAAGTCTTAACCAGGTGTTTTTACTTGTTTCTCAACCCACCCACTTACAGAATCCCCCCTCCATCACATATAAATGCCTTCCAACTACTCGTGCAAGGGTTGGGAACCTGAGGCCCTCCAAATGTCATTGAACTACAACTCCCATCATCTATGACCATTGGTGGCAGAGGCTGATGAGAGTTGAAGTCCAACAGCATCTAGGTGGCCATAGGTTCCCTGCCCCTTTATCTTAATGCTTCTAAAATTCAGGATAAACACCATGTTGTCCTGTTGGTTACCCCTCCCCTGTTTTCCAGTGATGTGGATGAAGGGTTTGGAAAGGCAGAGCATGGTTTAGTTGAAATTTGAGACCAGTTGAGACTCTTAGACATAATTCAATTTAAAAAAAATTGTCTCCTTTTGCTGCATAAAACTAGTGAAGTTAGCTCTACAGACTGTGGATTAAGCTTGAGAGGTGAAGGCGACTAAGAGTACTTTAAAAAGGTGGGGGCGAAATGAACTATCAACTAAAAATCAAAGTAGACTATGAAAAGCTTTTTCCATGTATCAAAAGATACTGGCAATTTTGGTTTCTGTGGCAGGGAGGGGGTTGTAACTCAGATAATGAGAATAACTTTACATTACTTGGCAGCGTGTATAACTGAAAGCTTCCCTGCCCCTTTGGTCTTTTCTAGTTTCCTAGCAGACTTGATGGACAACTCAGAGCTGATTCGGAATGTTACGCTTTGTGGGCACCTACATCACGGCAAGGTTAGCATCAATTAATATATTTACTTTAAGGCAGCTCAGGAGTAGCTGTGGTCCATTCCGTAGATGTGACAGAATTCTGATGTACTCACTCAGTACATGCGTGGCTTGTGTTTTTGAATAAACTGGATTCAGTGTATGGTTCTCCAGGTTAAAGGTTACAGGTAGGTAGCCGTGTTGGTCTGACGTAGTCAAAACAAAAATAAAAATAAAATCCTTCCAGTAGCATCTTAGAGACCAACTAAGTTTGTCATAGGTATGAGCTTTTGTGTGCATGCAAACTTCTTCAGATACCTGAAGAATCTTCAGGTATCTGAAGAAGTGTGCATGCACACGAAAGCTCATACCTATGACAAACTTAGTTGGTCTCTAAGGTGCTACTGGCAGGTTAAAGGTTTTAGAGTTCCTTGCCTCACAGAGTTAGTTATGACTACAAGATGCACCCCAGAGCAACTCCTAACAGACATACTTCTCACACTTGAGCTGCAGTTATACCGGAATGGTGTCATCATTTTAGCTTGCTTACTGGGTTTTTTGAAGCCGCGGCAGTCAATTTAGATGAACTATTAGGGAGAGTCTGCAAGTATTTCTGGCTTCTCAGGAGCCAGGTCTCTATCCTATTTTCTCTTGTTCACATTTTTATAAAACGGGATGGGGCTGGTGCTAGAATTTATTAATGTTTTTACTGGATATGGAATAACAGTTCTTGATATAATTGTGAGGAAATTGCAAAAGTGCATTGATTGTAGTTCTGGAATTAGGTTCAGATTGGGAGTGGGAGAGAGGCAGAGATGCAAGATCCTTGTGCTTCCTGGAGTGGTCACATCGAGCTAATTCATGCCTTGCCAATTCATTTCTTTTTGTTTTTTCTGGTTCCTTCCAGACTTGCTTTGTGGATTGCCTGGTTGAACAGACTCATCCTGAGATCAGAAAGCGTTATGATCAGGATGTAAGTTACCTTTATACTTTGTTTTTAATCCTTTAGGAGGTGGGTTTATGATACTGCTGTCTAAAGATTTAGATGCATATGGGCTAACTGTCAGTTAAAGAGATCTTAGTCGATTCATCATGGGGTTTGATTAATAAATAAATTAAGTGTGCATCAATTTGTATACAGTGCTACCTCTGGTTATGAATTTAATTCATTCTGGAGGTCCATTCTTAACCTGAAACCGTTCTTAACCTGAGGTACCACTTCAGCTAATGCCCCCCCCCACTGCTGCTGCGCCACCAGCGTGCGGTTTCTTTTCTCATCCTGGGACAAAGTTCTTAACCTGAGATACTACTTCTGGGTTAGCAGAGTCTGTAACCCGAAGAGTTTGTATAAACTTATCTGATAAACTTATCAAAAGATGGAGTTTGTTTATACATTTCTAGAACTGAAAACACCAGGAAAATTATCAGCCATATGCTTTGATTAAATTAAGTTGAAGTGATTTCAAGTGTTCATTTTTCTTTCTTCATCCATTATTGATTGCTTTACTGATTATTTATTTACTGTATGCCTTCGTTGTTTTGTTTAGAATCCTAAGCATATTACTTTAGTGTTCCAGAGAGAGAGAGAGAGCTTTTTCTGGAGGGATGCAGGGGTACGCAACCCCTAAACATTTTGTGAATCTAAGTTTGGCCTCATTGAGGGGCAGTATTTCAATATGAGTAGGAAAATGAGAGTATCCCTAAACATTTTTTTTAGGAAAAAGCACTGTGGGGGCGGGGAGAGAATGAGAGAGAGAATGAGAGAGAACTAAAAACGAAAAATATAATACTCCACCTTAGATGATCTGGCTGTTGAGTAATTTTTATTTTTTTGTTCCTTTCAGCTTTGCTATACAGATATACTCTTCACTGAGCAAGAGGTAAGTATATCTGCTGCACTGACTTCTCAGCCATTATGAAAGTGCAATGTGGGGGAAGATACAGTACAAGGTGTTGCAGAGAGGTCTGAAATGCACGCACCATGTGTGCTGAATCTCTTGTATTTGCCCTTCATGCTGTGCCCTCTAATGTCATGGTCCACATTTTCAGCCCAAACTCTTAACTTTCACCCCTCTCCCATCTTGACCTTGGTTTCTTTTCAGAGAGGGGTTGGGATCAAGAGCACGCCAGTGACCATTGTTCTCCCAGACACAAAGGGCAAATCATTTCTCTTCAACATCATGGACACACCAGGTGAGTTTGGGAGACTCACCCCATAACATAAAAACCGGCAGGAAACACGGGCTAAGGTGTTTTTAAAAGACTGTTTTCAAGAAACAGGCTAACAGTGATATAGAGAAATTTATATTGTCAGGAAGGTGCAATAATCTCAGCTGATGCTTTTCAACCACACACATCTTTTTGTCTTTTGCACAGCCTGAAGTGCTTAGTGAGGAATAAATTGCCATTTGCAAAAAGGGTCCTTGTGTGAATTGCCTCAAAGTTGCACTGGAAATGGAGAATTTAAGCATACTTCATTGTGAGCTGAATTGTAGCCAACCCTTAAAACCATCTTCCCAAATTTGACTGGCTTGGGCAGCTTTGGGGGTTTAGGTTTTTTGCACCATTCCTTGTAATCGTAGCTTGCTTTCATTCTAATTGAGGCTTCCGTTATAGGAGCACTTACTGAATTTAATAGAATTGCAGTAGATGGGCATGGTTAGGATTGTGCTGGAAGTATTTCAGCTCACACTGACCGCAGGATCAGTACATCAAGGGAGTTGCCTCCTCCTGCTCCCCAGTACCTGGCTAGATTTGTGGTCCCCTGAAAAGGGGGCGAGCAATGGGTCACGTCCAAGTCATCGTTATTATGCCAGAACTCACCTGTGGGCTTCAGGTGCTGCAGGCTCTCTCCATCCTCTACTTTTCTGTCATGCTACTCCTTCCCCTTGAACTCTGCCTTGAGCTGTCTCTTCCCTTGTTATAGGGCTGTGCAAGGGATATTCTAGTTAACCCCCTTCTCTGTGAACCACATACTGCAACTTGCCACTTCTAGATGATGATATATATATTTTTCAACTCCCTGAAGGTCATGTAAACTTCTCCGACGAGGTCACAGCAGGTCTCCGCATTTCTGATGGCGTGGTGCTCTTTATTGATGCTGCTGAGGGAGTGAGTATATGTGGGCACGCTTTTTCGTGCACTCTGCTATTCTTTCCATTTACACAAGGAGATGTATTGCACAGAAAGGTTGCAATTAAGAGGATTGCTTATGAGAAGCTAGCACCTGTTACTAAGAATCATATCTAAGGCCCCTGGGATTCTGTACCAAGAAACTGGAAGAAGCTGACAGCTTTTTAAACTGGAATGCTGTCAGACATAAATTATGAGAATTCAGCATGCTTCAGATATGAGAAGGAGGAAATGTCTGCAGTATCGACAGAAGACAGGGAGTAAGTTCAAATGCCAGGAAGGCTGAATTGGGTTTTAGTTTAGAAAGTGATGTGTGCAGTAGTGCAACACTTCAGCCAAGGACATTTTTGGAATGTCCTCCTTTCAAAGCCAGGCATCTTTCAGAGGGGGCCTTAAGGCATAGAATATCACAGTGAGGCTGTGGGCAGAGCTAGACATGAAGAGAAGCTATCTGGCAACAGCTGCTTCTTGATGAGGTTTTTTAGTTGTTTGGCTCTGGTTGGTGTTCTTTCTAAAATAATAGAATCATTTGTTGTTCTTAAAGTGTGTTTAGTTTGTCCTATTTTTCTAGGCTTCAAATCCTTGAAATTACATATTTGATTTTAATTTTCATACCAATTCTTTCAAAAGTCTACCCCTTATAATGAGCAACATGTTCTGAGTGTCCTTCCACTCCTACCCAATTTCTGGTATTGAAGTAAAACAGCCCTGTGTCTCCCCCACCCTTAAAAAAACACACACTAAAAAGCGAACTACATGACATGATGTTATTTTGCTTCAGGTTTCCCTGAATGCGTAAGTAGCAGCCATGGAGTAAAGATGGGGCAAAATTCAAAAGTGTGATGCCATCACACAACTTCCATTTTAGATGTTACAGGGAGAAAGTTGTGAGGACTGGTTTTTGGCGCCCGTTGCCTATCTCGTGCAGTGTTTAGTTCCATCTTTTCCTAAGATCACCAACTGAGTCTCAGTGGTGCAGAGCATCATTCACCAGCAAATGGGCACAGTTATCCATGTTCTGGTAACCTCTAGTGATGTGGGATGAAGTTTTGTAGGACCAGTTAATAGCACAATGAATACATCCCTACCATAGTTGGGGAACTTGTATGTACTGCTACCCGATCAGGGTTGTTCTGAGCGAGGAAGGGATGCCCCTCCCCTTTAGTATCACTGAAAACCGATAGCCCTCTCTGTTAACCAAGAGGGATTGCCCCATCCAAAGATTGCCCCCTTCTTCTTGCAGTAGCACCAGTTTCCTCCATTTTAAAGGGGTATCTTCTGCTTCTCTCTTAATTTGTGTACTGCTGCACCATAAAAATTTAATCTTCCTCCCTCTCCTGCATGTTCATTTCCCCATGTGATTAAAAGCTTTATTTTTGTCAAAGGTCATTGGATGGGGCAGGCTGAAAGGAAGACAATGTTGCATTAAACACACTTTCTAAAAGCGGACCTCATGCTGATTGCTGAGCATACACGCTCCTGCAGGCTGCTCTCCCAGCAGGGAAGGGTCAGCGCTCGATTCCTCACGCCCCACCTGGCATCGTCTTCTATTGTGTGTCCCCGTAGGTCATGCTCAACACCGAACGGTTGATCAAGCATGCAGTGCAGGAGAGGCTGGCAGTGACCGTGTGCATTAACAAGATTGACCGGCTGATACTGGAACTGAAATTGCCTCCTACTGACGCTTACTACAAGCTGCGGCACATAGTGGATGAAGTCAACGGCTTAATCAGGTATAGAAATGCCAGCATTCATAACATGCTTTTGAGAGTTAAGTTAGTTCCATTGACACTATTGGATATAACCATTGATGCAAAGCCACAGCCAGCTCACTCTATAAAAGAGAGAGAGAGAGACCAACCAAATTTGGGGAGGCTTACACCTAATCCTTTTTTAGGGAATCCCCAATTTTCACCTATATTTATATTTGCTAAAGTTAGAACTCCCAGTGTTGGATATAGGTAAAAGTCATAGAGGCACCTAACCTCTATGAAATTAAGCTTCTATTTCTTCCTCATCACTCCTTACAGGTGAATTTTGATTGTGCCAAAGTTTTTGTTCTCTCTGCTTAACTGGCAGACCTAATTCATTCAATCATTTAAAGAATTGGTTTTTTTATTTAAAAAAACTATCAAACATGTATTTACATTTAATCGATTAATTGTAATTGTCAGTGCTGCGGTATTCCTGGTGTGTCAAAATTGTTGCTAGACTTCATAAATGAAGTTTTCTGAAATTCTGAAACTGCTGCCTTTCCTTTTGTGTGTGTGTGTGTGTGTGTGTGTGTGTGTGTGTGTGTGTCTTGATAGTGGTGCTGCCTGGTTCTGTCTTATTTTAAAAACCACTTCTTTGTTTGCAGCATGTATTCCACAGACGAGAATCTGATTCTTTCACCACTCCTGGGCAATGTCTGTTTTGCCAGCTCCCAGTACAGCATCTGTTTCACGCTGGGTTCTTTTGCCAAGATCTATGCTGACATGTACGGTAAGCATTAGCCCAAATGTTTGTGTGCATGTCAGGGGACACCTTGGCTCCTTCTGAAAGGCTCACACGTACTATGAAACCCAACCTTCCTTTATAGCGAGGATGTGCCTGCTATATTTGTAGCCTTTTCTGCATTGAGAGTCACCTGTGCCTTTTCTGTATGCAATTTATCTATGCCAGTTCTCAAAGTTCCATCGCATTCTAGGGGAGGGCTGGGGCTCTGCAAATGGCTGGAGGCATGAGAGGCAGAGCTCTGGTTTGTCTGCTACTTCAGTGATGTCCCTGCGTGGACTACTTTCTCCCATGTAACTAAATGCTTGTCATTCACTCCTCCTCAGTCATAACTGAGACTGTATTGCCTGCTGTGATCCGCTTTACATACAGCTTACAAGATAGCAATGCAGTTTAGTTAAGAATCTGTCCATCTCTTGATGAAAAGCCTATGTATAAATGCTGGTCTCCTATATCGGGCCATGCTAGTCCCTTGGCTTGGAGCACACTCCCCATCTCTTTTGAGCCGGTGGGCAGAGATGGATCAAGTGTTGTGAGGACTCCCGGGGGGGGGGTGCGTTGTTGCACCGCATAGGTCATACCTTCATCAAGTCCTTCTCAGTGGATGCTCTTAGGACTAAGATGGCGAGGAGAGGTTAGATGAGCTTTGCATCTGCCATGAAGGTCTTCCAAGGGCAGTGCTTTATTTTTCCTAGAGGCAAGAGTGGCAGACATTTGCTTATATGGGAAACTGTAAGGTCAGGACACATATGGGATGGGGGTAACAGCGCCATCTGCCCTTGGTGGCTGTAGAGTTGTGTAGGGATGACAGATTTTGCTCCTCCCCCTCAAGTTGCTGATTTTACCCCAATTAAATTATTCTATACAATTCGATGGGAACCTGGTGTGCTTGAATTGGATGGTCATTATGTTCTGATAATGTATTTTATGAAATTTTGTACATCAGCTTGGAGGCATTATTTAAATAGGTAGCCATAAATGAAATAATAATTGAGAGCAGAGCCATTTATGTTTGTATTACCCCACCCATTTATATAGTTTTATGTTGTGTTCCTATAATTTTCTTAGACTCAAGTGAGATTTTTTTTTTAAGGAACTGGTTAGCGTACATATAGTTATAGCTGCAGTGATGCACTGCTCTCGTTCTAGTTTGCATTCTAATTAATTGCTTCTTTTTGCAACATGAGCATATCCAGGGCAGGTCCAAGCTGCGTACGCAATGGAAGGAATTATGCAGCTTGAAAGGAAACTGGTTGAAGATAAAACTGTCAGTCTGACTCTCAAAATTCACTATATGCTTTAAATCATGTGAAAAATATCCCACAAAAGCTGTATAACTGGACACACACACCCCTCCTGCTTCTGTTCATTTTAGGAGACATCAATTACCAGGAGTTTGCAAAGCGCCTTTGGGGAGACATCTACTTCAACCCCAAGACGTAAGGAACTCCTGCTTCTAATTCTTACTTCATTGTCCTTTTCCATTGCAGCTTTACCTAAACCATGTAAATTAGCAACACAAAATAGCAAGTATCTATTCTTAAGCATACCAAATGCTGAGATAACATACACAAAATAAGTCAGGTGTTTTCTCTTTGGTGTAAGGATGTTGTAGAGTTCCGTTAACATCAGCCCACTTTTCCGAGGTGAGTCATTTGCATATGCACACCTCCCAGGTGTGCCGAATAATATTTAAACCAAGCAATGTCATGTGTAGAAAAAAGGTGGACTGAGAAAATAACTCTAGATCAGGCATCCCCAAACTGCGGCCCTCCAGATGTTTTGGCCTACAACTCCCATGATCCCAAGCTAACAGGACCAGTGGTCAGGGATGATGGGGATTGTAGTCCAAAACATCTGGAGGGCCGAAGTCTGGGGATGCCTGCTCTAGATAGTTCCAGGAAGCAAGCCAAGTTGTGTGCTACTGAAAAAAGGCTTCCATATCCCAAATATGGCAGTCTCCTGACACTGAGTGTAACTCACCTACGTAGTCATCCCAAGAGAAAAAAAATAGATGCCGTTTCACACTACCCAACATCTAGATTCAGGGGTTGGTCATTGCGACGAAAGTCCCTCTCACTTTCAGTCTTATAACTCTGACCTCTCAATTATTAAAAGCACTAGCAGGGATTTCTGAGGTAAATCAAACCTCCCACTTATCCCTCTAGCCTTTCTTAAAACCCTCTAGCACTTGTGGGTTTTCAAAAATAAAAGAGAGTCCTCTTCCAGCCTAAACGTGACCAGGTACCTATATATACTTGGGGCTATATATAAGACTGTTCCTATGTGCGCTCAGATAAGGGTTTCCCTTCACTAGAACCTCCCTTACTGTAAAGCTAGCCTCCTTCCTGAGGTAACTTTATTATCACTCAGAACCTGTCTCCTCCTTTAGCCCCCCCCCCTTCTTGGTGCACTCTCAGCCACAAACTAACCTTTCTCCTCTAAAAGGCAGTTTTGACAGTTTAAAAGAGTTCCCCACCACCTGGGTTCCTGGGTACCTTAGCTGGAAAATGAAATAGACGATTACTAATGTGACACTTTAAAGATGGATATTTATTGGCTTGAATCTTAATGGTTGCTTTCTGGTAACATTGGTACAAACTTAACTTCACAGGTAACGTTCTTGGTAATCAAATAACAGAATACCTATCCACTACTTCATCTACTCTAAAATCTACCTTCTCCACAACCACCCAAGCTCCCACACAGAAAAACCCCCAACCGCCAACTCACATAACTGTTCCCCTTTCCATTTCAAACCCCAATGCAGGCCACGCCTCCCATGGAATGTTGCTGTCAGTTAACCAGGAGTCTGGGTTAACCCTTCGATAGGTTGGTTGTGAAACAAAAACATGACATAACAGTTTCAAATTCGTCACAGTCATCTAGTGCATTAGAGAAATGTAGAGCAAAAGAATTGCACTTCTAGTAGTAATACTGTAATTCATATTCGTCCCAAGATTTCTAGTCCCCATGGTTGGGAGAATGAAAACGTGCACACACATGCTTTTTTCCCAGTTTATCTTCCAGTCCATGATTAGAAATTTTCTCAAGCATGCAGATAATGGCCTCTGGGAAGGGCTTTTTAAACCAGTCTTCAGAACCACTTAGGTGTTGACCTTGTGTGTGTGTGTGTTTTTAGGAGAAAATTCACTAAAAAAGCCCCAACCAGTAGTTCACAGCGGAGCTTTGTGGAATTCATCCTTGAGCCTCTCTACAAGATACTAGCTCAGGTACGTTTTGGATTCCCATGGATGGATGGGTGGATGACCCCTGACTGTGAATGTTCGCAGTTTGTGGGCTGCTGTGTAATATATGAGATATGGCCATTTCAAAAAGGAGCGTGGGCACAGGGAGCATGACACACATCATTCCCTGATAGATATGGTGGGGTGAGGTGCGTATGCCTGCCTCCGTGGTTTCCCTCCATTCCGTCATAGAGCGCTGAAAGGGGTTTAGGGTATCATGTTCTCCATGGCACCAAAGGAAAAGCACAGCAGAAGGTTATGGGTGTAGAGTTCAGATTCCGAGCATGTTGGCTTTAATTGAAGGGTCGGGAAACAGTTTCTCACTTGACTGCCATAAAAATAAGTTTGAAAGTATGTGAGACATGCCTGCTGAATTCCAGAAACCTGGAAGGTGACTAGCTGGGGACCTGGGGGGGTAAGGTTGCATATAGAAATGTATGTGTGCGTCAGGATATACCCGTGTTTCTCATATTATAAGACACCGTCTTATATTTATTTTTCCTCAAAAAAACACAGCATGGCTTATTTTCAGCGGATGTCTTATTTTTATTACGGTATGGTACAGCAAGAAGCTTCGTCGGATCCGGCTCTGTTGGGCGGGGTGGGGGAAAGGTGAAGGAACGATCCTGCGCCTTTCCCCCACCGCTGCCAAGCCCCATGCCGGCGACAAGCGGCGGCGGGGGAAGACCTTCCCCCGTCGCCGTGTCTTGCCTGCCTCCCCCGGCACTGAACGCAACTTTGGAGACCTCCGAAGTTGCGTTCAGTGTCGGCTTTTCGCGACAAGGGGTGGGGGAAGGTGGCGGGGCGTCCATCTGAGGCAGCCCGGAGAAGCGGCTGCCTCGTGTTGGAGGCTTTGTGGCTCTTCTTCGTGGCAGCAGCATCTTCCTTTTCCTCCCACCACAACCCGGTACGGCTTATTTTCGGGGTATGCCTTATATTTCACCAACCCTTGGAAACCCTGCCATGGCTTATTTTGTAGGTATGCCTTAAAATATGAGAAACACGGTATGTCTAGTTACAGGGAGGTAGCCCTGTTGGTCTGCCGTAGTCGAAACAAAATAAGAAAATTCCTTCCAGTAGCACCTTAGAGACCAACCAAGTTTGTCATTGGTATGAGCTTTCGTGTGCATACACAGTTCTTCACCATACCAATGACAAACTTAGTTGGTCTCTAAGGTGCTACTGGAAGGAATTTTCTTATTTCATTATATGTCGGTATGTAAATGGGGATGTGTGAGCGCGCGTGCACACACACACACACAGTATGTATCCAAGAAAATATAGATATTAAAATAGGAAATTTTTATTATTTTTGTTTTATTTTGACAAAGTAATAATCATAAATAATTAAGAAAAACAATTATAACTATCCAACCTCCCAAAATTTCAACACCTCTTGGTTTGACCCCTTTCCATTTTAACAGTACAAATTCTACAAACACCCTCCGTATCTCCTCAAAATCATTTCTCCTGCATATTCCCCATCTTGCCTTAATGGCACATGTTAATTTATCATTAATAGCTATATCCCACACGTCTTTATACCATTCTTTCATTTTGTATTCTGCTTGCCCCTTCCACTTCCTAGCTATGATAACTCGTGCAGCTGTCAATAAATTTGTGAGCAAGTCCTTCATAGCCTGCAAACCCTCCACCCTATCGTAAATGGATAATAATGCTATCTCGGGACTTTCGGTTAGCTTTAACCTAGTGATTTCTGTTATCTCCTTAAACACCCTTTGCCAAAAAAAGTACATATTCATACCAGTTTATACCAGAGATTTAAATAAATGCTTTAAAAGCTTTTTTTAAAAAAAGTTAAGCTGCTCCTGGTCTAGAACCTTCTCTGCTTAGATCTTCCGCCTGTTCGCTTCCTCGCTTCTCCCCAGGTTGTTGGGGACGTTGACACCAGCCTGCCCCGGACTCTGGATGAACTGGGGATCCACCTGACCAAAGAAGAGTTGAAACTTAACATCCGCCCCCTCTTGAGGCTCGTCTGCAAGAAGTTTTTTGGGGAGTTTACAGGTAGGGTTAATCGTCCTTCTCTTTTCTCGCAGCCTGGTTAATCTCCTTGCCAAAGAGGACTGCCAAGCGCATGTGTTGAAGCAAGCTACCTCTGGCTGAGGGATTTTGAGGAAACCCCTTTTTTGACATTGAGTGTCAGTGCTGCATTGCAATTAAAGACTGGCCTTTTTTATTCCAGACATATTAACCCGGAATAGGGTGGCCTAGTGTATCATTCTAGAACTGGGAAGACCTAAGCTCAAATACCCATTTGGTTGTGAAGTTTGCTGGGTGACCTTGGGCTAGTGTGGCTACCTTACCAGGGTATTGGTGGGGGTAAAGTCAGGACATCTTGGCTCTTGACTCCTTCTGAAAGACTTGTGTGTATTGTGAAACCCAACCTTGCTTTATGAGCGTCTTGGAGGAGGGTAAGATAAAAGGATTTTGAAAGTGCAGCCATTGTGTTTATTTCTCATTTGCTGCACCCTCCTGCTTTTGAGTCTTACTGGAATCGTAAGGAGTGGAGAAGGATGTTAGAGAGCATTTCATGCCAGTAGCAATGAGTTCCACCGGCTAATTATAAGTTGTATTTCCATTTAGTCTGTCTTTTTATTTGCTGTACCTCAGCTACAGTGGATGATGCTACGTTTTTGTATTTTGAGTGAGAATTACTAATTTATAAATCCTATCACTTGTGTTGTTTGATCTTGGGGAGACAGCAGGAGGAATCCATGTGTCAAGAGCTGCTAGCTTAGTTCAAGAAGAGTTGGAAGATATCAGATTTGTCTGGCCTTAACCATCACAGCTGCAGACCCGTGTTTTTCAGAGCGCATGGTCAGCATGCTGCATGAACAGAAAGCGCACACTAGAACAAATTCCAGAGTTTGAGGCTTAAGATGAATCAATGTGGAAAGTGTTCCCTATAGGTGCAAAGTTGAAGTCAGGTGAAAGTTGAAAACTAACACAGGCTTCCTCTTCCTGAAAATCATCCCACTTCAGTTGCTGAATCGCTGCCTCACTCAGTTTTGTTCTCCCAGGCTTTGTGGACATGTGCGTGCATCACATCCCCTCCCCCAAAGCGGGTGCAAAGACCAAGATCGAGCACAACTACACAGGCGGAGTTGACTCAGACCTGGGAGAGGCCATGAGCGAATGTGACCCTGATGTAAGACTTCCATCTTAACTCCCTTTCTTTGTTAATGGCAGTAGCCTGGTTGCATGATTCCGAGCAGGAGAGGGGAAGCTCCATCCCTTCAGATGTTGCTGAACTACAAGTCCCATCATCCCCGGCCATTGGCCATGTTTCCTAGGGCTGATGGGAATTGTGGTTCAGCGACATCTGGAGAGCCAAAGGTCCCCCAGTGCTGTTGTGGATGAAGAGCTTCATTTGGCAAGTCCTGCTTGTGGGCTTCCCACAGGCTGGCTGCGGTAAGAACAGGATCCTGGACTGGATGGGCCATTGGCCTGATCCAACAGGCTCTTCTCGTGGCAGTAAGAAAAGGAAGTTTGGTATTAAATCAGAACTTGGCTCTACTTGGAAGCAGTGTTGTGTATGTCTGTTTTGATTTGATGGTTTGTCCATCACTGTGTAGATTTTTTTAAAAAAAGTTATGCAGTTGCTTAGGGTCTATCACCTGATCCATATGAATGTTTTGGCTCCCGAACACTGCAATCCTGCAAGTGATTGTTCCAGTTTGCGGACGTTCTTTGGAACCCGAACGTCCCTCGCGGCTTCCACGGCTTCTGATTGGCTGCAGGAGCTTCCTGCGGCCAATCGGAAGCCGGGCCTTGGTTCCTGAACATTTTGGAAGTCGAATGGATTTCTAGAATGGATTCCGTTCGACTTCCAAGGTACAACTGTATAATTTTATACTTTATGTACCACTCTTTGCACAACCTGTGTGTATGCAATCTCCACTCAGTGGCCACTGTCACATGGGGAGTTTTCAACGTGTTCCCATGCTGCATTTATAACATGTATGTGAACTGTTTCTAAGTATGAACTGCGCTGAAATTGACTAAGAGCACCCAGTTGGGAGGGGTGGCCAAACATTGAAGTTTTTTTTGTCAGCCACCCAAGCTAGTGGGTCAGAGAAACAGGAGATGCCTGAAGGGAAGAAAAGAGGCGCGTGTGCACTCTGAGCTTAAACCCTTGGCTGTGCCAAGAATAGATTTTGTAAATTCTGTTGGGGAGCTAAGTGTCTTAGGTCAAGCTTGATGTGACGGCAGCAGCCACCCTTGATTGTTCATGTCTTTGCCTCGTTCTTGGGTGAGCTGCAGTAGGAGCTGACCTCAAAAGGCTACACAAAAGATGAGAGCGGAACTTGGTGAAGTTGCTTCCCCGGGCTTGAGTTTGGAATTGGAACTAGGCTGAAGGGGGAAAGCAGACAGGCAGTGAAATTGTGGGGATCTCACTCTCCTCAACATGTGTCCTTTAGGGTAAAATCAGACCTAGCCCTTGCCCACTTTATATGTGAACAGAGCTGACTTATGAATAACAAGCATTAATTGCTGCCATTACATCTGTCTGTCTTATGTGTATGATGAACAACCATTTGAGACATCTGTAACTGCTCCTATGTTTCTTTGGAGACCCCAGTGCCTTCTACACCCAACTTAAAATTCCATAGGTTTGTTATTATATGAGTCCATATAATAATGAACTTAATGGATTTGGCCCAGGTGTTCCCTCAGCCCAGTATTGGCAGCCTCGTCTTGGACAGCAGTGTCTGGATTTGGTCGATCAAATTTCCAGGACTGAAATCTGCAAAGCAGCTGTTTTTCCTCTGGACCGTGGGCACTGCTTTCATACTCCTTTGCCTGTATCCGTGGTACACAAAGACTGATCTTTGTCAAAACCTTTTGTCTGGAAGGGCCCGCTTATGTGCCACACCACAAAGATGTACAGTACGGACGACGGGGTCCAGTTCCATGCTTTCGGCAGGGTGCTGAGTGGGACCATCCATGCGGGGCAGCCTGTCAAGGTCCTCGGAGAAAACTACACCCTGGAAGATGAGGAGGACTCGCAGATTTGCACGGTGGGGCGCCTCTGGATCTCTGTAGCAAGGTAGGCAGATTTGGGAAAGGCTTTACACGGAATCCCTGCTTTGCATTCTCCATGCGTTGGGGTGGCAGGTGCAGTATGAAACCCAGCACACAGTCTGGGATTTCTGCTGCTGTTGAAAGTAGCTGCAGAGTGTGGGAGGGCTCAGGTTGTGTGATGGGCTTGACCACCATTAGTCAGGAGCTGTGCTGCTTTCGGGGCTAGCATGGTTTGTGGCCCCCACAACGCTTTCCCCTTGTCTCTTCTCTCCGCATGGCTGGCCTTCATCTGTGTGGTTTCCCACTTTCTGACAAACTGTTCAGACAAAACTAGACTGATTACTTACACACACACATAAAAAATATGTGCAGAAGTCACAGTTATGGACAACCAAGAACAGTGTATTCCTTGGATGGGAAGCATGACTTTTTTGAAGGTGGAAAGAAGACATGTGTCTTATTTCAGGTATCACATAGAGGTCAACAGAGTCCCTGCTGGCAACTGGGTGCTAATCGAGGGAGTGGACCAGCCTATCGTGAAGACAGCCACCATCACTGAGCCCAGAGGCAATGAAGAGGTAAAGCAGCCATCATCAACATCTTCCTTGTCTTGTGGGCAATGGAAATAGATACATGCCCTCCATACCTGCCAAGTTGCTGTCAGAGAAATAAGGGACCGGGCCGGAAATAGCAGACCGGAAGTAGCGCTGCCGCCATTTTGGAACTGGGCGGAGCATGCTCAGAAGTGACTTTTGATGCTGCTTTGCCCAGTTCCAAAATGGCCGCCGCGCCAGAAGTCGCACTGCAGCCATTTTGGAACTGGGCAGAGCAGCATCAAAAGTCGCTTCTGAGCATGCTCTGCCCAGTTCCAAAATGGCCGCCGCACCAGAATAAACCGGGGGGAAACAAAAAAAATCCGTTTTTTCAGCTAGGAACAGCTGGGGAAACGGGGATTTCCCGGGGAAAACGGGAGACTTGGCAGCTATGATGCCCTCTGGTGCATGCCCTCTGCAGCACCAATGTGGCATTCTGCATTGACACTGTCTCCTTGCCCATTCTTCCATCCAGTCTGTTTTAGCCAAATTATATAAAAGGCTCCTCCTCAGCTGTGTGTGTATGTATTGACCAGCTTGAGGTGTGCTTTGAGTACAGTATTGAGTAGACCAGGACATTCAGAATCTATAGGTAATTTGTTTTTCTAGTTTGTTCTTGTGCTGGCATAGAGCTGGTTAAGACATAATTTCAGGTTGCTAAACCATGGTTTATTAAGCAGAGAACAAGTGTTGGGCCCACACACTCCTCTTCCCTCATGCCAGCTTCTGTTGTGGTTTGTTTAAACCATGGTTCATCTGAACTGGGAAATTGTGATTTAATCTCTGTTTGCTAACCAGCATATCAAACCGAAATCCTCTTATTTTTGCCATAGGGCATCATTGTTATAACCCCATGTCTGCCACTCGGAGCTTTTTGGAGGAAAGGCAGAAACACAGTTACCGATTTTGGTTGTGATAATTATGTTCTTGTTCTGTTTCAGGCTCAGATCTTCCGCCCTTTGAAATTCAACACCACATCTGTCATTAAAATAGCTGTTGAGCCTGTCAATCCCTCTGAGCTACCCAAGATGCTGGACGGTCTGCGTAAGGTTAATAAGAGCTACCCGTCTCTCACCACCAAGGTGTGTGTGATTGCCTTGGAGGGGTGGGATGGGGAGGCAGTAGGAACAGGGACAGATTGCAACTTTCCTTCTCCACACTGTATCAATTCCCCTTTAGGGCAGAATTCTAGGCAATTAGAAAACCTCCGGGGCAAAGTTAAAAAAGCACAGCTTTGAGGCGTGTACCAATGATGAGGTTACGTGGGAGACCAGATTCGTGGCAGGAGCTAAAAGCTCTATTTCATTTCTTTTCTTTTTTATTGGTAGGTCTTTGCTGAGATGTGCTTTTTACACTTCTGCTGTATGGCAAAGTAGAAAAGCAAGATGTGCTTTGTATAGGTGCCTTAAAATGTAGTTACAGCGACAATGTGGGAAACAGCAATACTCATAGGTTGTGGGCATTAAGTTTGAGTGTATTACTTGATGTGTGTTTCCTCGTGCACTGATTCTGTCTTAAATGCATATTATCAGTTGCTGATTGCCATTTGGGGGGGGGGGCTAGGGATTCGGGGCTGTGCTCCTCAGGGCCTGCTTTTTCTACACTCGGAAAGGATGGCTGTGATATTGTTTGTTCCCAGCATCCAGCACTCTGATACATCCCGAAAGGTTCAGTTGAGCCTTCATATTCTGCTGTACGTTCCAGCTGCTAATGCAGCCCATATGAAGTTTTGAATGGTTGTCGGTTTTGTTAAGCTTATCTTGTTCATGTGCCTCCAGGTGGAAGAATCTGGGGAACACGTGATCTTGGGAACAGGCGAGCTGTATCTTGACTGCGTAATGCACGATTTGCGAAAAATGTATTCGGAGATTGATATCAAGGTACAAAAAAGACTCTCTTTCTAACTCTGATGTTTCTGATACGTTGATTTGGGAGGTTGGGGGGTTGGCGTTTTCTAGCTTCACCTTGGTTTGCCCATCTGAACTGAACAAGGGAGGTTGGGTCCATCACTCAGTGTTTTTTTTCATCAGCTCTACCCCATTCTTCTATTCACTTTTCAAAGGTAGCTGACCCCGTTGTCACATTCTGCGAGACGGTTGTGGAAACCTCTTCCCTGAAGTGTTTTGCCGAGACACCCAATAAAAAGTAAGATCTTTGATGAGAATCTTAAAATGCGAGCCACGGGTGTGGTGCTGTTACAAAAAAGCTAAGGCACCATCTTGCAATGAATTAACTGGCTTAGCCCTTGGGCGGCCAGAGTTGCATATGCTGTGTTTAAAAAAATTCATGCAACCTGGGAGGGAGCATGACATGATAGCCACTTGAAATTCCCTCCAGTGTCAATTGTCTTCAGCTCAGCAATCCGTTCATATTATCCCTACAGGTTGGGATATTTTCTTTATGCTGCCATAGGCATTTTTTTCCAGAAGCAAAAGAAGAGACATAATTTTGCCTAGAAGGAAAGCAAGCATGTTGTTTATGTCCACAGGCCTTTATTGCTTGCAGTTGCTATTTTGAACGAATTCGCTCCTTTCAGACTAAACTGCAGAAGCAGGAGATGCAGTAGAACGAGGTGGGACCTCCAGATCTCATTAGACTATGACTCCCATCATCCCTGACAGTTGGCTCTGCTAGCTGGGGCTGATGGAGTTCGGAGTTCAACACCTTGAGGGACACAGGTTCCCCACTCTTGCCCAAGAGAGCAGATGATTAAGAGAAGATATATTGGCCCTCTTCAGTTCTTTAAAGGGTCTTGAGTTGAAGAGGGGCAACAACTGTTCACCCTTAGCCACTAATAGCAGAAGAAGAAAACAGCTGTTTCAAACTACCAGAGCAATCGTCTTCGTACTTTTAATTGGCTTAAATAGAAGAGCAGTTTCCCAGCAGACCAACATCGCTTACCTCTTCCTCTCCAGCTGAATTGACATGTGTCTTTCTGTCTAGGAACAAGATCACAATGATAGCCGAGCCTCTGGAAAAGGGTCTGGCTGAAGACATTGAGAATGAAGTGGTGCAGATAACATGGAACAGGTATGGAGTTCGCTGAAGAGTTGGCTGTGATAGACAAGTACACGTACACACACACACACACTCACACTCACTTCCTTTGCCTTCAGACACTTGGAAGGTCACCTCAGCCCCTTAAAAGAAGGACTTCATCGCTCTTGCTTACATAGGGCATCCGTATCTGAAACCTGCTAATGCACAAAATCGTAAGAAAGCCAGGCCTTTGGAGTCAGCAGAGACAAAGTACTTCTATCAAAAATAAGTTTAAAAATAAATAAATCTACATCTTGATTAATCAAGGCCACTTATTGACCTAAATGTTTTTAGTTGATTAGCCAATTAATTTAATAAACATTACAGCCACATCAAACAGTTTCATACTTTAGAATGGTTACAGTCAAGTTTCCAATGGAAGCAGTACATTCTTACCCAGGGGTCAGCAAACTTTTCCACTGTCCCTCAGACCTTGGGGGGGGGGGCTGGACTGTATTTTTGAAAGAGAGAGAAAAACAAATTCTTATGCCTCACAAATAACCCAGAAATGCATTTTAAATAAAAGGACACATTCTACTCATGTAAAAACACACAGATTCCTGGACCGCCCACGGGCCAGATTTAGAAAGCGATTGGGCCAGATCCGGCCCCTGGGCCTTAGTTTGCCCACCCATGTTCTTACCTAATAAATGTTTAAGGGGAAAGTAGGCAAGTGTCTATCAGAGATGGATTCATTGCATTTTTGGGGAGGGGTTGGTGAGAAAGCTAAGCCAGTTGGTACTTGAGTTCCTTCAATGATTGCATTTCTCCTCCCTTTAGGAAAAAGTTGGGTGAGTTTTTCCAGACCAAATATGACTGGGATTTGCTGGCCGCCCGTTCCATCTGGGCCTTTGGGCCTGATGCTACTGGACCAAACATCCTGGTGGATGACACCCTGCCCTCAGAGGTAAGGACCCTGCCAGAGATTTTTGGGTTGGTTTTTAGCCTGCAGTGATCAAATGACTCTTACCCAGGACTACTTCAGTTTTGCATCCCTAGTATCAAGAGATTTCACATCCAAGAATTATCAAATCCTGTGAACCCTGAAATAAATTGTGCAAATGATGCTCATGGAGAATTGGGGTGGGGGAATCACACGGCTTAGGAGAAGCTGCACTTGTCTTCAGAATTTCTCCCTACGTGTTGCAAGCCAGTGGTCCAGAATGTTTCATTTGAAGAAAGTCTTGGCTCGAGGCTAGACTAGGAGATTACTCCATTTTCCTCCCTGAAGCTAGCCTTTCTCTTGCCTGCATGGAGATGCATGCAGGTCTCCTTGTCTGCTGCACTGGTAGAGCAAGCAGATGTGAAAAAGGAAGGACACTCTGGCTATAAAGCCTTTTAGCTCCAACATCTAAAGAGACCTTGAACTGACCTCGTAGCTCTGTTTCACCACTCTCTCTCCCCTGCCTGTAAATTTTCTGCAGAGGGAGCGTCAGTGCCACATATTCCAGTTCGCACACAGATTAACTTCTTGCTGCTACTGCTACTTCAGCTGCTATGTGTGTTTTTCTTCTTTTACAGGTTGACAAAACCCTCTTGGGTTCCGTGAAGGACAGCATCGTGCAGGGCTTCCAGTGGGGGACCAGGGAAGGGCCGCTTTGTGATGAGTGTAAGTAAAAGATCTAGAAAGATTAACAGCAGCAGCAGCCTCGTGACTTGTTCCCAGATTTCTCTAGGGAAATGTGAACTTTTCCCACAGATTAAAATCCAGAGCCTTTTCCTAATTTGTTCTTATTTGGACTATGGCTCTGGAATGCACAAAGAAATTGGAGAGAGAAGCAAACAGAGGTTTAGTTTGTGTTTGTTTTTATCAGTGGTCAACGCAATTCAAAAAGCCTTTGAATAATTAGGGGGCTATTGAACTCTCTGTTGTACCCCAGGAAAAAAAGACTCTAAGCTGCAGAGAGTTCACTTGTGCAAAATTTAAAATGTGAGATTCAGCACAAAGGGCCTTCTGGAAGTTCCCTCACTGCAAGAAGTAAAACTACAAGGAACCAGGCAGAGGGCCTTCTTGGTAGTGGCGCCTGCCCTGTGGAATGCGCCCTCCCTTCAGATGTCAAGGAGATGAGTAGCTATACAACCTTTAGAGGACATTTGAAGGCAGCCCTGTTCAGGGAAGTTTCTAATGCTTGATGTTTTATTATGCTTTTATATGTTTTGGAAGCCGCCCAGGGTGGCCGAGGCAACCCAAGCAAATGGGCAGAGTACAAATATTAAAACTATTAAGCTGAGACTCACCTAAAATAACAAGGAAAAGGATATGGTTAAAGTCTCCTGCAATTCCCTGGTAGATGTCAGGGGCTGGACTGAGGAGGAATAGAGGGGAATGCCGCCCCCCCCTTCTCCTGAACCTTCCCGAGAACAGGAGGGCAGTATAGATTTACAACTGCGGTTTGCAGAAGGTCGGAGTTTAGAGGCTGCAGAGGGGAGAAGCTGGGAAACAATTGGGAGAGGAAGAAGAAGAACCAGGGGAGAGACAGCTGACACAGTTTCTTTGAAAAGCGTTCCTGACCCCCCTCTCCCAGGACAAGGCGGGCATTGAGAGTAGTAGAACAGAAAGCTCAGAAGCAGAAAGCTCATATCAGCTGACGCAGGGATGTCGTATAATAGGAGAGACGGAGGGGTGGGGCTTTACTCAGAGCAGCGCCATTAATTTAAGAAGGACTGCATTCCTTCGTCTCTCTGTGTGAATATTGAATAAATGACATGGTAAGAACTCTTCTTGTTTTTCTGTTTCTTGGCTGCCCCCCCCCCATAGGAGGGTTCGGATTCCCTGCGGCCTGACTGTAGGCTTGCCAGCCAAAACCATTCCAACCCCACGTCTCTCACGGTGTCCTTTGCTTCCTTTCACCCCAGTGATCCGCAATGTGAAATTCAAGATCCTGGACGCTGTGATCGCCCAGGAACCATTGCACCGGGGAGGTGGGCAGATCATCCCAACAGCCAGGCGGGTGGTGTATTCTGCCTTCCTCATGGTAAGAACCGCCCTGCAGCGCCTCACATGTCCCCACTGCTGAGCAGCCCTAGCAGATTTTCTCCTTTGAGGTTGTTCTTCTGGCACTGCTGACTAGCAGGAGGAGGAGGAGGAGGAGGAAGGAAAGGGGGCGCAGTAATGTCCTCTGGGGTGGCCTTTGCAGTTCCCTTGCCCCCCCCCTCTGAAAGATAACTTGTCTCCTGTCCTCATAATGTGCAGCTCTTGGAACTCTTCGCTGTGCAAAAGGCACTTGGAGTCCAGTCCCCACCCCCCCAAATATGATCAGGGCATGTTTATTAGTGCTGTCTGCTAATAGCAGCAATGGGGACAAGAAGGAATTCCTGCACCCAGACACTGCTGTCATCTGCTGATGCTAAAGACTCCTCCCTTCTGTTCTCTTCAGGCCACCCCACGCTTAATGGAGCCATATTACTTCGTGGAAGTCCAGGCCCCTGCGGATTGCGTCTCTGCAGTGTACACGGTCCTGGCCAGGCGTAGGTGAGTGGCAGCCATGTTGGTTAACTCCTTAAGTTTCCGTGTTGCCTTAGGTTAGAAATGGCCCCCTTTAGCTTGTTCTCGGAGATCCGTTGCCTGAAGCCTGCCAGCCTTTGGTGGGAATTCAGCTGTTAAAATGTATAGTCCGAAATAACAGTAGGCAAGCGGTTGGGTTCCCTTTTCTTGTCTGCATGAAGGAAGAGATGGGGCTGCTGTTTTTTTTGTTTCCTCCATAATAGCTCATTCTGACCTGAGTACTAGATACTGGGGTCAAATGGGATGCTTGTCTCCACCATGCCTTGCTTGTGACCTTCACTGGGCACCTGATGCTGGAGACAGGGCTGGTCTACCTCAGATGCTTACATTCCTATTCTTTCTCCCCCAGAAATCCCAAACATCCCATTTCAGTTCTGTGTTTTACTACATGTGTTGTAACTGCATAGCTGTGCTTGTGAGTCTTTCCTATTTGCCCACCTAACTTGACATCTTCCTTTGTCCCCCCGGGGCAAATCTCCTCAGTTGGCATTGGGATTGGGGCATTTTGGCAAGCAATCAAGGGGGAAAGTAATGTCTTTTTTTTTCTTTTGCAGAGGCCACGTGACCCAAGATGCACCAATCCCAGGTTCCCCTCTATATACCATCAAAGCCTTCATCCCAGCTATTGACTCCTTTGGGTTTGAGACAGACCTCAGGACACACACCCAGGGACAAGCATTCTCACTGTCTGTCTTCCACCACTGGCAAGTAAGTGGCACGGGGGCTTGTTGGTACGGTAGATAGCAAAGGAAGAGGCCAGTGCTCCAAGTCTCAAGCTTTGCATTCGAATTCCCAGGCTGCCAAGTTCTTTAATTCACAGGCAGGTTCTCCCCTGTGCGAGCAGCAGGAAGTCCACCTAATTTGAACTGTGTGCTCCTTGCACCCCATATTCTTTGTCAATAAAAGGTGAATTCTGGAAGTGGAAGGGGCAAGCAGAATATAAAATGGAAGAACGGTATAAAGAGGTGTGGGATATAGCTATTAATGATAAATTAACATGTGACATTAAAGTAGGACGGGTATTATGCAGGAGAAATTATTTTGAGGAGATACGGAAGGTGTTTGCAGAATTTGTACTTTTAAAACGGAAAGGGGTCAAACCATCACAAGAGGTGTTGAAATTTTGGGAGGGTGGATAGTTACAATGGAATCATCTCAGGGATGGGGGTGCACATTTTTATTCTTATTTATTTAAGATTATTACTTTGTAAAAAAAATAAAATTTAAGGATGTAAAAAGAAAAGAAAAAAGAAAAGTTGAATTCTATATCCTGCTTTATATAAATTGGCACATTTGCTTATTTTGCATACATTCTGCTGTTTTGCACCAATTTATTCCACTTAAGGGAGGGGGGTTAAAAAAGTGGTGTGTGCACTGAAGTCCTTACCTTCTTATCTCTGTGGCTAGGGGAAGGTCCTCTGCAACCTGCCCCACTGCTTTTCTCCTGCCTTTTTTGGTCCTTGTGAAGATGTTGGCAAGCAGTGGAAGAACATGATGCTTCCTGCAGCCTGGGCTGCAAATATTTCAAACCTTGTGTCGTCATAACCCCTCTGGACAAGCCTTTCCTGCTTCCGTCTGTCTTTCTCCATTCCTGTGATCCATATAAATAGCTGGTTAAGGCCCGTTTTTAGATGTAAAACAGTAAGAGGTTGCGAGGCTGTGGTGTGATATATGATGTGGAGAATGCTGTTCAGAGTGGGTGGGTGGGTGGGTGGATTCTGTACTAAGACTTTATGGTCCCTTCCAGGTCTGCAAGTCTATTAAAATGACTTTGGTGATGCTCTGGAAGCCTCCCAAGATTTCCACTTAACCTACCGTGTGAACCATGGATATTTGTGGATTCTCTGTGCGCCTTGGAATCCAAGATACTTAAAATTCCTTAACACACACTGAGTGTCCCTTACATTTCAGATTGTGCCTGGTGACCCCTTGGACAAGAGCATTGTGATCCGACCTCTAGAGCCCCAGCCAGCCCCCCATCTGGCCAGAGAGTTTATGATCAAAACCAGGCGCAGGAAGGTAAGTCTTAGGGTTAGGGTTTGCCTCTGGTGGCCTCTGCAGCTCTTGCTCTACAATGAAGCACACACACACACACACACACACACACACACCGCCTCTCCCCTCGCTTCCAATCTAATGCTTTGACATCCTATTCTCCCTCAGGGCCTAAGTGAAGACGTGAGCATCAGCAAGTTCTTCGATGATCCTATGTTGCTGGAGCTGGCCAAACAGGATGTGGTGCTGAACTACCCCATGTGATCAGGCCGCCCCCACTGGGCAGCAGCATTTTCCCAGGCAAGACTCCAGTATCATCCTCCTTACCATGTTAACTTCCTGTGTGTAAGACATTGCTGTGTGTCTTTCAATGCTGCAGTCCTACGGCCAAAGCGGCTGTTCGCCACAGAAGTTTTTCTGTTGTCAAGGCAGGCTCCCTGCCATGTTGTGAACAAACTCCACTGATCCTTCTGCCTTCTCTTGGCCAGACTTCAGATTTGCCAAGTATGTCTTGTACATCCCCCAAAACCTGCCTCTGTGAGGAGAACTCGGTCTCTTGGGAGATTTGATACTTGAGTCCTCTTAGCTTCCCGCAGTGATGCTCTTTTCCCTAATAAAAGCAGCTTTTTTATTTTTGTTTCCAAAACATTTCTGCACGCTGTGCTCATCCACCCTCCTCCCAAGCAGCTCTGGCGGAGCTGATCAAATATTTTTGGGGACTGGCTATTTAAATTTCTCTGCAAGTGAACATGTACTGCCATCCTTGTACAAGCTTTGGCAGAGGCCCCCTCAGCCTCCTTTCGGTGAAGCTGCCAGCATTCTGAAGTTTGATTTTGTCCATTTGATTGGGTGTTTGGCATGGAGGGGGGCCAGCAGTGTACAGAGAATAAATATTTTTTACTTAGTTGTAATAGATGGCGATAAAACCATTCTGGTCTAGTTCTTGGTTCCTCTCTGTGCCTGTTGGTGTGAGTGAATGAGTGAGATTTACTGCACATGTGTTGTGTTGTGTTGTCTGCTCTCTCTCCTCTTCCTGCCCCCCCCCCAGCTTCCCTAGAAATCCCACATGTCCCCTTCAAAGTGTTTTGACCCTATTCTTGAATTTTGTTAGCAATCTCTTCCAAAAGAGAAGGATTTAGCAGAGGCCTTCTGCTGAGTCGGCCTTCCTAGCCCAGTACATGCAGGTCCCACTATCCAAACAAAAATTATACGAAAATTCGCTTATCCAAACAATGAGGAATTAGTATCCAAGCCTCGTAATACAAACCACAGGTTCTGATATCCACACAGCAGGCCCTGCTTTTAACTCAAAGTTAGGGATGAGCCTTGAGATGACACCAGCAAATTGTTCAGGGTGGCAGGAACAAAAAGGGGGGTTTGCTCTGAAAAGAGCAGGAACAGAAAGGGGGGGAGCTCTGAAAGGATCTCTTCAAACTGAGTGAATGGGAAGTGAAATGGCAAATGCAATTCAATGCAATCAAATGTAAAGTCATGCACATTCAGGAAGAAACCCTAACTTCACATACATGCTTATGGGATCCGGGCTGACCATGGACTATCCAGGAGAAAAATCTTCCTTTGTGTAATGGATTCGCTCGATGTAAATGACCCAAGTGTGCAGCTGTTGTGAGAGATCTGAATTCTGTGTTACAGATAGGGAAGAAAGGGATTGGAAATAAAACTGCAAAATATCATAATGCTACGATACAAATCTGTGGTGTGACCATACTTGCAAGTTCTGGTTACTGTACTTCTAATACAGGGGTCCCCAGACTTACCCGCCTTTGGGCCAGTGCCCGGCACGCCAATCACGCGGAGGGCGGGGGAGTGCGCGCGCAGTGGGCCGGAGGGTGGGGGAGTGTGTGCCCGTGCGCATGCGCACACACATTTACTGGCGCGGTGGCGCACTTCCAGGCCGGAAAAATGGCCAGAAATTGTTTGTGCACATGCGTATGGGCCTCCCCCGACCCGGAAGTGCACCTCCCCCGACCCGGAAGTGCACCGGAAATGACTTCTTCTGGGTCGGGAGAGGCCCATACGCATGCGCAGAAACGATTTTTGGCGCTTTTTTCATATCTGGAAGTGCGCCGCCGCGCAGCGCACCGTAAGAGCGGGCGGCGGGGGTCGTTGTGGGCCGGATTGGGAGGCCAATTGGGCCGCATCTGGCCCGCGGGACGTAGTCTGGGGACCCCTGCTCTAATAGGATATTGTAAAAGTGATAAAGGCTCATAAAAGGACAACCACAGTAAGGGGGTAGAAAGAGCAGCTCCCTATAAGGAGGAATAATAATAATAATAATAATAATAATAATAATAATAATACTTTATTTATATGCCACCAATCTGACTAGGTTGCTTCCAGCAAATTGTAAAACATCACACATTAAGAACTGCCTTCAGATGTCTTCTAAGAGTCAGATAGTTGTTTATTTCCTTGACATCTCATGGGAGGGCGTTCCACTACCAA
Source organism: Zootoca vivipara (assembly GCF_965207765.1). Taxonomy (NCBI): domain Eukaryota; kingdom Metazoa; phylum Chordata; class Lepidosauria; order Squamata; family Lacertidae; genus Zootoca; species Zootoca vivipara. Next base: position 12,947,472 of record NC_142595.1, on the reverse strand, counting down.
GAAGGCCCTCTGCCTGGTTCCCTGTAGCTTCACTTCTCGCAGTGAGGGAACCGCCAGAAGACCCTTGGAGCTGGACCTCAGTGTCCGGGCTGAAGGGTGGCGGTGGAGACACTCCTTCAGGTAAAAGATTACACCATTTGGCACTTAGAAGTTTAGAAGGAAAGGCAAGTAAAGCAGGAAACGGGTGTATAAAAATCAATACAAAAGTAGGCGGGGCAGGGAGCAGATATTCCTCCCTCTTAAAATACTTGAATACTCTCTCCCCGTGCCCTATGCAATTCTTTGCATTTCTACCATACAGCAAAAAAAGTCTACTTCTGTTTCTGTGGCATTTCACTAGTTGGGTGTGTATTTATATTCCTCCACGTCTCGGCTTTATAAAAGCACTTAGCCAGCCCTGTCATCTTCTATTAATTTTCCCTACTCTTGAATATCACATTTCCAGAAGGTCTGCTGAAAATATTCGTCTTGTCTACAAATGTACACATGCAGAAATATATCAAAGTCCAAAGAAATGTTTATTCAAATGAATAATGCCATTGTAAGCCATCTTACCAAATACGTGCATTTTAATGCCTTTTCAAGCAAGGTAATTTTTAAATTGTATTTAAAATAGTGACATTAGATGTTAATATTGTCCTTAAGTCATATACAGGACAGAGCCTCTATAAAATGTGCTTAGGTGCAGAGGTAATCTTAAAAAAGAAAAGAAAATTACACAGCAGACACATCACAAGAGTAGTTCAGTTTGCATTAAAATAAGGATTAATTTTGCAGCCAGAGTCAAGCGAATCTTCACTTGTCAGTGTGAATTTCCTTTTTATGCACACACACGTGCTCGAGTCACACGCTTTATTATGAATTAGATTTTGTTGTATTCGGAGAGGGTTTGTTTTTCTCTTGAGAAACTGCAGGGTAAGGACTTCAGTGTGATTGAAAGAAGGCAATTGTCACACTTAGAATGTGAGAAGGGGCAAATAGCTTCAGGAGAAGCAGGCTGGGCAACTGTTATCCTCTCCTTGGGCAGAGGGAGGGCTTAGCTACTCGATAATCCCTCGAGGGTCTTTTGCAGTCCTCTTGTTTCCACAAGGATTCCCTTTCACTTCTCAAAACTTTAAAAATATATACACGTACATCAGGATTTTAGGGAAACATATATAAGCCGTATCAGTAAGCAGTTGAGGCTGCAGGGGGCTTATTTCTTCTGCTAGAGCAAACCACATGATCTCCCAGCCCTGCCGGAGTTGCCGCCGGGGTATTCAGATCCATTCAGGGAGAAGGGACAAAGCAATGCCAGCCATGTCTCATCTATTTTTGTTTGGGGAAGTGGTCTTTGTACATGCTGTAGACAGCGCCTGGGAGAGAGAACAAAGGAGTTGGGGCAAATGAGACAACCGGAATACGGCCTGTAGAGAAAACAGCTTTTTGACTCCAACGGGGAAGTTGGCTTGATGCTGCTTTCGCTAGTCAGAAGGGGCAAGGAATTAATGCAAAGCAGACCTTTCCACCCTTACAAGGGATGGCTTCCTTATTCCCTCCCGGCATTTCTGACTCCTTTTCAAACAGCTTTCCAGCTGTAATGGCTAGAGAAACTTTTTATAAATGCTGGAAGTCTCAGCATTCTTTATCCAGTGCAATATTGCCCTGTGCAGTCTTGGGCCCGATTGCAGAATTTTCCGAACAAAATGTTCTTGGTCAGAATCGAACCTGGCTTCTGCTCCTCTGCCTTTCAAGGAAAACAGCAAATCTTTTATAGAACTTTTTTTCTGTTTCATGGGCGGCCTGCTGCAATATCTCCTTACTCTCTGCTATTTTATAATTCTTTTTTAAAAAAAAATATTTTAAACACATTTATTCAAAAGTTACAATATAGCTTTTTTCACTGCCATAATATCAGAGACTGACTCTCCAGTCCTCAATTCCTCATCACTGTCCTGTTGGCTCACCAAATACCCTCAGTAGGAACCCAACTGCCAATCTGATTTACTAGACATTTTCAATTCAGGCTTATTGGGCTTTCATAGTACAGGAACTGCCGTTTCCAAACCTAGATGAGTGAAGCTTCATTAATCTTGACCGCTATGGGGACAGTACACTGAATGTCCTTGGAGGGGCACTTTCCCCACAGAGGCTAAGAACAGCCCCGCCCCCCTGGCCAGTGTGGAAGATGAAGCTTAGTTTGCATGTTCAGCAAACTGACTTGGGTACTCTGTCTGCGGCAGTGAGTCACATTGTCTCATTTGCACACCGAGAGATGAACACGTTTATGTGAACCAAAGGGTTAAAGGCTCAGCCCCCACCCCCAGGATACTAATCACAGAATACCTGGTACCCATCCAAGACCTTGCCCTCTGGCAGTCATTGCAGTTGCAAACTTGGGTCCTCTCCTGCACCCACGCCCAGTGCTTAACGCCTCCCTTCTCTTTGTCCCCGCCTTACCAAGTGTTATGGCTCCAACCACACAGGCCTGGGCAGCTACCCGAGTGTGAATCAGGTGGACAGACATCTTCATACTCCCCCTTGCCTTCAGCCGGTAAAGTCCGTAGGCTGCTACAACCACAAACCCCATCATGCCTGCAAAGAAGCCATAGAGCCATATCTCTGAAGAAGTCCAGTAGCCTGTCCCACCTGCATCAGATAAGGCACTTTCTATACTGCCTATAAGGGGCCCAGGTGGCGCTGTGAGTTAAACCACAGAGTCTAGGGCTTGCTGATCAGAAGGTCGGCGGTTCGGATCCCTGCAACGGGGTGAGCTCCCATTGCTCTGTCCCAGCTCCTGCCCACCTAGCAGTTCGAAAGCTGCAAGTAGATAAATAGGGACCGCTCCGGCGGGAAGGAAAACGGCGTTTCCGTGCGCTGCTCTGGTTCGGCAGAAGCAGCTTTGTCATGCTGGCCACATGACCCGGAAGCTGTCTGCGGACAAACACCGGCTCCCTCGGCCTATAGAGCGAGATGAGCGCCGCAACCCCAGAGTCGGACACGACTGGACCTGATGGTCAGGGGCCCCTTTACCTTTACTTTTATACTGCCTATACTAACTGATCCTCAACCTCCTTTTCCTTATGGGGTATCTTTGGGAGAAGAAAAGGCTAAGGAGTAAACCAGGCATCCCCAAACTTTGGCCCTCCAGATGTTTTGGCCTACAACTCCCATGATCCCTAGCTAACAGGAGCAGTGGTCGGGGAAGATGGGAATTGTAGTCCAAAACATCTGGAGGGCCAAAGTTTGGGGATGCCTGGAGTAAACCCTACACGAATCCAGAGCGGAGTCCTGATGGCGCCTTGTATGCCTCTTTCTAGCAACTCCTGCAGCCAAGCTGGTGCTCTGCTTTCCTTTGGACCACATCAGTGAGGTCTTGTTGTCTGGGCAGTCCAGGACCTCCATACACACTACCCAGGCTTGGGCCCCAGGGAGGTCACTTCAGTGCTGCTAATGCAGCACTTTGACTTCTTCCCTAGAGGCACACTCCATTGTCTCTCGAGACAGACGACTGCCAGCATATACTGCCAGTAGACAGGACTGGTACATGTTGAAACTCCAAGGAAGAACGCAAGCATCCAACCCTCCTCTTAAGTTCCCCTCTTGGGAGAAACACCCGAATAATTACTTTATTGCAAATGTGTTAAATGGCTGCATACAATACAGAAATAAGCTTGAATGTGTTAAATGGCTGCATACAATACAGAAATAAGCTTGAATCTAATGCCCAATATAGTTTTAGATGTCTGGCTATACATATCTTTGCATGGATTGCTTCTCCCTTTTCTGGGAGCGCTGTAAACAATTAGAATATTTGCAGGCTGTGTTCACATCCATGATTTTTGGTGAAGATAGAACTGTGTGTCCAGCTCTATTTTTTTCTTTTTGCAGCCATCCGTTTCAGAAACAAAAGTTTGTTGGGGGGTTGGGGTCAAGGCTGTGTTTGCCAGAGACAGCAAAGAGCAGCAGCAAATATGCTTTGAAAGCAACCGAAAGAATGCAGTGGCAAAGGGATGTACTTCGTAGGCAGAAGGTCTTGGGATTCAGCTCAGGCAGCTAAAGGCTTTCAGTCTTGGAGATCACTAGGCAGGAGCGAAACTAGGCTTTATTTCACCTGGGTCAAAGACCCAGTTTGGCACCCCCCCCCCACACACACACATGCATTTGCGCGCGCATGCAGGCTGGGAGCCTCAAAGGCACCCCTCTCAAGGCTTCACCGGGGCAAAAAAACCTAGCTATCTCCCCCATAGCTACAGCACTGTCAGTAGGCAATGTTGGATTAGATCAGGGCTGAGGAACATGTGGGTCCCCAGATGCCAGCTTGCCTCAGCCACCATAGCCAATGATCAGGACTTATGGGAGGAGTTGTGCAAGCACATAGGCAGGGCCACAGATCTCCCACCACCAGGCTCAATAGATTAACAGTTTGTAAAAAGCAGTTTCATATGTTCAAAAGGCCACATTTCCTACACGCCACACCTGTAGTCCCATGAAAAGACCCCGGTTGGATCAGGTCAGAATTCCATACCCTCCAAGTGTCCCTATTTTTCAGGGACATTCTCGGGTTTACAGAAGCCACCGCAGTTTCTGATTTGATCCCAGAATGTCCTGCTTTTCCTTAAAAAGGTAAAGGGACCCCTGACCGTTAGGTCCAGTTGCGGACGACTCTGGGGTTGCGGCGCTCATCTTGCTTTACTGGCCGAGGGAGCCAGCGTACAGCTTCCGGGTCGTGTGGTCAGCATGACTAAGCTGCAGCATACAGAAATGCCGTTTACCTTCCCACCAGAGCAGTACCTATTTATCTACTTGCACTGCGTGCTTTTGAACTGCTAGGTTGGCAGGAGCAGGGACCGAGCAACGGGAGCTCACCCCGTCATGGGGATTCAAACGGCTGACCTTCTGATCGGCAAGCCCTAGACTCCATGGTTTAACCCACAGCGCCACCTACATCCCTCTGCTTTTCCTTAGGATGTCCCTATTTTCATCAGAGTAATGGGTTATGAAGTTATGTGACCCCCACCCCAAGCCAAGGAGATAAGTAACATCTTTGGCCCAGTATACCTACCGATAAAGGAGCGTCTCCACCCCCATCATTCAACCCGGACACTGAGGTCCAGCTCTGAGGGTCTTCCGGCACTTCCCTCCCTGTGAGAAGTGAGGTTATAGGGAACCAGACCGACTATCTGACTTCTAGTAGACATCTGAAGGCAGCCCTGTTTAGGGAAGTTTTTAATGTTTGATGTTTTATCGTGTTTAAAATATTTTGTTGGGAGCCGCACAGAGTGGCTGGGGAAACCCAGCCAGATGGGCAGGGTAAGAATAATAATAATAATAATAATAATAATAATAATAATAATAATTTTATTATTATTAGCTATGCAGCCTTTAGAAGACATATAAAGGCAGCCATGTACAGTGGCACCTCTACTTACGAATTTAATGCGTTCCGAAAGCACATTCGTAAGTCGAAAAAATTTGTAAGTCGAATCCCAAAGGAATGTATTGGGAGAAAAAATTCGTATGTCGAAGCAACCCTATCTAAAAATCCGTAAGTAGAAAAAATCCTATCTAAACCGCATCCAAGATGGCGGACGGAGCTCCATTCGTAAGTAGAAACATTCGTAAGTAGAGTTATTCGTAAGTAGAGGTACCACTGTATAGAGAAGTTTTTTAATGTTCAATGTTTTATTGTTTTTATATATATTTGAAGCCACCTAGAATGGCTGGGGCAATAATAATAGCAATATTTATTTATTTATTTATTTATTTATACATACATACATACATACATACATACATACATACATACATACATACCCCGCCCATCTGGCTGGGTTTCCCCAGCCACTCTGGGGCTTCCCTAAACAGGGCTGGTTAGATGGGTGGGGTATCATTTTTATTTATTGAATAGGACATCCCTATTTTCATCAAATAAATGTTGGAGGGTGTGGGATCCCATCTAGTCCAGCTTCCTGTTTCACAGTGGCCAACCAGATGCCTGTGAGAAGACCAGAAGCAAGACCCAATTGCAACAGCAACTGTCACTGCTTGTGATCCCCAGCAACTAGCAGAATATAGCCATCATGGCTGGTAGCTTTATCCTTAAAAGGACAATTTGTATATTACTCTTTTAAAGTTTCCCACTCCCACCCCTCCCCTCTTTGATGCCTTGCATAGATTTGAGTCATGGACATGAGTCTTCAGACCACATTTGGTTCCCTGCCTTTCTGTTCCCCCTCTGCGATTGAGCTAAGAGAAGATCACACACAGATCCCTACAGAGAGCCACTTCAGGCTTCCCAAACTTACCAGCTGGCACCAAAGGGCTCTTCCGTGCCTTTTGAAGGAGTTTGGCACTAACCGTGGTTTCATGCTCTGGAATCCAGCTGTCTTCGTCAGTTGACATCGAGCGCTGTATAAATCAATTTCAAAGATACACAACTGAAGAGAAAAATGACTACCTAATCCTCGTCAAATTTCGCTGTAAAGATCCTTGCATCATCGCAGTCGACATTTCATTCGTGGGCCACCTTTCCGCAGTTAAAAGCATAGTTAAGGTGGCTTGAAACATGAAATGGTGTACATAATAAAACAAAAGTAGTCCTAAGCAATGAATAAAGCGCATGAAAACTTCGCAACCAAACTTAACAATTTCCACATAGGTCATAATAAGATTAAAAAATGAAGATACAAAAATTGATATCAATAACAGTAGCAAAATACCCAAACAAAACCCATTAAGGAACTTCCACAACAGACAGGAAACTGATGTTTGGTCCAAATGGAGTATACACCCTCCCATAGGAGCCAACTTCTAGGGGCCGAGGGATCTTCAGCCCCTCAATAAAATATTTGAGGGAGCTGGGGCCCCCCAAAAACTGATGGGCATTGCCATTCAAATGGGCTTACCTGAAACACACACCCCCGCCGCAATATTTTATTAAAGTTGGCACCCCTGCGTCCCCCTGATTGCTATAAAGAACTCAACGTTTGTATCGGTATCCCTTGGAACAAGCCACATGAAGTCTGCTTAATATCTGCTAGGATTCGAAAATAATCTGAACTATCCCAGGCATGGATGAGTTGGAAAATTGAAACGGACTAAGACTGGGAGCTTCCAGTGGCAGCCCAGGAACATCTCTTATGTTGGAATGTTGAAAAGCTATCAACTAGAACTACCCAAAAGATAGGTAAGCTCCAACATAGGACAGCTCACACACCGGTGTTTCCAGCTCTTATCCGATTGTGTCCTCGTGTAAAGGGCTCCCGTTAGGCTGCCCCTTGCGTGTTACCATAAAGAGAGGACGGTGCTGCCAAAACAGAGGAAGCATGCCATCTGAAAAAGAGGACACCATTTTGCATGTGCTAAGCAGATAGATAGATTGATGCCCATTTAGAAATAATTACCATGATTTAAATATAAATAGATTCCCACTCACCACGATGCAAAAGACTGCTGGTGGTCTGATGTGCAGGTGTGAACAGCTGATGGGCAAGTTCAGAACCCCAGCTTGTCCTAGGTTTTAAAATAAAAAATAAATTAAAGAGGACACGGACTGGGCAGCCCTTCAAAGGCCAGGACTATGAAGTTGGACACCTAGCCAGCCTAGCTCCCCTGGAGACCCACCTGCTTCCTTAAAGTCACCGGCCTGTTTGATGGGTTGCTCCCTTGTCGGCTGCTTCTGTCGGCTGCTGTGGAGAGATCTCCCCGAAGTCTTTTGGAAATATGGTTGTTTTGACAAGGGCTGCTTGGGTCTCTTCCCATCCTCTCACTTTAAGGTTACAGCAAAGTCCCCCACACTAGCTGTTTCCTTGATGTTTAAGTAAGGAGATGGGGAGATGGCTGAGACAGCTTGGTATCTGCTTGCTTGCTCCTTAACCCTTGCTCTGCCCATTGTCCTCCACAGCAAAGCAAAGCTCAGTTGGTTAGTGTGTAGTGCTGAGAACACCAAGGTTTGTTCCCATAAGGGACAGCTGCATATTCCTGCATTGCATGGTGTTGGGCTACATGATCCTTGGAGTCCCATCCAACTATGATTCTATGAAACACTTTCCCCCTCTAAATTAAAAGTGTAAAGCATTTCAACCAATAGAGAGAGGAAAATATATTGTTTCACTTGATCCAGCGAACAGCAGAGCACAGCTCAATCTATTTGCAATGCATGGATCAATCCGGAAAAATGTGAAATTATAATCTGCTCATCACTCTGATATGATAAACCAGCCTCTTACGCCCGAGATCAGGGAGAGTTCCAGGTTTGGGGAAGGATATGGAGTCAATCAGTGTGATATCCAGACAGGCATAGAGCCCCAAATGTTCCATTTTAGAAGGTCACTGGCAAACTCACAAAAAGGCAAGCAAGAAATAGCAGCAGCATTATCTCCCATCCTGTATTCAATATATTCTGTATGTAAGCTAGAGAGAAGGGACTTCCTGAAAGCAGATCCACATACCTTTTCTGGAAATACTTTGGAAAATACTCCGTAATTGCACATGGCTGCTCTGACCCACCCAGCAACTGCTGTTGCTTTTAATGAGTGAATGCAGGGAAATAGTTAATGCAGAGTTTGTTGCAACATGCACACAAGCCACCCTCCATTCATCTTCCCAATCCAATTCATAAAAATAAATGTGAAAAGATTAAGTAAAGATAGCATACATATTTATTATAGAAAAAGACTCACTCTGTGTGTCCACTGTTGCTTGCTTGCTTGCTTGCTTGCTTGCTTGCTGTCTCTGGCAAGAACACAAAACAAATATTACAGAAAACAAAGAATTCCTCATAGTAGAAAACAATCCCTGCTGCATCTCTGGTTACCAGAACATGCTGTTAAGTTATGAGGAGATCTTGCCTTCAAGGAAACAGCTCTGAGCACGCTCATGGTGCGAGGCTGCACTTCAAGGCTTTCAGGCAATGCTCCCTAATCTGATATGTTGGCTCCTGGATAGCCCTCAAAAGAAATAGGGAGCCTTCCCAGCAGGGGCTGAAAATCTGAGACACCTCCTAATATTCAATAATCCAAATATCCTAATGTCAGTCGCATGGTTTTTCTGCCCACATAACACATAAAAAGATAAAGGGACCCCTGACCGTTAGGTCCAGTCATGGATGACTCTAGGGTTGCGGCGCTCATCTTGCTTTCCTGGCCGAGGGAGCCAGCGTACAGCTTCCAGGTCATGTGGCCAGCATGACTAAGCCACTTCTGGTGAACCTTCCCACTGGAGCGGTACCTATTCATCTACTTGCACTTTGTGCTTTCGAACTGCTAGGTTGGCAGGAGCAGAGACCGAACAACGGGAGCTCACCCCGTCGCTGGGATTCGAACCACCGACCTTCTGATCGGCAAGCCCTAGGCTCTGTGGTTTAGACCACAGTGCCACCCGTATCCCAAAATAACAATAGGAGGGACCTATTTGCCATTGCTGAGGTTAGTTTTGTCTGAGTGGTGTCCCATATAGGAAACATTTATTTTATTTTATTTTTTATGTTTTTATATATGCTGGAAGCTGTCCAGAGTGGCCTGGGCAACTGAGATTTGCGGAGGACAAATAATAAAATTATTATTATTAGCCAGAAAAGTAAGTTCATAGAAGTGTAAAATATACATGGGGCAGGAAAGAATATGTGGCTTTGAGATTTTGGGGAGGAAATCTTTTTTTAAACAGTTGCTTGATAATTTTCATTATGAGCGCTGAACCCTAGTGTGAAGAGCCTCTACGGGTTGCAGTAACCGAGTATTGTTTTATGAAGGCGTGTTAGTTCAGTTCTGCTTAAATTGAGGCTGCAATAAACATCCCAATTTCTCAAAATCATATTAATGCAATTTATTAGTCAATGGTAAATATGAGCTAAAAATTATTGATCTATATTTAACATAGTGTTTAGGTGAACATTCCAAGCTCAGGCTCAGAACCGCCATGTTACCCAAATTTCACCTCTGCTAAAATCTTGAGTTTGGAATCTTATCCCCTTTCTTATTTTAGCACCCAAGTCTTTCCGCTTGTTTTGAAATGGAAACATGGCAATTTTTTGTTGATTAAAGGATGGTGTGATAAGAGAGGGAAGTTTGGATGGTGTCTGGTTCCAGCCATAGGACGCCCTTCTCTGAGGGCCTGTGACTCATGAATGAAGACCCAAAGGCCAGATTGTCTGGCACACCATGACTCTCTGCACATGCCCCATCAGGTGACTCATGCTGGGGCCTTTCCTGTGCTTGTACCCATAGGAGGCAACTTCTAGGGGCCGAGGTGCCTTTGCATATCTGAGGGGGCTGCAAAGTTAATCGGCATTGCCATTCAAATGGTATGTGTGTGTTGCATCATGTGATCGATTATGTGGGGCGGGGTTTGCTCTCCTCCCCCCAAATATTTTATTCGAGTTGCATCCCTGCTTGTACCTCATTTATGGAACTCCCTCTTGATCCAACTGGCATCTTCCTCATTTTCCCTTGTGTACCAAATGCATGTGCTAAAATGCCTAGTTTGGCTTCTGTGTTAATATGCCTGGTATAATTGCATGGTATAACGCGGGTGGCGTTGTGGTCTAAACCACTGAGCCTTTTGGGCTTGCCGATCAGAAAGTCGGCAGTTTGAATCCCCACGACGGGCTGAGCTCCCGTTGCTCTATCCTAGCTCCTGCAAACCTAGCAGTTCAAAAGCATGCCAGTGCAAGTAGATAAATAGGTACCAATGCGGCGGGAAGGTAAACGGCGTTTCTGTGCGCTCTGGCTTCCGTCACGGTGTTCCATTGCACCAGAAGTGGTTTAGTCACATGACCCAGAAAGTTGTCTGTGAACAAACACCGGCTCCCTCGGCCTAAAAGCGAGATGAGCGCCGCAACCCCATAATCGCTTTTGACTGGACTTAACTGTCCAGGGGTCCTTTAAAGGTAAAGGGACCCCTGACCATTAGGTCCAGTTGCGGACGACACTGGGGATGTGACGCTCATCTCACTTTGCTGGCCGAGGTAGCCGGTGTACACCTTTACCTTAATTGCTGATATGATTTCTATAGTTTATTGCCCTGTCTGATGTCTTTTGAAATTGCCCTGAGTTTTGTTTATCAGCTGCTCTGATGCCTTTCCATTACTCCTGTGGTTCTTCCCCCGATTTGTTGTTTTGATCTCTGTTAAGCCCATAGCTGCCAAGTCTCCCGCTGAAAAATGCGGGATCAGCAGCGGCGCGGCACCGGAAGTCGCTTCTACGCATGTCTGGACATGCGTAGAAGCAACTTCCGGTGCCGGCGGCGCCCGACTTCCGGTGCCCATACATGGGTAGCATGGCACCGGAAGTCGCTTCTACACATGTCTGGACATGCGTAGCAGCAACTTCTGGTGCCGCTCTGCCCAATTTTCGGTGCCCAGGCATGGGCGCAGCGGCACCAGAAGTCGCTTCTACCCATGTCTGGGCACTGGAAATCGGGCGGCGCCAGGACCCAAAATGGAGCCTCCCTGGCAGGTAGGAAATTCTGGGGATTTACGGGATTTTTTCCAATCCGGGCTGCCAGCAGGAAACGGTTTAAAATACGGGGGTTTCCCGCGAAAAACCGGAGACTTGGCAGCTATGGTTGTGCCACCTGGAATGAGGCAAACACAATTGGTACACTTTGGCCATGAAACTATAGCTGATGAAGAATAAACGAAACAGGGCCTTGTCCTGGATTTGAAAATCATTTCAACTGGATAAAAGAGCTGAGAAGTTGAAAATCATTTCAACTGGAATTTGGCTCATTAACTTAAGCAAATAGTAGTTTGAAGAATTAATAATTAACCTCCTTCCTGGCCCGAGCCTTATAGAAATGTGGCATAATAACATTTTAAATAATGGCATGGCATGACCGGAAGCAGATTGCTCAACCGAGCACTGGCTCATTCATGCCCCTGCTTGTTTTTGAATCGCCGGTAGAGCTTGTAGCATTCTGTGCATTGCAAGTCGCAGGTGCTTGCTGAAACAGAATCTGGATGAGAGGGAATATTTCTATGGGGAAAAAACGTGACAGCCCCCTTATCTCCCTCTGCTTCTCTTTTCCTCTGCCCGCCTCCCTCTCCTTTATGGTCTCTGGGTTCCCACCAGATCAGCGCTGGGACATATTTCTCACACAGGATGTTTATAGCAAAGGCAGGCTCGGGGATCCAGCTGTTCACATCCAGTCCCCCATGCCTGACAAATGCAGTGGAAAATGCTGACCCGCTTTCAAATTCCAGGTCTGACGGATGGAGCCAGGATGCCAAAATATGGAAGAGAGACTTCAAAGATGCCGTGTGCAAAAAAAAAAAAAGTTTTTCAGAGAATCATTCAGAAAGCAAATCAGACCACCAGGGGTCAAGGAGAGCTCTCTTTTTTTCTGCTGAAACACACAGGAAGCTCCCCAGTCAGATCCACTGGTCTCTATCTAGCTCAGTATTGTCTACACTGACTGGCAGCATCTCTCCAGGGTTTCAGGCAGGAAGTCTCTCCCAGCCCTACCTGGAGATGCCAGAGATTGAACCTGGGTCCTTCTGCATGCAAGGCAGGGGCTCTACCACTGAGCTAACTACAGCCCTTCCCCAAGATGCTATAGAAATTGATGGCCCAAGCAAAACAATGGTGCCTTGGTTCTCAAACTTAATGCATTCCGGAAGTCCGTTCCAAAACCAAAGCGTTCCAAAACCAAGCTGCGCTTTCTCATAGAAAGTAATACAGAAATGGATCAATCTGTTCCAGACTACAGCCCCTAAAACAGCAATTTAACATGAATTTTACTATCTAACGAGACCATTGATCTATAAAATGAAAGCAATAAACAATGTACTGCAGTCACACAATCAATCAATCAATCCATCAGTAGCTGAACTGGGTTCCACACAGTCACAAAAACAAAACAAAAAAAGAGCCACAAAAACCCGAAATAAATAGCAAAAACAGACAGACCCCAGTGCAACACTCAAAACGGAAGTGTGGCACTCAAACTGGAAGCGTAACACTCAAAACGGAGCACGTTCGGCTTCTGAAAAACGTTCACAAACCAGAACACTTACTTCCGGGTTTGCAGTGTTTGAGTTCCAAGTTGTTTCAGTGCCAAGGCGTTTGAGAAGCAAGGTACCACTGTATGTTACATGATGATGTACAGTATGTAAGAAAATCCTGACAGCCCAATTCTTGGCTGAAAAGCACTAGCAGGAGACAGAGATTTCCAGCACACATGGTGAGGGAAGGGTTGCTTGACCCTTTTGCCGACCTGCCACTTTCCCCCTGTAATTCTTCCAATTTGCTCTCTTTCTCTCACCCCTGGTTAGGATCCCAGATATGTGCTTGCAAGTGTGAGCAGATGTCTGCAACCCGACTGGTGGGGGTGCTGCAAGGAGGTAGCTTGGGGGGCTCTTAGGAGTGGGAGTTAATACATACCCCCTGCACCAGAGGTTCCAAATCTTCTCAGTATGGTAACCCACAAGTTCAGGTTTACACGATATGGTGACCCATCGATTTCTTGTTCCATGAATTTTGGACTCAGGCCTTTGTCAGCTCTCAGTTTAGTGCATTTTAACTGTGAGGTTTCCTGTTTTATAACTATAAAACTTGCACCCAAGCAAAAACATAATGCCCCATTAATGTGGAATTTGTTGAAATATTTATAGTACAGTCCGTACCTTGGAATTCGAATGGAATCCGTTCCGGAAGTGTGTTCAACTTCCAAAATGTTCGGAAAGCAAAGCACAGCTTCAGATTGGCTGCAGGAAGCTCCTGCAGCCAATTGGAAGCTGTGGAAGCCCCGTCGGATGTTCGGGTTCCAAAGAACGTCCGCAAACCGGAACACTCACTTCCGGGTTTGCGGTGTTCGGGAGCCAAAACATCCGAGCACCAAGGTGTTCGGGATCCAAGGTGCGACTGTACCTACAAAGTTATTCATGGCTTTGTTGATGGGAATGTATTCCTGCGCATCAGAGGAGAGCTGTAAACATTCACTCAAAACAAATCATGGTATCTTGGGGTGAATTGCCACCAGCCTGGAGAGAGCGGGTCCCAAGTTTTAAAGTGTAATACTTGTCCCCTTTCCATGTTTATTTGCAAATCGTAAGAGGTTCAGTTACAAGCTGAAAGTGGTATTAATCATACTCAGTAAGGATTAAAAGCAGTTATTTGGAATTTACTTTCAAAAGCCCACAACCCACTTCCACGAACGTCGTGACCCACAGTTTAGGAAATGCTGCCATTCATTAGTGGTTCCCAAACTCCCCTCCTGACTGCTTGCAAATTGCAGAGGATCTTGGTGGACCACTTAATTATTTTCCCTGTTGTAGCAATGGTATGCATTGCGCTAGATGCTAGGTGGGTTTTAATAGTATTTCTAGAGACATGCCATGGCTCACCTGAATGAAGCTGGTCCACAAACCACAGTTTAGGAAGCCCTGCCCTGTACCAGTGACAGAACTGTGGTTCCCGAGATCTGTCCACATGGAAAGGCTTCCTGGAAGACCCAGAGGCCCACAGCGATGCAGCAATCTATTTCTGGAACTAAATACAAACACATGTTGTTGTTTTTTAAAAAACCCAAGTGCCAAACTTGTTGTTTTTTAAAAAACCCAAGTGCCAAACTATCAACAGAACGTTCCTTGTCTATTATTCTACACATAATATGAACCCCTTCTAGATGAATTCAGAACTACACCATAAACCAGGGCTCAACAATTTTGTCGAAACAAGCTCAACGTCTTTTGTGTCCGGATTTTCACTTTTTGAAATATGGCAATAAACTGCAGAAACCGCAATAACAAGCCGAGCAACAAACAATGGTGGTTGGTGCCTATTGAGTCTGGTGGATCAGAAGACCAGGAGCCCAGTGGAAGAACCAGTTTGCATATCATAGGATTGTAAAGTTGGAAGGGGCCCTGAGGATATCGTCCAGTCATGTCCAAAGTCCGTTTCGGGGGCCTAATTTGGCCTGCCGGTCAGTTTAATCCAGCCCCTGTGGCAGTTTATTTCCTGGGGTAAAATCCTAAAAAAACCTCAACAACTTCAATCCTAAAAAAAGGTCAACAACTATGGTCGGTCCTCACGGCCCTTCACTTCATCAAATCTGGCCCTCTGAAAAAACTTTGGACATCCCTGATTTAGTAGGGTAGGCAAACTAAGGCCTGGGGGTTGGATCCGTCCCAATTGCCTTCTAAATCCAGCCCGTGGACGGTCCAGGAATCAAGTGTGTTTTTACATGAGTAGAATGTGTCCTTTTGTTTAAAATGCATCTCTGGGTTATTTGGGGGGCATAGAAATTTGTTCATTATTATTTTTTCCAAAATATAGTCCAGCCCTCCCAAGGTCTGAGGGACAGTGGACCGGCCCCCTGCTGAAAAAGTTTGCTGACCCCTGATTTAGTCCAGCCCTGTGCAATGCATAAATATGCAGCAGCTGCCCCATATGGGGATTGAACCTGCAACCATGGCATTATCTGCACCACGTTCTAACCAACTGAGCTTGCTGCTTTTGCCTTCCTCCTCCCTGCTGAGTTTTACAAGGGCAACCCTGAGACTAAGAATGAAGGAGCTGACAACCAGGGATGCCCCCTGGACCAGATGTAAGTAAGAAGGCAGGCAGATGGGTGAGAGCAGACTGAGGTTGCCCTAATGGACCAGCCTCCATCGCATGACTCGTGTGTGTGTGTGTGTGTGTCACTCAGAAGAACAACTACTGGTAGGAAATAGTTGTTGCTGGCATCCGTCTGCCTCAGGAGTGCACCTTTGGGGGTGAAGTCAAACCGTTGGAAGGTTGCAGCTCCCGCTGTGGCTGTAGAGACCGATACGGGAAAGACATGTTTTGTTGCAGCTGGGGCAGATGAAGGCGTCCAGTTGTGTTGCTGCAGATGCACCCTGGCGTTTCTTCTCTCT
Organism: Zootoca vivipara; assembly: GCF_965207765.1. Lineage (NCBI taxonomy): Eukaryota > Metazoa > Chordata > Lepidosauria > Squamata > Lacertidae > Zootoca > Zootoca vivipara. The sequence continues at coordinate 12,931,637 of NC_142595.1, read as the reverse complement.
ACGCTCCTCCCTGCGGTCATTCCTCCTCTGGTCACTGCTATAGATGCATGACCTGTTTCCAGGCACTGTGGTCATCTGCAAGAGATTCCCACACAACAGCGCTGATGCTGCCATTTGTTGCATTTGCAGACAGAACATGGTCTGCCAATAGGCCTGGTGTCGGAAGCCAGCTCTTTGGAAACTGGCTTTCCCCACCTTCTGCCAAACATATCATAGCCTTTTCTAGACTTCCCCCTTCAATGTATATTACCAGTGCTTAAAGCAGTAATTTTAAACTGTACAGAAACTGAGTATCGTTACAAATCTCTGCAGCTTCCAAGATTTGTTCTCCTCCACTTGAGCTTATAGCTATGTCTTTTTTCTAAATCAGTTTTTAGAAAACTGACAGATAATGAATGCACTTGCTGAAATCGACATGATGCTCTTCTCATGAGTCGCCCTAAGAACTGTATTTATTTTCCTCACATGATCTGGCGGCGCCTCCGTGCATTTCGAGTCAGACTGCAATCCGGAGACCAAAATAATAATGTTTATGAATTATCCTGCAAATGTCACGACTCAACAGAGGGTCTATTGAGCTTTGTAAAACTGCATGATACGGTAACGTTAACTGGTCATTAAAATAGTTGATACAAAAAAAAGAGTACAAAATAATTTGAGCTGTTCAATGAGGGTTGCTTATTAAAAGAAGGAATTCATAAATTCAGACACATGACGAACTCTATCATCTGATATATATGGTATCTCATTTTAAAATTACATGGTCATGTGCCATTGGTGTCAGGAGTATGGGCAGGAGTCAGGCTCTGGGGCCTGTAGTGCTTTGCAGGACTGGGGCCTGCCTCAGCTTGTGCTGGAGAAGCAAGGTGTGGCCACACAGGTGAAGTCCTCAGTTTGTGCTGGAGAGGCAAGGAGTAGTCACCCAGGTGAGGCCACTTGAGATCTCACTGCACCTGGTGGCAGGAGCTGGGAGGGATAAAAGCCCAGCATTTCCCTTCAGCTCTTTGCCACAGCAACGCTATCCCTGCCTGGTTGCATCTGGCCTCTTGATCCTTGCTCCGTGGACCCTTGCCTTGCCGACGTCTTGATCCTTGCTCCTTGGACCCTTGCCTTGCCGACGCCTTGATCCTCGACCCTTGTACCTACGCCTTGATCCTTGTTCCTTGAGCCTTCACCTTGATCCTTGACCCTTGGACCTTCGCCTTGCTCCTTGACCCTTGGACCTTCGCCTTGCTTCTTGTTCCTTGAACCTTCGCCGTGCTTCTTGTTCCTTGAGCCTTCGCCTTGCTCCTTGCTCCTTGGACCTTCGCCTTGCCGACGCCTTGCTCCTTGACTCCCAGACCTCCGCCTCCGCCTTGCTCCTTGACCCTGCGACTGCCTGCTGCTGGACCCTCAGCCCTGCACCTGTTCCTGCTTCTACACCACCATCTTGCCTCTAGTCCTGACGCCCGCCGACCGGACCGTGACAATTGGAGCCATCGCAGAGGCTCCTGAAGAACCATTTCGCCCTGGAAGAAGCAGATACGGCTTCTTCAAAAATGGTTTTGATTTTACTATAAAAATGTCATGTTATTGATGCTTACTGTAATAATTTTATGTCAACCAATCTGTTGAGGTCTACCTGAAAAGCACTACATAAATATTGTCATCAAGATAAAATAGACACCAGGATTCCCTTTGTAATACACTTAAAAAGAGGAGATACTAATCACCAAAGATCATATTCAAAGCTGCCATCCTTCTACGTTCTGTGCACCTGATGGTGTGGTTTACTCTAGTGTGCTTTTTTTTGTTGGTGTTCAGTTGGTCAAAGAAAATAGATGTGGTTTTTTAAAAAAAGAATTTCCTGGATAGAACCCCAGCAGAGATGTCAAATTGCAAAACATGCAGTGAAATGTGGAATTTTCCCATTTCCCTTAGCATAGAAGGAGACCAACACATTTGGTAAGTTAAAAATGGTTTACTTCCCAACTCTTCAAATTCATGTGCTACCTGAAACTTTTAACTGGAGATACCAAATTGAAGCAGCGTCATTTTAACATGTGTGCTGTACCAATGAATTTTTTGCTAAACCTGGACCAGGTTCTTAGAGCAATGGGAGAAGCTTTGGCAGGGAGCCTGTAGTACAATAAAATAAAATAAAATTCCATCAAAATGTTCTACAGGTCAAATTAGCAAAAATCTATAAACTGAAATCCAACCTCTGTTGGAAATGCAACAAGGAAGCTGGTACAACAATGCATATGTGGTGGAGTTGCACCCCGATTAAGTACTTCTGGGGAGAAATACACGAGGAGTTGAAAAAAAATGCTTAAAATCCCATTAACGAAAAAACCAGAGGCTTACCTACAGGGCCTTTTAGGAAAAGAAATACCGAAATTGAAAAAAAGAATTTTTTTATATGCGACCACCGCAGCTAGGATAGTAAAGGTAAAGGGACCCCTGACCATTAGGTCCAGTCATGACCGACTCTGGGGTTGCGCGCTCATCTCGCATTATTGGCCGAGGGAGCCGGCGTATAGCTTCCAGGTCATGTGGCCAGCATGACAAAGCCGCTTCTGGCAAACCAGAGCAGCACATGGAAACGCCGTTTACCTTCCCGCTGTAGCGGTTCCTATTTATCTACTTGCATTTTGACGTGCTTTCGAACTGCTAGGTTGGCAGGAGCTGGGACCAAGCAACGGGAGCTCACCCCGTCACAGGGATTCGAACCGCCGACCTTCTGATCAGCAAGTCCTAGGCTCAGTGGTTTAACCACAGCGCCACCTGGGTCCCTATAGTAAAGGTAAAGGTAAAGGGACCCCTGACCATTAGGTCCAGTCGTGACCGACTCTGGGGTTGCGCGCTCATCTCGCATTATTGGCAGCTAGGATAGTAATAGCATCTAAATGGAAAGCTAAAGAACTACCTACCAAGGAGGAATGGATTCTCAAATTAAATGAATACTGTATTTAAAATTGGCTAAATTAACAGCATCCATACGACAGCAGTCAAATCAAAAACTAAAAAATGAATGGCAATGCTTTGATGATTATATGACAAAATAGTGCTCTAAAAAAGACACACTAATATGCTTAGATTAAGAACGTAAATGTATCAAAACAATAAATTATCAATGGCATATATATGTAAATAGATAAAATAAAAACAATCAGAATGCAATGATAAGGTTAAAATTGATTCTAAATAAGACGAGTAGTGGTGGAGGGAAGTTAAACAGGGTGGTGAGTTTATTTTATTTTGTTCATGTTTTTTTCCTTTTCTTTTTTGGATATTGTATAATGATTTAATGTTTCCTTTCTGTTATGTATTATTTCTCTTTTTTATTAAATTATATGACAGAAAATATAAACAAAACAACAACAACACCTGGACTAGGTTCAACTCTTAGCTGTCAAGATCACTTTCAGAGTCCAAGACACAAACTCACCTCTGTACACACACACACACACACACACACACACACACACACACACAGACACAGACACACACACACATACATCACTGCCTACCTTTCCCCAAGCTATCAGCTTTAGCAGCTACAAGTCTCCATGGTCTGGAGGTTGTCAACTTTCTTTTGGTAAAGAGACTATACGGTGGTACCTTGGTTTAAGAACAGTCCTGTTTACATACGATTCGGTTTACGAACTCCGCAAAACAGGAAGTAGTGTCCTGGTTTGCGAACTTTACCTCAGTCTACGAACAGAATCCGAACGGTGGAAGGGCATCGGCAGGGGGAGGCCTCATTAGGGAAAGCGCTCCTTGGTTTAAGAATGGTTTCGGTTTAAGAACGGACTTCCGGAACGGATTACCGGTAAATTCGTAAACCGAGGTACCACTGTACATTGGAACATTTGATTTAGCACTGAGCATGTGTAGCATACAACGTGATCTTACATAAAGAGTTGAGTGAAATAGGGATTTTGCAAACCTAACATTTTTATTACTATACCATGGATTCCCCCCCCCCCACAAAACCAGGATGATAAAGACTGCAATTTATTTCAAGTTCTGAGAGGCTCTAAAGCAGCAAAAGGGAAGGTCTGTTTAACAGAGTGTTTAAATTGCTTTCGGCCATTGCATCACATTTATTGCATTTATTTATTATTTAAAATAAATAATAAATTTATTTATTACTTTTATTATTTAAAAGAGGGACCCAGGTGGCGCTGTGGTTAAACCACTGAGCCTAGGGCTTGCTGATCAGAAGGTCCGGTTCGAATCCCTGTGATGGGGTGAGCTTCTGTTGCTTGGTCCCAGCTCCTGCCAACCTAGCAGTTCGAAAGCACGTCAAAATGCAAGTACGTAGATAAATAGGAACCGCTACAGCGGGAAGGTAAACGGCGTTTTCATGTGCTGCTCTGGTTTGCCATAAGCGGCTTTGTCATGCTGGCCACATGACCTGGAAGCTATACGCCGGCTCCCTCAGCCAATAGAGCGAGATGAGCGCGCAACCCCAGAGTCGGTCACGACTGGACCTAATGGTCAAGGGTCCCTTTACCTTTACCTTTATTATTTAAAAAACAAACAAACATTTGACTATTTAATACCATTCAGATTTCCTGCCAAATTTCAGACAGTTGGAAATTTGGTCTTCATTTTACAAAGATTAGACATGTTCAGCCATTATGATGGTAGAATACTACTGGACACTTCTGCCCCCAAGCACTCCTGGACCTGTGTAATTTACTTGTGAGTAAAACCCATGTTTATGTCACAAAATACACAGGGATAGAAGGTGTTATGTACTGAGCTGAATCCTAGAACAATAGGATTCAGAATCAGCGGGAGCTACCCAATCCAACTCCAGGTGGAAGTGAATCCGCAACCTGATTGGCCTGCTGGAGCAGCCAATCAGGCGGCTGGCAGAAGTGAATCTGCTACCTGATTGGCCTGTAGGAGCAGCCAATCAGGCTGCAGGCAGAAGTCAATCCACAATATAATTGGCCCACAGGTGTAGCCCTGAAGTAGCCAATCACGCAAGGCCCATTGTGTAAATAATGTATATAAGCAGATGGTTTTGGGAAAAGAGCCATTCGTCTTCTCTTCTTCTCCTTGATGAATATGAGCTGAATAAAGAGCATGAAATTCACTCTCGACTCCGAGTATATTTCACTGGCGACGAGGGTGGGATCCTGCTGAGCTGACCGCCACCACGCACTGCACCGCAGCACCGCCACCTGCTGCACCGCTGCATCGCACCGTGCATCCAGGTTTCAGCTCCAGGACCCAAGGAACCCAGAATGGCAACCGACAGCAGCTTCTTGCCATTCAAACCAGCATCAGGAGACTGGGAAGGGTACGCCGCCCGTTTCAACTTCCTCCTGCAAGCGAAAGAAGTCACCAACGATGCCATGAAGAGGGCGACATTCTTCAGCGTCTGTGGAGAGGAGACGTTTGAAATCGCCCGGGCTCTCCTTGCACCTAGAGATGTCGCTACCGTCTCTTACAAAACAATAATGGAACGGCTGAAGGAGCACTTTTCACCACAGCCCTCGGTGGTAGCTTGCCGAAATGCCTTCTACGCAAAGCGGCAAGCCCCGGGGGAAACCATAACTGGGTTTGTGACCTCCCTCCGCCAAGCCGCCCGGTTATGCAACTTCTCAGAGTTGGAGAACATGCTTCGTGACCGCCTCGTCGGTGGCCTGAGGGACGAGATGTTGCAACGACGCCTCTACGCCAAAAAAGACCTCACGTTCCAGATTGCCCTGGAGGAAGCCCTGGCAACCGAAGCCGCCGAGAGGTCAACGCAAGAGGCACGACCGGCCCCGCCATCCCAACCGAGGGTCTACCACGAAGACCTCACCGACGAATCCGAATCTGACAGGGAGGAAGTACACCGAGTACAGCGGCGCACTCAAGCAGCACACACACCACAGCAGCCTCGACGAGAAGGAGGGAACTGTGCAAGCTGCGGGGAGAACCACGAGAGGAGGACCTGTCGTTTCCGCAACGCAGAGTGCAGGCAGTGCAGAAAATTGGGACACATCGCCCGGGTGTGTCGGGCTCGACTCACCCGTCGACAAGCATCAGATGACCGACCCAGGAGCCCCAGGTCACACGGCACCATGCACCAAGGCAACTCGACGGAGATCACGGACTACCAGGTATTCCAGTTGCCCCATCCCAGCACAGAGAAAATTTATATAGAGGTACAGATAGAGGGAGCCCCATGCCGCATGGAGCTGGACACGGGTTCAACTCTATCCATAATCTCGGCCCGAACATTAAGGGAACTGTGCCCTAATGGGGGTCCCAAACTAAGGCCGGCCCCATTCACCCTCCGGGACTTCCAGAAACGTAAGGTCCCTACTATGGGGGTGGGGACCTTCAGGGTGCAATATCGAGGGCGAAAGCAACAATTGGACTTGCTGGTAGTTAAGGGCCCCTACGTTAGCTTACTGGGACTGGCATGGTTTGGACCTCTGGGGCTAGCCGTTACCGGGGTGAACCGCACTAGCTTACAAGTGGACGTGGACGCCATATGCAAAGAGTTTCCAGGGGTTTTCGATGGGGCATTGGGACGATATACAGGACCCCCCATTGCCCTACAGCTAGACCCCGCTGTACGACCCATCAGGCACAAGGCCCGCCGGGTCCCGTTCGCCCTGAAACCCCGCATAGACGAGGAATTGGACCGGCTCGTGGAGCAAGGAGTGCTGGAGCCGGTGCCCAACGCCCCCTGGGAAACTCCAATTGTCACACCCGTCAAGCCTAACGGTTCGGTCCGCATCTGTGCAGACTACAAATGCACCATAAACAAGGCTCTCACGGCCCATGCATACCCAGTGCCAGTGGTCAGCCATGTCCTCGCCACCCTGGCTGGGTCAAAAATCTTTGGCAAACTGGACTTGGCCCAAGCGTATCAACAGTTGCCTGTGGACGAAGCCACAGCAGAGGCTCAGACGATTGTGACGCACAGAGGGGCATTCAGAGTAAAGCGGCTGCAATTTGGCGTTAGCGTGGCACCAGGCATATTCCAGAATCTAATGGACTCTCTCCTTAAAGGGATTCCTGGCGTCACCCCCTTCTTCGATGATGTACTGATCGCCGGGCCCACACCAGAGGAATTTGAGGACCGCCTCCGCTCCGTCCTGCACCGTTTCCAGACGGCGGGCCTCAAGGTGAAGCGGGAAAAGTGTTTACTGGGAGTGCCGCAGGTGGACTTTCTGGGATTTAAGGTGGACGCAGAAGGGGTCCATCCAACCGGTGACAAGGTACGGGCCATTTGTGAGGCCCCAGCGCCCAAGAGCAAGCCCGAACTTCAGTCATTCTTGGGACTATTGAACTTTTACCATGCCTTCCTTCCCCATAAGGCAGCGGTAGCGGAGCCCCTACACAGACTCCTAGATAAAAGGGCCCCTTGGGTGTGGGGCCAGCGACAAAGGGCCGCATTCCAGGCAGTCAAGGACTTGCTCGTCTCAAACTCGGTCTTGGCACACTTCGACGAGAGGCTGCCAGTGGTGCTGGCATGCGACGCCTCTCCCTATGGCATCGGCGCTGTCCTGGGACACCAACTCCCGGATGGAAGAGAGGTGCCGGTGGCATACTTCTCCCAGACGCTTGCTGCAGCCGAACGAAACTACTCACAGATTGACAAGGAGGGTCTGGCAATCGTGAAGGGCGTAAAAAAATTCCATGATTTCTTGTACGGGCGGCCCTTTACCATAGTGACTGACCACAAGCCGTTGCTTGGCCTGTTTGCCCCCGAGAAGCAGACCCCCCAAGTGTTGTCTCCACGTGTCCTCAGGTGGTCAATTTTCCTTGCCGGCTACCAGTATGCACTAATCCACCGCCCTGGGAAGGCGATGGGCCACGCAGATGCACTCAGCAGGCTACCACTACCAGAAACAGGCCCCGACCCAGCGCCTGCGCAAGAGGTTATGACCCTGGAGCTGCTTCCCGACCGACCCATTCAGGCACAAGAAGTTGCGCACCATTCCACAAAAGATAGGGTCATCTCCCGGGTCCTGGACTGGGTGTGGCGAGGATGGCCCAGCAGCAGCCCCGGGCCAGAATTCGCTGGCTACACAAACCGCAAACATGAACTGTCGGCCCACAAGGGGTGCCTGTTATGGGGAAGCAGGGTTGTTGTTCCCCAGCCCCTCCGCAAAAGGGTCCTCACAGCCCTACACGAGACACACCCAGGGGTAGTGAGGATGAAGGCCCTTGCCAGGAGTTATGTGTGGTGGCCGGGGATTGACAGAGAGATAGAGGCCTGGGTCCAACACTGCCAGACCTGCCAAGAATCCCGCCCGGATCCCCCAAGGGCCCCAGTCCAGCCCTGGGAGTCCGCCCGACATCCATGGTCACGCTTGCACGTGGACTTCGCTGGCCCCTTCCAGGGAAAAACATTCTTCATAGTGGTGGATTCCTACACCAAATGGCTGGAGGTCGCACTGGTACCGTCCACTTCTACGGCGGCAGCCATCCGGGTACTACGTAAGCTGTTTGCAACCCACGGGCTCCCTGACACCCTCGTCTCGGACAATGGAACCGCATTCACGTCAGAGGAGTTCCAGACCTTCACAGCGCAGAACGCCATCCGCCACATCCGCTCAGCACCATTCCACCCTGCCACCAATGGCCAAGCGGAGCGCATGGTGCGGACCACCAAGGACAGCCTCCGCCGCATAACACAAGGGGACTGGGAATACCGCCTTGCCGCATTTCTTCTAGCACAGCACAGCACCCCAAGCACAACGACGGGCCGGAGCCCAGCTGAACTACTCATGGGCCGGCGCCTTGCAACTAGACTGGACCGACTTCACCCCGACAGAGCTCAGGATGAGGTAGTGGTGGGGAAAGGCAGGAACCCCCGGACATTTGTGGCCCAGGACCCAGTGTATGCAAAGAATTTTGGGGCAGGCCCAGCATGGGTACCCGCCACAGTCACCAAGGTGACCGGTCCCGTGTCGTACGAGGTACTAACGGAAGGGGGGCAATGTTGGCGCCGCCACTGCGACCAGCTACGGCGACGATTCCCAGGAGGAACCCGGGAGGAGAGCGGGACAGAGGGGTCCCAAGGGGACAGCAGGGCAGTGAGGCCTGTAGAGCGAGAGGGGTGGGCAGGGGAAGCAGAAGCAGTAGGCACAGAGGGGCGCCCCGAGGCTGGAAGGACACCGGAACCAGAGTCACAACCTAGTGGTTCAGTGGCGCCAGACCAGACAGCCCCGGCACAGCCAGCAGCCTCGGAACACGAGCCAGAACCAGAACCCCTGACCAAGGAACACCCCAGGCCACAACGCACACGGAGGCGGCCAGCAGACCTTGGGGACTACGAATGCAACTTCCCGGGCAGGACTGGAACTTAGAGGGGAGGGGTGTTATGTACTGAGCTGAATCCTAGAACAATAGGATTCAGAATCAGCGGGAGCTACCCAATCCAACTCCAGGTGGAAGTGAATCCGCAACCTGATTGGCCTGCTGGAGCAGCCAATCAGGCGGCTGGCAGAAGTGAATCTGCTACCTGATTGGCCTGTAGGAGCAGCCAATCAGGCTGCAGGCAGAAGTCAATCCACAATATAATTGGCCCACAGGTGTAGCCCTGAAGTAGCCAATCACGCAAGGCCCATTGTGTAAATAATGTATATAAGCAGATGGTTTTGGGAAAAGAGCCATTCGTCTTCTCTTCTTCTCCTTGATGAATATGAGCTGAATAAAGAGCATGAAATTCACTCTCGACTCCGAGTATATTTCAGAAGGGAAGGAGGGAAAATTTAACAGCGGGTGATGGAGCACAGAGTCCAAGAACAGAAAAATCAACGGAGGGAAAGCATCAGAAGAGGAAACACAAATCTTTTGTTTCACATTAGATATTTTTAATATAAGCCACTGTGCATATTAAAAGCATTCAACTGAAACAAATGCCCCACAGGCTGTCCTTAAGGTGGGGTTTCCTGGCAGGCTTTGAGCCCCAGCACCTCCTCATTTTGTAAATTAAAACACTGCAGAGAGGGCAAGGATCGATCCTCTCTGTGCTGGTTCCTGTTGCCAGGCTAGATTTTGTTGGAAGCTCCCTGACCCCTTGCTGAGCATCCTGCTTCCCTTTCACAGCACATTTCCTCTGTTTCCCATCATCAATTCCCCACAATGGGAGACAGTGCGGAAAAAGAGGATGGTGCCACCCTCCTCATCCTGCACATGACCCCAGCTACACCTGAAAGGTCAGCTGGGAAAGTTTTTGCAGGCCCACTGTTGCGTCACCACCATACCTTGCTGTTAATGTCCGTCACTGGGAAAATGTCGCCCTTACAACCTGTGGCTGTGAACTGCATAGGTTAACTATGCCCAGAGTAAACAAGTGCCCCTTTTATCTTCTCTTCCACCTGCTACCAGTTTACATCCCTGAGTAATCCCACGGGTTTACGAGTGATTAGATGGTTTGGTCTTTCCTCCTCCTCCTCCTCCTCTTCTTTCTTTTTAGGATAACAGACACACATGTTATCTTAAAACCTGAACCTACAACTAACAATATCCCCTTCTAAGTTGCTCTCAAAGTTTCCCATTTCCCTTAGCATAGAAAGAGACCAACACATTTGTTAAGTTAAACATGGTTTACTAGACAAACCTAGTTGGTCTCTAAGGTGCTACTGGAAGGATTTTATATATATATACAGTATATGGTTTACTTACTAACTCTTCAAAGGTCAATTTCATGTGCTACCTGAAACGTTTAACTGGAGATACCGGAATTGAAGCAGGGTCATTTTACCTTTAATGTGTGTGCTGTACCAAATAATTTGATGGGCATTGAACTCAAAATGTTAACTGGTGAGGCAGTGGTAAGAAAAGTTAACCTTTTGAATTCTACCTGTTGCACCCAGTGCTATTTTACTAGAAAAAGAAGTGCTGGAACTCACCATGAATGCCTCCTATGTTCTCTTAGAATGACAATGGTGCCCACCTGAGATGTGTCAGAACTGAAATTCTGGATGTGTTACGAGACATCCATGTTATGGATTTTGACGGTCATGTTTCAAAGGCTTTATTTCATGTACAAATTCTCCAGAAAACCACAGATCAGTTGCAAAAGGTTTATGCTAACTCGTGGATCACTTAGTCAGAACTTGTTTCACAGATGTATGTTTTGAGTGGGCCTCCAGGGAAATAAAAATTAAAAAAGGAAAGTGTAGGTAACACTTGCTTTGACACATCATCGATCCTCCCCACAAACAAATCAGAATGAATGCTCAATAAATAGGCAATGTTGTCCGGTCTCCCTGCAGATGTATCGGGATGAATAATGAATAATCAGGTCGTCTGGATTATTGTTTGCCATACACACAGATCAGTTAATTTTATTGCAGACCTGAAACCTCCTTTTGGGTTTCATTATAACTTTATTGTCTTCAGCATTGTATGACCTTGTTTGACTTTTTTCCTTGTGCTGCTGAGCCCAGCCCTTTATTCCTACACTGTTTCCAGGACAATTGGATGATTAGGGTCTCTTTTGTTCTCAAAGAGATGTCAAATTCCCTGCAGTTTTGTGCTGAGCGAGCAAGGAACGTGGGGTCTGAAGGCTGCGGGATTATAAGCGGGTGTCAGAAGTTCTTACGCTTATTTGCCACATTGGCTTAGGGTGCAAGCCCTGTTGGGGGGTGAATGAGAAGGCAAGAAGCAAGGACATCTGTCACCATTGCTGGAGTCAAAGGGAGGGTAACTGGGGTTGTGCCTCTAACAAGGGACGAGGGCTTCTGCACTGTGAAGGATCCATTTGTTCCCGCTAATTACCCACCCAAGGTGACACAATGCCATGGCTGCCTGCCCTTGAGAAACTGCCCCGTAAGGCCTCTTAACAAGGAGACTTGGACGCTAAATTTAACAGGGAACGAATGCTGTGTGGCTTTGCACCCGCATCGCTGCCAGCATTAATTTTAATCCTGCTTCTAAGAGAGAGAATTGCTGTCCTTGCGGCCGACTTGCTCATAACTTTCAAGAACCGCTCACATTAACCTTGCTGCCTGCGAACCAATGTAGGTTTGCCACGGGATTCAGCCAACGTTGCGAACCAGGCTGTAATGCACTCTAGTAGCGATAGCCCAGGCCACATCGTATCCAGCTGCCCCGAAAATGCCAAGGCCGTCGTAAAAAACCAAGCCATCACGGCTTCTCACTTTGCCATGCCCAAATTCCCATCTTTGTTGACGTATGCCAGCCGGAAATGGCTTCACATTGGCAGAAGCAGGGGGAAGAGAGAATTGCAAACAGAGGCTGCCTCCTCTTCCTCATCTCCTGGGTGTTGGAGAAGGCGGGAATGGGGGGGGGAGAGGGAAGAGTTTTGTGGTGGGTCCGAGGGAGGGAGCCAAGCCGGCTGGACAGTGGAGTAGCAACAGTAGTGGGAAGTTTCTAATGTTTGATATTTTGCTATGCTTTATATATGTTGCAAGCTACCCAGAATGGCTGGGGAAACCCATCCAGATGGGCAGAGTATAAATAATAAAATTATTATTATTATTATAGGAAGTGGGAACAAGGCAACAGGGCCACAACCGTCCTGCCTGCCGTGTGAGGCTACGATTCTCTGGCTGGTGGGCCCTCAGCCACCCCTCTGGCCGGCCATGCCAAACAAAAACAAGAAGGAGAAAGGGAGCCTGGTCAGTCCTGAATAGATGGTGGCTGGAGGAGACTCTGGGCAGGAGCAGGCCCAACAGGGGGCTGTGGGGCTGGTGAGGTGCGGGCAGGCCTGTGAGGTAACTGGGGAGCATGGATGTTATGGGGCTTTGAGGGGAGGCGATGGAGTTAGCTGAGCTTGGGGGGGGGTTGTCCGTATCATGAAAAACTGCAAAGAAAAAGAACTTGAAAATTTACTCAACGAAGAAGCATAAATCAATGAACAAGAACTTAATAGCAGGACTGAGTTGGCGCATACGCTCCATGAAACCCTCCACGCCCCGTGTGTGTGTGTGTGCACGGTGGTGTTGGCGAGGGCTGGCCTGGCACATTGGTTCTGCTGACCCTCCATGCCCCGCCGTTGCCTGGCGTGCCCCAGACGCCAGAAAAAGGACGCAACGTCACCATGGCGTTTCTTCTCTCAGCCCTCCTCCCAGTTGATGTTGCCAGCCTTCATGTCATGTTCGCAGACATCTTTGTAGCACAGAGTTGGTCTGCCAACAGGCCCGGTGCCTGAAGCCAGCTCCCCGTGGAGCACATCCTTGGAGGTCTGCCAACTTCTGTGGACACAGCGACCAAGTCAACATAGATGTCGCCGAGACAGAAGCAGGGGCGAAGTGTGTGTGTGTGGGGTGTGTGTGTGTGTGCCATGGTGCTGGGCACACAATTTTTGTGGGTGTGTGAACCAGGCAACCCCACACAGGCAACCCCAGTGCAGTCGGCCAGCCAGGTCCCTCCTGCTTTGCTCCTGTAAGGGTAGGGTCACTCTGGCAGCAAGGAATGGGCTGGTGCACCGGCGCATGTGTCTCCTCCTCACCCGCCCCGGGTGCCGGAAACCGACTCTACACCGCTGGACAGAGATGCGAGCAATGAAAATAAAATCAACAACCGCCGCTTTGACCCATGATAACTGGGTCCCAGTATAATTCCTCTCCAGGCCATGCAGTGATACCGAGTTGGGCAAAACAGCATTACGTAATGGCACCATCAGGGCCTCAGCAGGCCGCTGCTGGTGGCACCTCCGCCTGTGCATAGCTTGAACTCTCTCTCCCCAATGTCCAAAATACAAACCTCTGAGGCTGTTGTTTGCCGTCTCCCCACCACCCAACCTTAAAAAAAAAATTATTTAAAAAATCCTAAAAATTATTTTGGTTAGCAACTGGCGCTTGGGGCCAGGCCGCTGGCTGGCATGTGGTCATGAATGACCCCTGCTGTGGCAGCCTGGCTTGCTGGAGCAGAGCAAACTAGCAGATCTGATAGCTGCCCCGAGCACTTGGCGCAAGCTGGGGAACTGCGCTAAATATAGGCTTCTTGGGAACAGGCTGCTATGTGTGCTTGTGTGTGTGTGTGAGAGAGAGAGAGTAAAAGAAGAGAAAATGCTGTTTCAGTTTGTGTCATTATTACGAGCGATGATGATGGGTTTATTTCATTAAACGGAGCTTCCACTGCCTCTTCGTCGCTCGCCTTGGAGAACGACCTTTCCGAGCAGGTTTTAGCTCTCCTGTTCAGAGGAGGTTTTGTGGCATATAAAAAAAGGTGCTTAAAAGGAGATGGGCAGGTTAAATAAAGGCAGGGGGTGGGGGTTTGAGAGGACCAACTCCTCATCTGGATAGGTCATTTGCTGATTCACACCGAGGCTACATCCGAACTATTTGTTTAAAGCACTAATTATACCATTTTAACAGTCATGGAATCCTGGGAACTATAGTTTGGTGAGGGAACATAGAGCTGTTCGGAGACCCCTATTCACAGGGCTACATTTCCAATAGCAGTTTAGGTAACTCTCTTGTAGTCTCAGGTAACTCTGGAAATTGTAGGTCTGTGAGGGGAATAGGGGTTCTCCTCAGCACTCTTAAACTACATTTCCAGGATTTTGGGGTGGGGTCGGGGTGGGGTGAGCATTGACTGTTTAAATTGGTATGATACTGCCTCAAAAATGTATAGTGAAGATGTGGCCTGATAAGCTATTTTTAATTGTTGTCAGGGATGGAAGTGAGAGCTGCTCATAGAAACCAACAGAGAAATCCAAGATTTTAATGTATCTGGGATTGGACCCCAGAATGTCCACACACCTCCAACGGCCACACCCTCCTCCCACCACAGACAGAAAACTGTTTCTGGCCCCTGGTTCATCTCGGGGAGAATAACCTAGCGATTCATTCATAATGCTATGTTATATACGATCCCCCGTTTACTTTTCAGCATGCAAATCTGTCAGCATACATACCTCCACTATAAATCTCCCATGTGTACTCGTTGTATTATTTCATATAATTTTTATAAAATAAATGCACTTTTTCATAAAGTTAAGAGATGCCACAAGTGCCCACCAATATAACTTTTAAAAGGCAAGCATTTGGAATAGGCCTCCTTATTACAAAACAAAGGTGTAGAATACCGGTAACTGTTGCATTCTACACATTTATTCGCAAAATGAAGATGTTTCAAAACAGGGTTGATTTTTTTTTTCTTCCCAAAGGCTAAATTTAATGGAAATTGGTGGTGTAAATATGTTTGGTTCCTTTGGGGACAACTGGTCAGTTTTTTTGTTTTTGTTTTTTTTATAGTGCTGCATATGACCACTGAAATAATGAATTAAATTGCTGCAGTTGTGTTTCATAACCTTATAAAGAATTTTGAGCGTAAATGTGGGTTTTGTTTTTCAGGAACATAATTTTGTTAAAGTTTTTCACAAGATCAGCAGCAACCCGTGACTTGCAGAAGCAGAAAATGGTTAAACCAAGCTGTGCAACTTTCAACCCAAAATCTATGCAGTTACAGTACAGTCTTAAAGGATCCAGAAGACAATGGACCTCTCAGACTGTTGTGATATTACTTTGGGGGCCCCGGGGGGGGGGGAAATCTGCCACTGGTTAGGTTGCTTGTACAATCTGGCGAATCATAGTTCTTCTTCACCTTGTAGGACTTTTTAAAGATTCTGACCATCCTTGCTGTTTGCTTTTGACCTTTAACTGATAAGACAAGGATAGCTAATCCACAGCCCAGGAGTTTGATCCACCGTAGTTAAGTGTGCAAAGGCTGGGATAGGGCGCTGAGCTAAGATTTGCTGAGAAGAGTGTTTTCAGAGCTTGAACAGAGTAACATGTGATTGGTTTGGGCTTTGAGTGCTTCATTAACAAAACGACATTGACAAACTGGAGAGAAGAGTGCAGGATGGCGCGACTGATCTCGGAGCCGCGGGGATTGATGTTATGAGAAAAGATTAAAAGAGCTAAAAATGTCCAGTGTGGCAAACTGGTGAATAGCAGGAAGGCACTTCACGTGGCTATAGGGATACGGATAGGGGGCGGGGGAGAATAATTATTTGTTGAAGGATTTGTCTTCAGGGCTGAATTTGAGTCCTACCTTAGCCCGGGAGACAGTTTTGAAAGCTGTGAGTTGATGTCAGTCGCCTGGCAAAGGGGACAGGGAGCAGAGAAAGGCTCGGGGTGGCCCGGGGCCGATGGGAATTATAGTTCAAAACATCTGGAGGGCACCAGGCTGGCAAAGGCTGCTATAAAGAGAGTATTCCTGAATGCAAAGGATGTTTTCCTCTTGGTGCTCACATGCCCCAGTACAACTGGATTTGGAGAAAGGGGTTTGGCGGCAGTGTGTGACATCCGAGCCAGTGCGAACCCCAACACTAACCCGTGTTACAAAATAAGCACACCACAGTTCAAAGATGTATGGGAAAAGAGGACAAAATTAACATGGGATACTGGATGTGATGAAGCATCCAAAAGGAGAGAGCAAAAGGAACAAGGGATTTAAACAGGACACGGGTTTCTTATAAGCTACGGTTTTTCTAAATGCTACGGAATAGAATTCTGCCGTTTTAAATGCCAGCCACCTGGGATCGTCGGTTGCAAATCCAAATCGGAGGATGCGAGTGTGCAAAGTTCCCCTATGCTGAAATCCACTGGTGGAGTACCTGAGCATGCAAATTGCATGCGCTGGGGCATGGGTATGGTTATGCAAAATATAATGGGCTTTTAGCAGAGAAATGCTGGCGTTTTAGCTATGTAATATGCATAAAGCATAGGCAAACTCGGTCCTCTAGATGTTTTTGGGACTACAACTCCCATGATCTCTAGCTAACAGGACCAGTGGTCAGGGATGATGGGAATTGTTGTCCCAAAACATCTGGAGGGCCGAGTTTGCCTATGCTTGGCATAAAGGCCATCGGTTCCATACAATCGGCCTTCAGGGTATGCAAAATTCCACACATTGCACACGTGCGTTTTAGGATGCAAACCTGAGTTGTACACCCTAGTGTGCAAATTCCGGGCGATCGGCATTCTGCCGTCACATAACGCGGATTAGACATTTACTGAGTAGTTATTTCTACTTTTGAGGCTGAAGCTTCAGATGACACGGTGCTTGCATTTTGGGTTTGTAGAGTGTGCAGTGGCTGTAAACCAGCAGCAACAAAAGTGTGCTTTGAATTCCATGCTTGTAACTCTGTATTGGACTAGTTACAGGTAGGTAGCCGTGTTGGTCTGCCGTAGTCAAAACAAAATTAAAAAAATTGTGCATGCACACGAAAGCTCATACCAATGACAAACTTAGTTGGTCTCTAAAGTGCTACTGGAAGGATTTATTTTATTTTGTTTCAACTATATTGGACTGAATGTTTAAATTTCTGTATATCAGACAGCTGTGCTTGCTCAGAAAGCACCAGGCATGCACAAGCAGTAGGTGCAAATTTCATGTTTGTTTTGGGTTGGCATTCTAGATGTATTTTGCTAGTCTTGTCCTGCTGCTGCAGATGTTCAGCAACACTTTCCTCCTCCATAAATATGTAGCAGATCCAGTATGAGCGAGCGATGCAATTTATAGTGCTGGTCTTTGGCTGTGGGCATCTGTGGTGCAGGACATACTGATTGCAATGCGTCTCTATTTGCGTTGTCTGGTCGGAAGCCATTCAAATACTGTACAGTAAACGCGTTTTGCAGTTCCAAGAATATGGGGCGGGGGCTCAGCACAGGAGGTGGAGCTTCCAGT
Source organism: Zootoca vivipara (assembly GCF_965207765.1). Taxonomy (NCBI): domain Eukaryota; kingdom Metazoa; phylum Chordata; class Lepidosauria; order Squamata; family Lacertidae; genus Zootoca; species Zootoca vivipara. The sequence continues at coordinate 12,914,021 of NC_142595.1, read as the reverse complement.
TTGCAACTTTCACCACGCGTCTCTCCTTTTTGCTATCCAAAACCTAGCAATGATATCAATAATCGTTTGCAATTTTAAAAGGCGTCATTTTTTCCCCTTCTGTAATTGCACGAGCAAAGGAGTCGGCCGTGATAATGGGACAATGCTTGCACCTGTGCGTCTTTGCGTGTTGGCTGAAACCCTTACAGAACACGGCTGCTGCAAATAAGGGCAGACCGATTGAGTTTTCAAGTTTGCAAAACCAAAAGAAGCGTCGGTAGTTGTAGAAGGCTGCAATTCGCACGGGGTTTTGCAAAAACCACGCTGCTCGCGAGTCGCGCCGCTTTGTGCGCAGGCGAGGGAGGGGAAAGGAGAAGAAGAAGAGCGAAGCCCACTACTTATTCGGGTTTTGCAAATGTTTAACGTTTCGTTCTTTTGCAAGAGGTTCCATAAATGACGCTGTTGCAAGGGGGACGGAGAGACGGAGGGAGGGGCGAAGGGATGCTTTTGCTACCCCCTCCCTTTGCTCCTTCTCCTGGGAGGTGGAGGGAGAGGGAGGAGGGGAGGGGGAAATCCCGACGGTCGTATCCGGCTCGCCGTCTCCTGAACAGCCACGAGAGGCTGCCAAGAGCGGGGTTGGGGTTCGCCCCCTCAGGACCCGGAGCAGACCCGCCATCCTCCTCACGGGGGGGGGAAATGGCCTGAGGAAGGCGGGTGAGTCCAGCGGGGCGGCGAGTTATGGGGCAGCGCGCGCAAATAGGTAAGGAGCGAGAGGGAAGATTTCTTTGGGGGGGCGGGGGGGGTTCCATTTGTGGGGAGAGTCCCGGGGTGGCAGGGGGGTTGAAATGTGGACGTGAGGGGGCTGAATCTTCTCCTCATGGAGGTGAGCTTTCGAGGGTCTCGGGGGGCTTCGTGGGGAGTTCTTGGGAAGCATTTTTTTTCAATTTTTTGGTAAGCGCCCAAACGCGGAGGCGCGGCGGGAAGGGACCGTCGGGCGCACGGGAGAAACGCCGAGGCGCTGAGGGGGACACCTCGGGAATGGCCGCTTGGGCAGGCCTCGTCGGCGCTTGGCTTCTTTCCAGGCTTGTTTCCTGAGGGGGGAGGCGGGGGGCAGTGGGGGGTGGTCGAGGGCAAAGGTCCCAGAGTGGCCGGAGGGCAAGGAGAAAGAGGGGCTGTGGCGGCGGCTGTAGGTCGCCCACCTTTTGCCCTGCGTGCTCACAGCATGCTCCTCAAACCACCCGTGCCATCCGCTGCTGCGAGAAAATCGGACGCAAAACAGGATATGGCTAAAAAGAGATTGTTGTTATCATTATTATTATTATTATTATTATTATTATTATTATTATTATTATTATTAAACGAGGGCATCAGTTGGTAGGAGGGAGGGAGGGCGAAGAGGTTGGGCCCACAGGTGAGCGAGGACGCAGGTGATGTGATTAGCTGGGCCCTCAATCTGTGCCTAGTGGATGACAGTGGTTCTCAAACTTTCTCCTCTGGGCCACACTTTCAGAAAGAATGCTCGTGCCAAACTGGTTATTATTATAATTGGTAAGAAATGCATTGAAAAACAAAAAGGAGCGACTCCTAGTAGGGCTATATATAGCATAGAACAGGCATGGCCAAACTTGGCCCTCCAGCTGTTTTGGGACTACAAGTCCCATAATCCCTGACCACTGGTCCTGTTAGCTAGGGATCATGGGAGTCGTAGTCCCAAAACATCTAGAGGGCCGAGTTTGCCTAAGCCTGGCATAAAGCATAACGACTTTATAATAGGACCATGGGGCATATCGAAAGCGTAAAACAAGGCAGCGGCATTCCAGTTGTGGGATGCTCTCCCCAGAGCATCTTGCCTGGCACCATCACAACAAGTCTTTAGGCACCAGGCAGGAACGTTCCTCTACACCCCAGCCTATGGCTATGATAAAACCTCTGGCCTGTGACAGTGTGGAGACTGTGGACTGTTGTTATGAAGATGATTTTACTACTGTATTAGGCTATCTGTCATTATGTTTTTATCATTGGTGTTCTGCAGTGTGTTTTTAATGTTGCACATTGCTCTGGGATCTTCTGATAAAGGGCAGTCTATAAATTGAATGAAGAATAATAATGCATAAGAATATGAATCATTCCCTAAGTATGATTATAAACAAGCCTCTTCCATATGTACCTTAAGTACATATACATACTCAATGAGAGGTGTGAGCTTGTTTTTGCCAGGTAATCTCATTAATATTATTAATATTGTCTAATTTGAGACAAACCAACTCTAATCTCCTCATCAACACAAAGAAGCCTTTCCTTTTTTTCTGATCTTCCATATTAGTTGGAAAAGATATTTTGAAAAGATACCAATCCATACTCTGCATATATGCTGTACTATAGTGAACTGAAATGTTTAAATGTTTCTTTGATTGTCCTTTAATCTTCCCACCACACTTGCAATACTCTTCTGCCATGCCAATTTGGCACACCACACCCTTTGAGAACCACTGGTGTATGGGGACATAATGGGGAGAGTTGGATGGACAGCCTTGCTTGGGAGAGAGAGCGGGTTTCCAAATTGAGGCCCACCTGGATGCCTCTGGGATGGAAGGCCACAAGCAGAGCAGGAAGGCAACAGGCCTCTCTTCCACAGTTGACTCGACCCAACTGGGCACCACAATTTAAGAAGGATATTGACAAGCTGGAACATGTGCAGAGGAGGGTGACTGAGATGATTGAGGGTCTGGAAACCAAGCCTTATGAGGAATGGTTGAAGGAATTGGGTGTGTTTAGCCTGCTAAAGAGGAGACAGTGAGGTGATAGGATAGTTGTCTTCAAATATCTAAAGCAGGCATCCCCAAACTGCGGCCCTCCAGATGTTTTGGCCTACAACTCCCCTGATCCCTAGCTAACAGGACCAGTGGTCAGGGATGATGGGAATTGTAGTCCAAAACATCTGGAGGGCCCAAGTTTGGGGATGCCTGATCTAAAGGGTTGTCGCAGCATGGAGGATGAAGCAAGCTTGTTTTCTCCTGTTCTGGAGGCTAGGGACTGACCCAATGGCTTCAAGTTACAAAAAAAAAAAGAGATTCAAGCTAAACATCAGGGAGAACTTTCTGATAGTAAATAATAAATTATTATTCTATATGTAGTAAGAGCTGTTTGACAGTGGAACAGACTCCTTGGGAGATTGTAATAGGGTTGCCAGACGTCCAGAATTTCCTGGGATATTGCCAGGATTTGGCTGTTTGAAACATTTTCTGAGCGGAAATAACTTAAATTTCCAGGAAAATCTGGATGTAGACTTTGGTGAATTTTCTTTAAAATAGCTCAAAAACTTCATTTTTGTTTGAGATCTTGCAAAACTTGGCAAAACTTTAAAAAGCTCCTCCAAAAAAGTCCCCCCCTAAAAACAAACAAAAACCTCAACGACTTTTGTATCCGGATTTTCACTTTTTGAAAAATGGCAACCCTAGGTTGTGAGCTTTCATTGGAGGTTTTTAAGCAAAGGTTGGATGGCCATCTGTCATGGATGATCTAGTTAAGATTCCTGCCTTGCAGGTAGGTGGTTGGACTAGATGACCCTTGGTGTCCCTTCCATCTGTACAGTTAAACCATTTAGAGATCACGGTTAATAGCAGCTAACAACCATACTTTCTGATCTTCCCTCGCAGCTTTCTAAGCTGCCAACCATCAGTTACCCTTATCTCGTGACAACTAATCCCACAAACTGAACAGTTTGAAGATGTATATTGCCCTGTCCCCATTAATTACAGTTTTAGTGCAAAAAAGGAAACCAAAATGCATGGACTCAGTCCCTCACTGCGCTTGCTGGTGCTTGTGCTTCGTGTGCAGGTCTGAAAGTTGCAAGTCTAGTGCAAAGATACCCTCAATGGAGGGGGGAATTGTGCTTGCTCAACCCTGCTGCCATGAGTGAGCAGAGCTGGAGGTGGAGAAAACAGCGGACTAAAATAATGAATGGGAAAACGTGTGTTTTCAGGGGTCTTCCCCCCAAGTAAAACCCAAGGCAGAAACTCAAGTGGGAGTGACAGTCCCGGACCGAACTGAAAACTGAACAACTAGGTCTACACTTAATGGAAAGTGTGGACGAGTTCTTAGTCTTTTCATGAAGGGTAGATTGTGCACTAGTCATAAGGGGTATGTCCAGTCAGTTATCCTCTTCTCTTTAATAAATTTGGGAGTCTTTAAGTTCCACACTCACAGTAGTTATGTATTGCAAAGACAGCCTGGCATCTATCTGCCACTCGAGTTGACTTTCAGGCAAAGTTCGTATAATGTCTGTGCAACTGTTGAATTTGAAGGCTCTCTGCCAGCACAATTTGGCTTGGCAAGCAAGGTCCTCTATAGTGCCACCGTTACTGTGTATTCATGTAAACCAGGCATCCCCAAACTCGGCCCTCCAGATGTTTTGGGACTAAAACTCCCATCATCCCTGACCACTGGCCCTGTTAGCGAGGGATGATGGGAGTTGTAGTCCCAAAACATCTGGAGGGCTGAGTTTGGGGGTGCCTGATGAAAACCATAGGATCAGTAACCTATAACGTTTCCCTTTCATGTGCAGAGCCATTAAGAGGTCACGTGCTCAACTATTCAGTACTAAATAGTTTCTTTTTCTTAATGCAGCCTTCTGTAAACCGCCTTCGAGACCCCAGGTATAGGGTGGTATATAAATTCAATTATTATTATTATTAGTAATAATAATAGTTAATAACTAGTACCACAAAGCAGAGAAACAGCCAGCATTTATTTTCTATAAACAGATGTTGTGTACCGCGAATAGATCAGGCATTATCTGACTCCTTATGTTTAGTATGATGGTCAACGTGTATCGTAGGAAGTGAATCTCACCGAGTTTAGTGAGACTAGTAAATACGCTTAGGATTGCAGCCTTTGTCTCGCTGGAATTTCTGTCTTAATGTTTTCTGTTGTGGTTCTCGGCTGTGATAGCTGTGTCTGGACTGAGCAAATGAGGGGTGTTTCCTTTAATTGCAGGGGAGGAGGTAAGAAAAAAAAAGGTGAAGGAGATGTTTTACTACCCCAAACTCTTTTTGTGACATCATCTCACCCGGTAGATTGCAAGGCTATGAATGCAAAGGGATGGACACGTTTCAGATTGTCGTTACTCATAATCTGCCTCCGTGAAAGACAGCCGCGCGTCACCCCCCGCTGAGTGGTCGAGATGCATATTATGTTCATGCCCTGTAATAGGGGGAGGAGAAAAGGGTTGTGCCGGGTTGCCTCAAACAATAGCAAGCCTGGAACGTCTTTCATCTGCTGTCAAAACTTGTTTTCTCATGAGCACGGAAAGCATTCGGCTTCCGTGGGAATGCCTGTTGTCCTGATGATGATTTTGCCACATTTAGAATCGTTCCGATGTTTGTCTTGCTTCATTGTCCTTTTACGTCCCATATCTCTCGATGCCTCCTTAGGTTGAGTTGGTTCCCCCCCTCCTGGAAACGGCTGGAGACGGTAAGTATTTGCGCCAGATGCATGCAGACACAGAACCCGTCCTTTCAACAAAAGAAACATCCATTCATGGGGGGAAACTTTAGATCTTTCGAGTGAGCTTGGCTTTCAAGAACAGATATGGCAGTTTTGTTATTTAAAAAGGAAAAAAAAATATGCAGTTCAAGTTCTAGGTGTGAGCAGGATATTGATTTGTAGGTGGTTTTTTTCAGTGGGATTCCAAAAGAGGGAAGATTGCAGCCGTGAACTTTGTCAGTTTGAACCCACTGATATAAAAATTTTAATTGAATTAAAGTGTTTTGGGAGGGATATGGAGAGTAGAAGGGATGGAGATTAACAACACTGCAACTGGCATTGCATTATTCCTGATTTATGATGAATCTTCACCTTTTGAAACTGTTGTTGTGGGTTTTTCAGCTTAGCATAGGCAAACGGGTTTCAATTTTTAAAAAGATAAAACTATAAATACCCATTAAATTGTTAAGTACATGTGTATTTGGTAGCCGGATCGTTTAGGGGGGGAAAGAGCCAAACAAATAATAGAAGGTCAACTAAAAGCTGCAGAACTGCATTTCGCTTGCAAATTTGCCTGCACTTCTAAGGATTTGAAATAGCAAATGACTGGGCTACATATTCCATTTGATTTTATGGTGCCATGAAATTGTTTAATGTTTGGTATACAACCCAACCCTTTGGGTTATATATTGTGTAGACTATATCTTGGGTTTTTTGGGGGGATACATGCTAAGTATTCTTGTATTTTACATTCCTGCTACCTTTGGCATACAGCTGATCTTCCGCTGTTGCTCAGGAGTACTCACCACTTCCTAAGGCTGCTCCGCGCATCTGAACAAGTATTTCCTGTCCACAAAGGTTCATGGTTCAGTAAATCAGTGACACTTTCCCAGTCCTACCACACTTTTGCTGCTACTTTTCTAAGATTTTAAAAATGTGGAATATTTCACATTTGGCCTTTGTTGAATTTCTTTTTTGCCATTACTGTCCCAGTTCCCATTTGTCAAGATCATCCGGTTACTTGGGGGTTTCGATGGGTCATCTCTAAAAGCATGACTGAGTCTGGAACCAAATCTTAGCCTCTATAATGTTTTCAGTCCCACCCACCCCAGCCCATGAGGTGCTGTGTTCATTTTTGTCCCCTCTTGGATGTTAATTGTGCATATTATTAAATAATGTTTTGGGCAAACTTTGTTGTTCTGAGTGAGCTCGGCGTGGGATTTGGTAGTGCCACCACAGTTGCTTTTCGGTGGGGCTTAGTTAAGATTGCTGAACAAAACTTACTGTACCATAGGCACTTTGTTATACCTACCATGTTTCTCCGAAAATAAGACACCGTCTTATATTTATTTTTCCTCAAAAAACCCCCACTATGGCTTATTTTCAGGGGATGTCTTATTTTTTCCTCCTCCTGCTGCTGTGGCTGGCATTGCTGATGTGCCTATCACTGTCTTATTTTCAGGGTATGGCTTATATTCCTTGAATGCTTAAAAATCCTGCTATGGCTTATTTTACGGCTACGTCTTATTTTCGGAGAAACGGGGTAAGGCATGAGTTCAGTGCACATACCTAGAGAATAGATGCCTAGCTAGCTATGAAGCAGAAATGATGTGTGCACCTTGGGAGACGCAGTAACTTGAGTGCTTTGCCCAATAAGGAATGAAACTGCCACCTGTTGTTCTCCTTGGACTCCGTGGGTTCAGAACATCAGTGCAGGGGGGATCCAAACTTGGGGTCTTGGTTAGGGGAACTGTGGCATCCAGGTTGTGGGAGACCCTTCCTCTTTCTCCTTATGATGATCAGCATTTGCCATTGGGATTTGGGGTGGGTGGGATGGAGTGACTTGAGACCGTGTTTCCTGGATGCACCTACTGGCAGCAACCACTTGAACGCACCATTCCAAAGTCGGAACTTTCACAGGTTCTAATGTTTTTAGAAGCATAGAGTCGGACAGAGCATGTTGGACTGTCTCGTAGTCCAGTCCCCTGCTCAGAACAAGGATGCCTCCAACAGACGTCTTTCCAACCTCTGTTTGAAAGCTCTCCAGCAAACAAGCGCGTCCACCCCACTCCCCCAGCTGAGTTCTTTTCTTGAACCTCTCTTAAACATTAAAATGTTTATTATAATGTCCATTGAAGTCCATTAGATCTATTTTTGCCCTTTGGGGCGGTAGAGAATTCACCTATTCACCTATTTCATTCATAATTTGGGGGGGTAAAGTTTATGGTTGTTATTTCATTTTAAAATGTATATAAAACAGAGATAACCAATTATGACAACATACAAAAATTAAAAGACTAAAAACAAAACTATAAAATAGGCATGTAGAGCCATAGAGTTGGAAGGGACCCTGAGCTTGTCCTATACGGGGATTGAACCTGCAACCTTGGCATTGTCAGCATCGCACTCTAAACAACTGAGCTGTCCAGGCTGACAGACATAGAATTAAGTAAAATAAAAAAATTCCTTCCAGCAGCATCTTAGAGACCAACTAAGTTTGTCATAGGTATGAGCTTTCGTGTGCATGCACACTTCTTCAGTATCTGAAGTGTGCATGCACACGAAAGCTCATACCTATGGCAAACTTAGTTGGTCTCTAAGGTGCTGCTGGAAGGAATTTTTTTATTTTGTTTCGACTACGTCAGACCAACACGGCTACCTACCTGTAAATAGAATTAAGTAGTTGCACATGGGTTAAAATAACAAAAGCCCAAGTAGAGACTATCATCAAGCATAGTTCCAGATTTGCCAGGCTTGAGGTGAGGACCCTCTCAAAAATCATGGTTCCGCTGTATACATTGTAAGGGAATGCCAATGTCTGTTGGTTCTAGTCCTTGTTGAAATCTCAAACCAAGCATAGTTTTTACAGCTATATTGCAGAGCGAGCGGTACCAAGTATCCCATTTCATTCATTCATTTAAAACATTCCTACCCCGCTTTTCAAAAAGTTCAAAGCAGTTAACAAATAAAATACTGTCAGGTATTTTAAAGCTATAAAAATGGAAATCAGGGTATAATAAAGCAGTAAAACATCATTACATAAAAGGAGAGGCAAACGGAGCAGCTAATCCCATAAAGATAAAACCAGAACATCAGTCAAAACCGGTGGATCAGAGTTCTTTAGAATCACACCAGGCTATATTGGTAATCTATAGCTAAACTATACCAGGAACTCTGCTTCTTTTCATAGTGCTTGTATGTGTCACAAGGGCTCAGTGGTCTCTTGTCAGAGGATGAGTGGCTGGATTTAGTACTGACCACTTGAGTAGGACGGCCGTTGCATCATCTTTGCGTGAAGCCACCCTGTCCGTTACCCTTTTCTTATGAATGGCTCATTATCTCAGGCTGCCCCCCTTCCTCTCTCTTTGACCTTCCTCTTCTTCCCACAGTCTTCCTCATCAAAAAGAACGACATTTCGAACTCCTGTCATGAATGATTCCGCTGTAAGGAATGCTGGTTTGCAATATTATGTGAAGTTTTTTAAACCAGGGGGTGACTAAAGTGCTGCTAAGCAGTGCTTTCTTCAAGTGACTGGAAATGTTGTTTTCCGTAGAAATTATAATAATTTTATTTATACCCCACCCATCCGACTGGTTGTCCCAGCCGGCTTCCAACAAATATAAATGCACAATAAAACATCAAATATAAAAAAAACAACTTTCCCTATATAGGGCTGCCTTTAATTGTCAAGATTTGAAATCCAGATGCTGAGTTTCAAAGTAATGTATTTGAAGAACTGATTAAATAATAGGACCGGATTCCTAAGAGAGGATTCCTAAACACTCTTGAGGCCCATTTGTCTGTTACAAAGGGCTTAAATGCACCTTTTTTGGAAAAGGTGGCTACTGCCGACCTGAAACCATTCCCACATTGTCCCCCCCCCCCAGTAGTGCATGGGGTGGGAGGAAATGTGTGGTGTGGCACAATTGAAATCCAGCATTTCCATCAGCAAAGATAAATGGTTTTCACCTGCCATGCACATTTCAGTGTTTTCCTGCGGTATTAGATTATTTGCGAAAACATTCAACGCTGGGGTTGACTGTTCACCTGTTTATAACAGTTTCCGGAGGGATACATCCTTGTTGTATTCCTCAGTGTATACTTCGTAGGGTAGGAAATGGCACCAGGATCTCCCAAATTCTGCTCCACAAAAAGCTTAATTCTGTGACTTGTATAAAAGGACATGTAGTTAGCAAATTTGCCAGATCTACTTAGTGGGGCGTTAGAGCTGTGCTGAAGACCCAGCCTGCCCACCACCTATCCCCAGGACTGGCTTTGGGGATATTACCTGGCATTGCTCACATTGGTTTGAAATCTGCCTTCAGAGCGTTTTGGGCTAGCAGCTGAGTTCCTTAAACCAAGGCAGAGAAAAGGGAAAGGAAACCAGTTAGTCTTGGGGTGCTGAATTCTGTGCCCAGTGAAATCAGAAATGTTCACATTCCTGCTTGCTAGACTGTTAACTTTACTGTGCAGTTAATTAAGTGTATGTGGACCCTGTGAGTCTGTGAGATTAATTGGGGCTTCCTTCCCAAGCTATAAATAAATAGGAAGGGGGGGTGTAGGGGTTATGTATGTATGTAAGTTGAAATGCAATGGAAAATTTGAATCGGATGAGTTGATGCAAGAGGCATTTCCCTATGGAGTCACTGGGCTGCAAAATGTTTTATTTGCTTAAACTCAAACAGATGCTTCAAAATACTCTCAGAATGAGTGTTCTTGTGCCAGTTTAACTCACCTCCCCAGTTTGGCTTGTGAACATTGGTTTCCTGCTTGTAACCAAACCAAAACAGTGGACAGACCATCTTTGTGGCAGTGAGACCTGCTCCCCTCGAACTGACTATTGTGCTGCAGGTAGAGAGCTGCGTTTCAACCTTCTGAAAACGAATACATCCTTTGAGATGAAAAATAATTTGGAAGTCATAGGTAAGTTGGGGGAAGACCCACGTATCTTTAAAGCTAAGGGTGGTGTGTATCTCTTCAAAGATTATAAAATGGCATATTTGGGGACATAGGAGGCAAAAAAGTTCAAATTTTGGGGGGAGTTAGTTGGAGAGGAGACCGCAAATTCAGGATATGATAGAGATCGCACATAACATGAATGAAAACCGTGCAAAATATGAAAATATAGAGAGAGAAAACATTCTCTTCATAGTATGGAACATAGAAACCCAGTGAGATTGGCAGCAAATTGAAAAGGACCGTGGATCTTCCCACAAGACATAATTTATGGAATTCCCTGCCACAAGGTGTAGTGGTGGCCATAGACCAGGCATCGGCAACCTTTTCTGCCCGTGGGCCGGAGGATTCCCATGGACTATTGCCCGTGGGCCGCACAGGCACAGAAACCATTTCCGGTGGCGCTGCGGACATTTTGGAAATGGGCAACGCAGCACCAGAAATCGCTTCTGTGCATGTCCGCGGCTGTGCAGAAGCGATTTCCAGTGCTGGCTGCTCATTTCCAAAATGTCCACAGCGCCAGAAATCGTTTCTGCGGCTGCGTAGACGCGATTGCCGGTGCTGCTCGGCGAGTCCCCGTGCCGCGCTGTGCCGGTTTACCGCAGTGCGCGGGGGACTTGTTCACAGGTGGCCCATGGGCCGGATAAACGTCCTCCATGGGCCGTATCCTATGGGCCAGAGGTTGCCGATGCCTGCCATAGACTTAGATGGATTTAAAAGGGGATTAGACAAATGCATGGAGAATGGGTTGTTCCTCCCCTCCCAGCAGTTTGTCATGAATGATAGGCAAAGGGAGCATCTATAAGTCAACTTACCTTTGGTGCTGGGGCAAAACAATAGGGAATGAATATTGCCTGGATACTTGAGAGCCTCTTGGAAGTATTTGGCTAGCCGCTGCCAGAAGAAAGATGCTGGATTAGGCCATCTCTTGGTCTGATCTAGCAGGGCTCTTACAAATTTAAATATTTGCCCCAACAGCTGTATATACCCAAGTCCTGTTGAGTGTGCTAGGTTGCTTTCTGTGTGCGATCCCCTTGAGTTTCTGTGATCCCCATAGGCACCGTGGTTTTCCAGACTACTACTTGTTCAGTAGCTCTCTGATAAACCACACAAGCTGTCTCAAAGCATACTGTTACATGCTAGGAGTATCTCTTGTGTATACGCAAAAAACATCTGGTCGGTTATGCTGCTACTTGCCCTGATTCAAGTAGGGCATGTGAATGCAATGCAGTGCCACACGGGCATTGGGCCACACCTGTGGATGCACAAGGCTTGTTGAGCATGCTTTTCCCCCGGCCTCCACTGGGAATGTGAATGGGTTATGGCATTGGAGTTTGTGTGTGTTCTCAGATTCAGGATACAATATTCTCCCCCTCTCTCTCTTGTGCATGTAGAAACCAGTTTGTGATTTTGTGGATTGTGCATTTGTGGATTGTGTGGGTGTGCACATAATTTGTCTAGTCCAGATTAATGCTCATAGCATTAAAAACTCATTCCAAAAAGGACCAAACGTGGATTAGAGCTCAATGTAAAACCTACCATGTGGTGATACAATTGACCATGATATCCTTCTGGACTTTTCTAGTGGGGCTGGGAGCTGGGGGCACTGTTATGCAGTGGTTCCGCTCCTTCCTCCTGGATCGTGTCCAGTAAGTGGTGTGGGGACAGCGTTCGAAACTCCCATTGTTCTAGGCACATTTTGCGACAGGGAAATCACAGTTTCTGAGCTCTGGGTGCAGTACTGCGCCTACGAATTCAGGTAAAAACTGCAGAGTGGAAGGAAAGGAGGACCTTTTTCAGCCTCCCCACTTCCAGCTACTCTTTGAAGAGTGGAGAAGAGACCCTCTTAAGAATATTAGGAGGGTGGGCAGGGGAAGGACTAGACCCATGTGAAAAATGAACATAATATTTTAGCTGCAGTTCATTCATTTTCAGCTTTGTACAGTATTCTTGTTATATATATAAAAAAGCACGCCTAGACATTCCGTTGTTGCGCTTATAACCTATGTTAAGGTGCCATTTAGCTCCTAGCTTTCATATCTCAGTTTCTAACACTGGCTGGGGGGTACGTTTTCGGACCAACTGGCGCTCACTTGTGGGGTGCCTCAGGGCTCCATCTTCTCCCATGCTTTTAGACATCTATATGAAGCCGCTGGAAGAGATCATCAGGGGTTTAGGCTGGAGGTTCACCAGTATAAGGATGATACCCAGCTCTACCTCTTCTTTAAATCAGAATATGTGAGGGCACTGAATGTCCTGTTTTGGTGTCTGGAGGTGGTTGGGTGTGTGTGGATTGTGGCTAACTGATTGAGGTTGAATCCTGACAATCTGGGAGGCAGGGGGTGGGCATGTGTGGGAGGCTTAGTTTGGTCAGAATTAAGTATACGCTTCCAGAGGCAATGCTAAATACATCACTTCTAGTAGATGTGCCCCCATAGCTGTTAGAAGGCCATGGACATTTGTGTCCCAGGCTTTTTAGACTCGTCCACACAGGCACTACCGTAGGTGAAAAAAGGTAAAGGGCCCCTGGACTGTTAAGTCCAGTCAAAGGCAACTATGGGGTTGCAGCGCTCATCTCACTTCAAGTTGAGGGAGCTGGTGTTTGTTCACAGGCAGTTTTCCCGGACTAAACTGCTTCTGGCGCAACGGAGCACTGTGACGGAAACCAGAGTGCACAGAAATGCTGTTTACCTTCCTGCTGCAGTGGTACCTATTTATCTACTTGCACTGTCTTGCTTTCAAACTGCTAGGTTGGCAGGTGGGTCACTGCAACGGGAGCTCACCCCGTCATGGGGATTCGAACCACCAACCTTCAGATTGGCAAGCCCAAGAGGCTCAGTGGTTTAGACTACAGCGCCACCGGCGTCCCACAACCCATGTACTATGGTATCTGAAACCAAAGGAGCACATTGGTTGCCAGGTGTGAAATATGTTTGCAATGTTTTCAGGTCTCCTACCCCACTATAGTTGCTGTGATCTAAGCTGTAGATTGGCTTACTATCACACCACAAGCTGGGTTTGTGATTTATCTCACTCTAAACAAAACCACAAGCTGTATAGCTAAGATTTGTTCCATGGTTAACCACTTGTGGTTTGCCTGTGGGAGATAAACGTATTGGGTTCATATGCAACACTAACCCAACAGCAGTGTAGTCGGCCACAGTCTTATCTCAGTCAGTAAAGCATGAGGCTCTTAATCTCAGGGTCGTGAGTTTGGGCCTCACGTTGGGCAAAAGATTCCTGCAGCGGGTTGGGCTAGATGACCCTCAGAGTACTTCCCATCTCTACAATTTGATGGTTCTACGATTTCAGCAACCTATCAGTAGCTCTGGCTCAGGACTGACATTTAACAATGAATAGAAGTGTATGCTCTTCCAAAGGCTGAAAAGTGTTGCCCAGCAAACATCTTAAGCCTGGTTATACCCCCAGGGCCGTCTCAAGCAGGTTGGGCGCCCTGGCGCTGAGGCATGGAGATCGCTCCGGTGCCCTTGCAGCGCGCAGCACGGCTTCCGTGCAGCTTCACCAGCACGGCGCCCTGGCGCCACCGGGACCTTACGTAGAGCCGGGCCTGTATACCCCCTTCCCAAAGTGGCTTGCCTCTCACGCCAAGAGGGTTTGATTCCTCAGTCTTTCCCCTTGTGTCCGAATGTTTGCAGCTTGCTCCCCTCTGCCTGGGTTTAGAAGGCAGAGTGCCCAAGTTTGAGGGTATTACTTTTGAGGCGTGCCTGATCCCCCAACACCTTTCTTTTTAGAAATTCACCACTGCATTAATTGACACACCCACCCACACACCCTTGGCTGTGTGGCAGATTACTGTGTCTGCCGAAACAGCAGTAATGTGCCATGGTGGAAATTGATTATGTTTCCTGGACGTATACAGTGGTACCTTGGGTTACGTACCTGATACGTTCCGGGTTGCGGTTCGTAACCCGAAAAGTATGTAACCTGAAAAAGCGCGAAAGCGCGCTTCTGTGCATGCGCAAACTGCACAGACCGCTTCTGCGCATGCGATGAAAAATACTTCCGGGTTTGCAGAGTACGCAACCCGAAAGTACATAACCTGAAGCAGACGTAACCCGGGGTATGACTGTATTTATTTAAAGCAAATTACACTTCTTTTACTAGCCCTGAAAGAGTTCTCAAGGAAGCTTAAACAATAAAACAGAGTTAAATACTGTACCATGTTGTTAAAATCCATTTGTTCCACTGTAAGATAGTGAAGCTTCTGCAGAAACTCACCTGGGCACTGCACCTGTTGTGTTCATTCTAGTTCCAGACGTTTCGTGGCATGGGTACTTGATGTGAAGTGATAACTGCCTTTTTACACCAGAGATACTTAATTGATCAGGGGCCTGTGGGTTGTTCTTTTATTACAATACACATCTGGGCTGCTGATTTAAGACACACCTGGACCATCTCATGTAGACTATTCCAATTCCATTATTTCCATTATTTATTTATCCCATCTTTCTCTGGTGACATGCACAACTTGTGTTTTTTTTAAAATAGTCTAGGTGTCTTTTTGGATTGAAAGTTGTTTTTAATTGAAAACGTTGCTGATAGGTTGGTAACCAGAAAAACAAAAGGGTTTTCTTTTCTTTTTCTTTTTTACAGTATTACTTAATTAGCGCTATCATGTTGTTTAGTTTAAGTACTACGAAGCAGAATATCTTAACGTCCGGAAGCCAAAATTATTTTAGGAGTAATTCGAGGATTGATAGAAAATATAAATGTGATGCTAAGATAGTGCTTGCCAAAAAAAAAGTAGAGTGAAGTTATTATATGAAACAAGCAGTAGCTACAAAAGTTCGCCTGTCAGATAGATCTCAGCACAACTTGAAACCATGGGAAGACAGAAGAGGATGTTAGGAAACAATCAAGTATGGAAACTGCCGCCACTATTCTATTTCCTTCTCCCTAAGTCAAAATTTTTACCTTCTGAGGGTGGTTACAGTTGGGAGTTTGTTAGGGAATCGGTCGTGTCCGTACTTGCAAGGTTTTGCCGAGCCCACCCACCGCCATTCAAATGCCAGCCTGTAATTTTTGATAAGGTATTTAATCCAGATTTCATCTTTCCTTGGGCAGTTTAGTGGAGGTCTCTACGCACCTCTTTGATCCCCAGTGGAGTGCAATAGGTCTTTCTCTGTTTCCTAGATAGCAGCTGAAAAGGCACCCATTTCCACCAGTTGCTAAAGAATGTCTGAATATAAACAGCCATCGGTTCAGATGACCCATCCTTCCAATATCTGCATGCTGTCAGTGCGGAGAATTACCTCTCAGGGGGTTATTGCAGTACATTTAAAAGAAAGCAGAGGTTGAGATCTTGTACAATGCCTTTTTGTCAAAAGTTTGCTCTTTTCTTTCTGCCCTGTGTGTTTTTAGCCTTTGTATGTTTTTCAGTATTGCCACACCACCAAATCAAGCAGCTGATCAATATATCACTCTTGGGACTTACCCACACTGGAGTTTGCTGTACTTTTGCAGCTGTTGCATTTCTGTTAAATTTGAGTAGTCCACATGATGGTATCCTTAAACGCAGGCTTCCTCAAACTCGGCCCTCCAGATGTTTTTTTTTGCCTACAACTCCGATGATCCCTAGCTAGCAGGACCAGTAGTCAGGGATGATGGGGATTGTAGTCTCAAAACATCTGGAGGGCCGAGTTTGAGGAACCCTGCTTAAACGACACCAGTCTCAATGCTTCCCCCCTGTAAATTTGGGGTTATCCGATCAAAGGATGATCCGGTGATGATCCAATAAGGGGAGACATTAGCCTCCAAAACACTCCATTTGGGGTTGCAAAAATGGTTTGGTTTTGGGATACGGTAGTTGAATCAACTCTTGACTTGGTGCTGTTCCCCTTCCCATGCCCAGTACTTCCTTGGTGCTTTTCTTTCTTTTCTGGCTGTGCTCGTAACTATTTCTGGCACACTCCTGGATGGATTCTGCCCCCACCCCCCTTGTGATTCCCCAGATTTGCAAAGGAAAACTCTGCAAGCAGCCCACATTAAAAAAGAGTCTGCTGAGAATTTCCAGTTGCCTGGCCTGAGTCTGTGCTTTTGTGCACTAGAGGGCATGGGAAATATTTGAAAAACAAAAGTGTGTGCATATTTGTGTACATGCACGGTTGGTACTTAATTAGCACAATAAGGGGGGAAATCGGATGGCAAGGCAATGCCTACTGGCTGGTTCTCTTTTTCCTTTTGGAACATTGGTGTGTTGTGAATGATGTAACATAGGTGTGTGTCAAAGGCACACTAGTAAGAAGATGAATAAATTTTGTGGGTTTGTGTGCCAGTCTGTCACAGTGGTCCTTGTCATGGCTTATGATTTTCAGAAGCAGCCACTCCTGAGCCCAGGCATCGGAGCTGTCTGGATGCGTACTCCAAGCCCTTGGTGCATGACCTCTCAAAAATGGCTGCAGGGTGTGTTTGCGTGCCTTGTCTCTGCTACTGTCATGCCCATTCACACTTCACATTTAATTATAGGTGAAACGTGCTCTTTTTTGCGAGGTTATTGCTTCCCCCCCCCCCATGGAGTGGGCTTCGAGTGTAACTCAGCTGTTTCCGAAAGCAGTTTCACATGAACAAAGGAAAGCAGGTTTAGCCCCCAGAAGTCCTGAGCCAACCCAGTCCCCGCTGTTTGTTTGCTGTTTGTTCTTAAATGTGTTCCTCTCTTCCTCGTCTTTTTAAGAGTGAAGACAGGTGTACCAATTTGAGAGCAGTGGAGCCACTTCAAAAGTTCCCCTGCTGATTTCCATTTAAACATACTTTACTTTGCCCCAGGATAAACTATGATGGAAGGATTTGGGCACATTTTCAGTGTGGTTTAGCTTAAACTGGAGAAAAGCTGGCTGTGAAGGGCACCTGTTACCCACCAATACCTTTGCAACTGTTCCGGGAGCAGTTTTTGCAGCTGCTTTTGCAAATTTAATTTGATTAAGATAAAGGAAGGGTGCAGTGATATGCTGCAAGTTTTACGTTTTTGGGAAAGCAGCCCAAAATTTGCTTTTGCAAATTTAATTTGATTAAGATAAAGGAAGGGTGCAGTGATATGCTGCAAGTTTTACGTTTTTGGGAAAGCAGCCCGACCTAATGCATGGCTGAGTCAGGATGCTAGTGCAGGGGAGGGCAACCAAGATGGTCAGGGGTCTGGAAACAAAACCTTATAAGGAATGGTTGAGGGAATGTGGGTATGTTAAGCCTGGTAAAGAGGAGACTGAGAGGAGATATGACAGCCATCTTCAGAAATCTAAAGGGCTGTCCCAGGGAGGATGGAGCAAGCTTGTTATCTCCTGCTCTGGAGGGTAGGACCCAACCCAATGGAACCAAGTTACAAGAAAGGAGATTCTGATTAAACAGGAAGAACTTTCTGACTGTAAAAAAAGCTGTTTGAACAGACTCCCCTGGGAGATTGTGAGCTCTCCTCCTCTGGAGGTTTTTAAGCAGAGTTTGGATGGCCTTCTGTCAGGGGTGATCTAGTTGCAGGGGGTTGGACTAGATGACCCTCAGGATCACTTCCAAATCTACAATTCTGTGATTCTTAAGTTGCAAAGCTGGGATGGCTCTCGCCCAGCTCCTGCCAACCTAGCAGTTTGAAAGCACGCCAGTGCAAGTAGATAAAAGGGTACTACTGTGGCGGGAAGGTAAACGACTTTTCCGTGTGCTCTGGCTTCCGTCATGGTGTTCTGTTGCGCCAGAAGTGGTTTAGTCATGCTGGCTACATGACCCGATAAGCTGTCTGTGGACAAAGGCCGGCTCTCTCGGCATGTGGAAGCAAGATGAGCGCCACAACCCCATAGTCTCCTTTGACTGGACATAACCGTCCGGGGGTCCTTTACCTTTACATTTACAGGTGATTTATCCTCAGTTACCGCTGTCCAGAGGTTAGGTTTTTAGGTCAGAGAACGTATTTTATCTGTGTGCAAAGCCTAACACACCAGCCTTGTTTAAGTCACAATTGCCATTGATAGCAATGTAGCTCTTGCAATGTAACTAAAAAGTGTTCCCAAACTACTATTTACTACTACTAACAATTTTATTATTCATGTGCCGCCAATTTGGGTGGCTCCCAGCAAAATTTTAAAGACACAATAAAACACTAAATGTTAAAAACTTCCCTATAATGGGCTGCCTTCAGATGTCTTCTAAAAGTCAGATAGTTGTTTATTTCCTTGACATCTGACGGAATGTGCTAAATGTTGTGTGGGCTGCTTTCCCCCTTCCTTGGTGCCTTTCTGCTTTCCATGCTAGGGAGAGCATGCAAGAGAGCATGGAAAGCTTCTTTTGAATTTTTAGTACAAGTCATGCAATTTTCTGTGTCTTCCAACAATCTATGTGCCTGGATTTGTTGAAAGAGCAAAGGCAGCTAAATTGACATCTTACATTTTTTTGACTGCAGAAAAACATCCCGTTGATCTATAGCCGTGCTCCCCCCCCCAGATTTCTTCCCCCAGATATTTTGACATCTTGGTTTTATGCATAGAAGATAGATCTAAGGTCTAATAATTTCACAAGTGTTTTTAGATTCTTCGGGAAAGGGGGTGGGGGATCAGCCATGCTTTGTTAAAATGCCCAGACTAGGCAAGCAGAGCAAAAGCTTCTTGTCAAACAAAACGTCTCTTGAGAAGACGTTTTCAAATCAACTTTGACACTAGTGGCTTTTTTTGAACTCATCTTCTGTTTTCAACATGTCACATGAGATGGGCAAGGCATGCTTTGAATAACCCCAGTTATTTGGAAAACATTTGCAAAGGGGGGGGGGGGGTGTATCAGAATTCTCACTCGGCTGTTATATAAGAACCATAGAATCATTTATAGAGTTGGGAACGGACCTCAAGGGTCATCCAGCCCAACCCACTGCAACGCACAGAGATGAGAGATTTTGTTTTTAAAAGTTGCATAGAATTATTGAATTAGGATTCAGCCACGGTTCAGCCATGGAATTATTGAATTAGGATTCAGCCATTGAATTAGGATTCAGCCATCTGGAGGCATGGATTTGTGGTGTGAGCTGGCTGTTTGGGCTTTCCCAGAGCACCTCCAGACTGTCGCTATTTTGGAGTGTCACTCTGTCACATACTGGCAAACCCAGGTTGCTTAATTACAGTTCATTTGGAGCTCTCGTGCAACAAATCTGCTTGTCCGCCCTGAATGAGACTTTTGCTATAAGGAAAATGCACTAGAAAATGCACTAACATCCTGCAAGCAAATCAGAATGAATGGTCATTAAGTAGCCAAGGCCATCTAAGCTCCCCGAATAATTTGTGCAAGCAAATCAGGACAGATGCTCTATATATACAGATGCTCTATATAATCTGGACTCCATCAGATAAATAAGAACGTTTTTGTTTAAAAGGTGCGGTACTCCCAGAAGGGGCGCTTACTCTGGAAAGTGGCTCTCTAGTCAGGACTGTGGTGCGTATTTTAACACTCTGTGTGTTAGAAATTCAGATATATAATCTAGGAGCCAAATGGCTCCTTAAAACAGAACTTTCCAAACTGTGTGTCGCAGCATGTTCGTGTATCGACTGTGAACGCTCCCCATGCTCCTCCCGGGGCTGGAAAGGGGTTAGTTGAACCTCCAGTTTGCTAGTAAAACTGAATTACCATGTCGTGAAATGATGCATGTCTAAAAAGTGTTATCACCAACATGAAAAGTTTTGGAAAACTCTGCCCTTAAACCAAAGCTGCAGTTGCCAAAACGGAATGACTAGTTTCCATTTTGGGGCCAGACGGCTCTAAAATCTTGTTTTTCAAATGACAGAATGACTGATTGATTCTCAGTGAAACATCTGGCTAGTTCAGATGACAACCTTGAGCTAGGTTAAGAGCTTTGAGAACTTGATCCAGGAACAGTCAGTCCACATATATATTGGTTCATTCCGACCTATTTTTCTTAATGGTGAGTGCTCCTGTTCAGGCTGCACAGAAAAAGCAGTTTGGTTCCAGAAATTCATTTTGATTGTGCAGATAAAATATAACTGATAGAATTCTACAGGGGTGGGGTTTTAGTGTGTGAAAACAGTCCCAATCCAATGTTCCCCAGACGGTGGAGACGTCAGGCGCCATCCTGGCACCCAAGCATCTTCACTTGGTCGCAAGTGGTTGAAAGCCAGGTGCAAAATGAGCCTGGCCCCTGGCTAATTTCAAACACTGAACACACACACACACACACACACACACACACACACACACACACACACGTGGTCACAGTGATGACGTCCCACCCCACACCAAAAGCCTCCCTCTGCTGGCAACAGCTTTGTGGCGGAAGTGATTTGAAGTGGGACCATGATTCAAATTGCCACCCTCCAGCAGATGGTGTGTGGACAAGACATGTTAAGTGCTGCCAGTTTCGGTTCTTGTTCTGTCTACTGATAATTCAGCAGTTCCTTTGCAGCCGCAGTGGTGAGTCTTTAGATGCACTTAGGAAATGTAGTTAGTTAGAAAACTCATTTGCAGATACTTGTGAAGAATTACCTGTTTTTCAATCTTCAACTAAGTAGGGCTGGGTAATACCAGCTTTTCAGCATCGCGGTCTGGCATCCCCGGAACCCATCCCTGGCAGAGACATCCCCAGTGCTCCCTCCATTACAGGGGAGCCAGTGCCAGGCTACGGGATACTTTACACCTGCTTGGAGGGGAGCGGCAACCGCATGCTCCTCAGCTGAGCAGTTAAAAGACGCAGAGGGAGGAACAAGCTGTATTGGCGCCTCACAGGTGCAGTTTGTTTCTCTGCACAGGATGAGGGCAGAGTGGGATATATTGCTGGTGAAACTGCCCCCCCTTCCTGAGTCCCTCTTCTCACAACGCTCGCTGGAGGAAGTCGCCAGCAGAGGAACTCAGGAGTGGTTGGGGTTTCACCAGTGAAATAGTGAAGCCGACATCGCGATCTGCTCCTCATACCAGTCCTGGGTGATGTACAGTGGTGCCTCGCTTAACGAATGCCCTGCTTAACGAAATTTCCGCTTAACGAAAGGATTTTTCGAGCGGAGGTTGCCTCGCTAGACGAATTCGTTTTACCAAAAATTCGTCTAGCTAATCGCGGTTTCCCATAGGAATGCATTGAAATTCAATTAATGCGTTCCTATGGGCAAAAATTTTTTTTAAAAAAATTCAATGCATTCCTATGGGATTCGCTAGACGAATTTTTCGTTACAAGAAAAGACCCGTGGAATGAATTAAATTCGTCTAGCGAGGCACCACTGTATTGATATATCGCCCAGGCTTACACCTAAACAGTTTCCCTTAAGTGCCCCATTGAATTCTGAAGCCCAAGTGTGTGAGAGAGATATTTATGGGATGAGGGAGGCAATTAGCTCTGCATCTCATGCAAGCTGCCTTTAAGCAAATAAATTGGGAGATGTGATCAAGAGTCTCCTACGTAATGTCTAGTTTTACCCTAATTGGCCATGTTCTACACCCTAAAAAACAGTTGGGGTCCGTGTGTGTGTGTGTGTGTGTGTGTGTGTGTGTGTGTGTTTCTCTGGTCAGATGATAGCTGAATGAATTGTTCAGTGTTACTGGTTCTCAGGGAAAAGGAATCGTAACGAGTTCTGGAGTTCCTAGGTTGCTGATTAAATCTATTATTGTTGTTGTTGTTGTTGTTGTTGTTGTTGTTGTTGTTGTTGAGTTCCTAGGTTGCTGATTAAATCTATTATTGTTGTTGTTGTTGTTGTTGTTGTTGTTGTTGTTATTATTATTATTATTTATACCCCACCCATCTGGCTGGGTTTCCCCTGCCACTCTGGGCGGCTTCCAACAAATACCAAAATACATTAAAATACATTAAAAATCTACCAAATTTTGGTACCCAATTAAATCTACCAAATTTTGGCCCCATATCTCTGCCCCCCAAACCAAACCAGTTTTGCAGGGCATGGAAATGGATGGCAGTGTAGTTGGCATTTGTATGCAGCCTGAAAGATGAATGACTCTAATTGAATTTAGGAGACATAATCAGATGTGGCCGCTGCTGGAATTTCTCCCTTGAGTGCATCCACCCTTAGTAATTGCTCGTTTATTAGCTCTGCAAAATGCACATACCCGCTTCTCAACTGTCTGTCTATCCCTTCCCTAACAAGGAATGTGTTCGTTTTCGGTTTATAACCTGCCTGTACCTAAAGGCTTGAAAAGAATCCTGCTGGAATGTTTTTCAGCAGGTGAGAACTGGGGCTGAGCTGGGGAGGGGGTTAGCCTCCACCTGGAGCTTTCCTGTTGCATCCCCCTTGCCTTACCTTGCCACTGGGATCACATGCTGCAGACAAAACGCTGGGAGGACAATAGCTCAGTCCCTAGAACATGAGACTCTTAATCTCAGGGTTGTGTTGTTCAAGCCCCATGTGGGCAAAATATTCCTGCATTGCAGGGGGTTGGACCAGATAGATGGCTGTCATGGGCCTTTCCAACTCTAGAATTCTATGATTCAAAGGCTGGCTCTTAACAGATTGACTATAGCTCTTTATGGGAGCAACAGTGGTCATCTCTTCTTCCGATCCTGCCCTGCAGGTTAACTGGTGACCTGTCTACCCTGGTGATGCTATTATTGAATGCCAAGTCAGTACCTAGCAGGACCACCGTCAGCCATTATTTAGTTACGCTTGAGCCGGGAGCTGGCCTGAATGGAAGAGTTGGAACCTGGGTGGGAGAAATGGGTTGGAGTGGATTGGACTCTGCTCTGTACTGTAGGCAGCCCCACACTGGATCTCTCGGCAGCTTTTGCTACCACTGACTGTGTTGTCCTCCTGGGGTGTCTCTGCGAGTTGGGTGTTGGGGGGCACAGCTCTGGAACTTGCATGGCTGGTCTCTGGGAATAGCATGAAGCTCTATGGGGCATTGTTATATCCCTAATGCTATTTAACTTCTTTATGAAGCCATCGGGAGATTGGAGGCCTCAAAACTTAACCTGGTATGGATTGGATGCCTACCAATATTGGGAGGGAAACGGCCGTCTATCCCAGGAATGAGTCTCATACTTAGGTAAATGGTGCGACAGTTTGCTTGCCATCTGTTTGAGATATTCCCCTGCTCTTTTCTTGCCTCTTACAATAGGCGTACGGTTTGCTTGATTTTATTTGTAAGTCCCCGTCAATGCTATTGTAATGGAGCTTCCCGTTTCACTGCTCCGGGTTGTAGTGGAATGTTAAACACAATCCTGGCAATGGCAGTGCATTTCTTGCACACAGTCCGTGCCTTTGGGCAGCCGTACCCAGACCTAGACATTGAGCGTGTGTGTGTTCTGCACGTCCGTGGCTGAACATGAAGCCAGAACTAGAAAAATAGTATGTCGAGAGAGAGAGAGACAGAGACCACCAGGCTGGGCTCTTCTCCCTGACATGCTAGCTTTTTGGATCCAGGGACGTCCTCAGACATGATTTCCCCCTCCCCACCCCCCATCCCTTATACCATTTGAAATGATGCTGTTCGGGAGAAGCTTCACCCTTGTTTCCGATAATTGTATAAATTGGCATCCTTCATTTTTTCTCTGGGGACGGGTGACCTCTGAACAGCAAGGCTTCAGAATGTTGCTTTTTAAAAAAACAAAAAGCAAACGAAACCACGCAGCTGAGCCAGAAAACAGATAAAAATGGAAGAATAATACTTTTTGCTCTGACTTCCCCCTTGTCCTCAGAAAAGCCTTTGCCATTCTCAGCGGTAATGCAAAATTATGACAGCTACAGGGAGTGAAGTTCCGTCCTGTAGCTTCCCTTTAGTGTACAATACCTGGCTGAGTTACAAATCGGGAAATCCCTGATTTGAATCCACAATGAACTTGCTATCCAGGCTGGCAACTTCTAGCACTGTGCGATCACCGCTTTTTCCACTCTCCAGAGTTGTTATTCAATTTCTGAGTTGCTTCTTACAAAGAAGTTTTGAAGGCGGAATAAAGTACATGTCAGTACATCTGTTTTTAAATGTTTATTCACAAAACAAACATGTAAAATGAAAAAAGAAAAAACCTTTCCCCACCCAGCCATAGGATGAGCACCCAGCTTCTAGCATAAAAATCATGGCTGCAAAAACCAATATTGCAATGCCCCAGGACCCGGGAGAATAGGAACATCTTTACTTGGTGTTGCAAGATTATAGCATTGGTGCCTGGCAAACTTCCCTGGGGAGACTGTTATGGGGGCCCCATTTTCACCATTGTCACATCCTTCCAGCCTTCTCTTGGAGGTGGCACAGAGGGAATTGAAATTACCACTGACTTTCCATGCACTTTGGGGTGTACATACATCTTTTTGTGTTCCATTCAGACTATTGGGCGTGACAAAGCTTCATGAGCGTGCCATTTTTTGCAGTGTGTTTGTTTTTCTAATCAATTCCTACATTTGCACCGAGGCACGTTTCTAAAAACTTTAAGCACTGCTGTATGAATATACGTGATTTTAATACGGGCCCTACGTGTTTGACCACAACCTTAAAAAAAAAATGAATGCGGCTTGGGAGGGGGATTAACATACTGATAAAATGGCGGTGATCATTCCGAAGTGTAGACTCGGTTGCCTGAAATATCACTGCACATGTCAAAACCATGAGAAAGCAGCCTTAAGGTGACCTTCCACCGAATGTGATCCATGGGAATTGCAGCGCTGCTCTGCTCCTTCCCTGCAAGCAATTCGCACTGTCATGTAACTGCCCTGTAAACAAATCAGAATAAATGGTATGTACTGTTATGAATTGGGGGGGCAGACTCCCCATAATCTCCACATTCAGTGAAGGTTCAGAATTTGAGCAAACATATGCATTCCTGAATTTAGCAAGGGCTGGAAATAACACCAACTATCTTTCCCATGAGGCCAACCTGATGAATGGTGGGTTATTGAAGAAACATGGGTTTCCACTAGCCCCTCCAAGGATGTTATCAACCCAGCAGAAGGCTCTGCCAGACCTATAGGGAGGTTGCCAGAGTAACAGGGGTGTGTGATGTCACCACAGGAAGAGAGGGTGCCCACAGGAAGAGAGGGGAGCAGGGGTTTCTGGGAAGAAGGAACAGGAAGTGGGCAGAACTCCATGCGGTGGACTAAAGGTCAGCAGACAGGTTGGCTGGCTGGAGCAGGCTGTTGCGAAGAGAGAGGTGGATGGATCCATTGCTGGGCTGCTGTGAAGGACAAGATCCTCTTGGGATGTAAACGCGGTGTTCTCTGTCTCCATAAAACTGTGCAAATGAACCATATTTCTTAAAGCCACTAGTCTCTGCTGCATCTCAGTTTCCCCTGAGGAAACGGAAACTCTGGTTGAGTGCCAAGATCCCTGGAATCTTCTGCTACCACTTGGCAGAAATTGGGGTGGCTTGTAACGGTATGGAAACCAGACGTAGTTTTAAGGTTTGTGTAAATCAGGATGCATGCTGAATAAACGGCTCATTCGTTTCTCTGAGAGACAGAAAACAACATGAGAGTACAACCATTTGATGATGGGATCGGAGACCCTCTCCCATAGGCCCGATCTAAATGGCTAGGATCGCAGTTCTAGCCCCCTCCTCTTCCTTTCCTTGCTGGTTTTGGAGGTGGCTAGGATGGTAGGCAATTCACCTCCACCAGCTTCTCCTGGCATAGAGGAATGCTGGCTCTCTGTGCCCCCATTACGACTGCTCTGCCTGGCACCTTTCACATGAGATACGCATGCACACACAATATTTTTTTTTAATTTTAGCAATGCATGTGAACATAGCTCATTTGGGATAAAATACAGAACGGAAACTCAACCCTGGTTGTAGATTTTGCAGCTTCCCATTATGGAAAAAAGACTGTTTTAATGTACGCGGACAACTTGAAATGGTAAAGAGAGTGTGAGGCTTTGAGGGTTGGTGGAAATGGCAGAGGAAATTAGTCTGACTCCGCTGTCTCCCTAGGCAGCTTCTACCACTGCTGAAATAGCCTTGGAACTGGGAAGGGTTTCTCCCATAAATATAATCTTTTTCCTAATAAGGCATGTTGGCCTGTCTCCTGAAAGATATTTCTGTCTCTCTGTCATTTTTTTAAAAAAAGAGCCATTGGACTTTCTCTGAGCTCTGAAGCAATAATACTCTATGGGAGATAAGGGCCTAGAATTGGAGAAGGTTAATTTACCCATGTCCATGTTTGGCTTGCCTCTTGGCTGTAATATTTTCCCTACACAGTACATACACGTGAAGCCTTTTTTTTTCTTTTAAAGAAAAGGATTGGACAAATTCAGAGCTCTTGTTTATTTTTAGCTCATCCTTTGCAGAGTTCAAGGTGGAAGACCTACAGTTTTCTTAGGCCTGTTTTATCCTAACAAAGTCCATTAGGGAGCGTTGGGTTCAGGGTGTGGCCAATCTGAAGTTATCCAATAGACTTCATGGCTGAACGGGTGTTTGAAACCAAGTCTCCCTAGTTTAAGAGTTTGTGTACTTAAACCAGACTGACTTTTAAAATTTATATATATTTTCCAACATAACTTCATAACATCGTAACAAATCTTTGGCCATCACAGCCTAAGACTTCCCTCAACCCCTTCTAATGGTTTTCTAAATTCCTCTTTATTTTTGCATTTTATTACTATACTTATTGCTCTAAATCCACTCTTATGTCATCTATTTTTAATCCTTTCCGCAATAATTTATAAAATCCTCCTTACAAAACTTCTTGTAACCCTACAAGCGATGTTAAATAATTACAATTGTCTTTCAAATACAACATAAATTTCTTCCAGTCCTTTAGGAAAATCTGGTCCTGCTGGTTTCGGATTTTCCCTGTTAGTCTCGCCAGCTCGGCATAGTCTATCAGTTTTGTTTGCCATTCTTCTTTTGTTGGTATATCCTCTTGCTTCCAACATTGGGCTAATAATATTCTTGCTGCAGTAGTCACATATAAAAACAAATTTTAATTATTCCTATGAATTTCTGGACCTTTCTGAACCATACCATGAATTTCTGAACCATACCAAGTAAAAGAGCTTCTGGTTTTTTTGGAAATGTATATTTCAAAATTTTTAAAATTTCATTATAAATCATTTTCCATAAGTCTTTTACTTTCTTTCATTCCCACCACATATGGTAAAACGTGCCTTCTTTTTCTTTACATTTCCAACATTTGTTTTGTACATTTTGGCTAGTTTTACCGGTGTTATACGCCTACACCAGACTGGCTTTTGACCCACTTGGCTATGCTGCCTAGGTGGAATTCCTATGAAGAGCACAAATGCACTTCCTGTATTTGTTGGCTGCGCTTCTGTGCTGATAAATGGCACTTAGGGCTGGGCGATAATCTGGTTTTCAACATCGCGATTATATCACCAGCCAAACTTCGCGATGCACCAATATATCACGGTGTCTGAAATAAGGGTGGAGCTGGTTTTCAGCTTCGTGATACATCACCAGCTAAACTTTGTACATCACAATGTCTGAAATAAAGATGGAGGCATAGGCTGGTTTCACGGTTTCCCCCCACATTGTGATTTTTGCATAGCACCCCCCCCACACGCCATGATTCGCAATACATATAGTGCCAGGTCACAAACTATGAAACTGATATCATGATAAGGACTTCAAATATAATATACAGTGGTACCTCTACTTACGAATAACTCTACTTACGAATGTTTCTACTTACGAATGGAGCTCTGTCCGCCATCTTGGATGCGGTTTAGATAGGATTTTTTCTACTTACAAATTTTTAGATAGGGTTGCTTCTACTTACGAATTTTTTCTCCCAATGCATTCCTATGGGATTCGACTTACAAATTTTTTCCGACTTACAAATTTTTTCGACGTACAAATGTGCATTCGGAACGCATTAAATTCGTAAGTAGAGGTACCACTGCATCAATACATTCCTAATGGCACTCTGGGCTACCAATGCCGCCTTTGCCCCATGCAGCAGTGCAGGGTCCAAACTCTGAACCTGATTCTTTAGGGGCAGTGTAACCCCCTTCAAACCATGTTGAACCCTGGCCAGCTGGGCAGATGCTTGAAAACCAGAGGATGAGATACAGCAGTAGGATCTCCTCTTCTAGAGTGGGTTTAAAAAAAACCCACAACCCAATGATTTTAAAAGTTGCATTTTAAAGCCTGACTTTAAAATTTTAAGCAGGATCTTTTTTTTAAGTGGCCCTGTTGATTGTAAGAACCATGGGGCACACACCTTCCCAAGCACATGGCTATGCAGAGTTACCACTGCAGACCACCTGAATGAAGCTCGTGGAACACTGGTGCGCCCTGCAATACTCCTGCAATAGGCTATACAGTGGTGCCTCGCTAGACGAAATTAATTCGTTCCACGGGTCTTTTCTTATAGCGAAAAATTCGTCTAGCGAATCCCATAGGAATGCCCTGAAATTTTTTTTGCCCATAGGAACACATTAATTGAATTTCAATGCATTCCTATGGGAAACCGCGATTCGCTAGACAAATTTTTCGTAAAATGCATTCGTCTAGCGAGGCAACCTCCGCTCGAAAAATCATTTCGTTAAGCGGAAATTTCGTTAAGCAGGGCATTCGTTAAGCGAGGCACCACTGTATACTAGCCATGCAAAATACATTTTCTTTACACACACACACACACCATTCTCTGCATTTTCCATCTAAGCAAAAGCAATCAAGGGGCATCACTGGTCAAGGATGCTTTCCAACCAGGAAGGACATCTTGAGGTTGCAGAGCAGGATGGGGGGGGCGCAGGGCCTGGGGGAGAGTTTTCAGGGTCAGATAGAAGCACATTTGGCCCCCTGGACTTGCAGTTCCCAACTCCTCCTTTAAACTTGAGTTATCAAATGATAAATAACATGTATTTTGGGGTTATAAATTACGCCTTTTTAAATTCTTGACACCCAGGCAGCATTTGCTTTAGGGCCAGTTCAGATATAGACTGCATTGTTCACTTATAACCCTAAGCCCAAGGAGTACGGTTTGTTAAGCCGTTTGGCTCCAGTGTACCCAAAGCCCCATGGATCCCCTTGAGATCTGGCCCTCAGCTGCATGAGCCTGGAGCCCAGGAAGTACAAAATGCTTTAATAAGCAGATACGTTTTAATGGTTACAACTACCAATTAGTTATACATGCTTACTTAGGGAAATATGTTAATTGGAATGTTGGATGCTTCAGCCGCCTTCTTGGTGATTTAAATAATAATAATTTAAATCTGTGATATATATTCATGCCCTGCTTGTGACTAAATGTACACACGCAAATCCACATTTGTACATTTTTTTAAAAAAATAAGTGAAATAGATAAAGCGCAGCAGCTAATTTCAAAATACCACTTGGCAATAATTTTCCTTTCCAATGTGTGAACCAGGCTTTTCCTTAGTTGGGGTGTAATGTGGTTTTTTTCTGCTGGTCTTTGGATAGGTAGAGAATGGTTAAATTATTCAAGTATAGTACAGGATAACGTGCAACAGTAGAAACAAGTAGATACAAAATGCTGGTAGAAGAAAGTTTTGCGGAGCTGGACATTTACTCTTAGGTGCGTTTTCATAGTTTATTTCACAGCATAACAGGACAAGCCTCGTTTCCTTTGCACTATTTGCACGTTAACCCGTCTTGCGTTATTTCTGCTTCAGATTCCTTGCACTCTTGCAAAGTGGCTTGGGGATTAAGAAGTCTTTTGCTTTGTTTATATCGAGATATTAATAGCCACGTTCTCTTCTCCCCCCAACCCTTCCCTTTTTTTCTTTTCTTTTTGTTCTTAGCTAACAGCCTTTGACCACCATGAGTTGGAGTTTCCTGACACGTCTACTAGAAGAAATCCACAACCACTCCACGTTCGTTGGGAAGATCTGGTTGACGCTGCTGATCGTCTTCCGCATCGTCCTCACCGCCGTGGGAGGGGAGTCCATCTACTACGATGAGCAGAGCAAATTTGTGTGCAACACGGAACAGCCGGGCTGCGAGAACGTTTGCTACGACGCTTTCGCCCCGCTCTCCCACGTGCGCTTTTGGGTTTTCCAGATCATCCTCGTCTCCACTCCCTCGGTGATGTACCTGGCCTACGCCGTTCACAAAATCGCCCGTATGGTGGAGCACGGCGAGACGGAGAGGAAGTTCCGAAGCAAGCCTTTCCCCATGCGCTGGAAACAACACCGGGGCTTGGAAGAGGCCGAGGACGACCATGAGGAGGACCCGATGATGTACCCGGAGATTGAGCTGGAAAGCGAGAACAAGGAGAACCCGCCTCCTACCAAAGTGAAGCACGACGGCAGGAGGCGCATCCGAGAGGACGGCCTCATGAAGATTTATATCCTGCAACTCCTGAGCAGGACTGTTTTTGAAATCGGCTTCCTCATCGGCCAGTATTTCCTCTACGGGTTCGAAGTGAGCCCAAGATTCCTCTGCAGCCGTAAGCCGTGCCCGCACACAATAGACTGCTTCATTTCGAGACCTACAGAAAAAACCATCTTCCTGCTCATCATGTACGGCGTGAGCTGCCTTTGTTTACTTCTGAACGTGTGGGAAATGCTCCACTTGGGGTTCGGCACCATCCGGGACACGCTGAACAACAAGCAGAAAGAGCTGGAGGACACGGGGACTTACAACTACCCCTTCACTTGGAACACGCCGTCCGCACCTCCGGGCTACAACATTGCGGTGAAGCCCGACCAGAACCAGTACACGGAACTGGCCAATGCCAAAATGGCCTACAAGCAGAACAAGGCGAACATCGCCCAAGAGCAGCAGTATGGGAGCAATGAGGAGAACATCCCCACCGAGCTGGAGACCCTCCAGCGGGAAATCAAAGTCGCCC
The DNA here is from genome assembly GCF_965207765.1 of Zootoca vivipara. Lineage (NCBI taxonomy): Eukaryota > Metazoa > Chordata > Lepidosauria > Squamata > Lacertidae > Zootoca > Zootoca vivipara. Next base: position 12,882,902 of record NC_142595.1, on the reverse strand, counting down.
AGGAACGCTTAGACCTCGCCATCCAGGCCTACAACAACCAGAGCAACCCGACTTGCTCCAAGGAGAAGAAGCCAAAGGGTAGCTCAAATAAAAGCAGCGGCAGCAGCAAGTCGGGAGATGGGAAAACCTCGGTCTGGATTTGATGCTGCCCCGTCTAGGAATTAATGCTCTGCTACTGCTGACCAGCTGAGACTCGCTGCCTAAGGAATTCCAATAAATAAAATGTTTGGCTTTGTTTAAGTTCAGGGATGTTTGGGGCTGCCAAAGGACACTCTCCAAAGGGGTGGGGTGGGGGGTGGGGGGGGAGAAGAAGCGTTTGTGCTCACATTCCAGTGTTCCCAGAACATTTATTTCTTGTTTCTTCCAGGTCAGGAGAAGACCCTTTTTTATTTTTTAAAAACCCAATCATTCTCGTTGGAACGGTTTACACTGTGTGTACAGCATTATGGTACATTTTATTATGCACAATTTTTGGTATTTGTACATTGGATATCTCAGTTATACTTTTTATATTAAAAGAAAACAAAGTTGGTAATTCTGGCTGTTTTTGTAAGGTGTTTGTTTTCTCCCCTTAGGCTTGCAAATTCATCCTGGATTTTGACAATGAGGTGCTCCCCCCCCCCAAAAAAAAGTTAGAGAAGCTCATGAATAGGGATGGGAATATTGGAATTTTTTTAAATGTCAAAAGTGCGATGCCTAACACAATCCTTCAGCAACTGCTTTACTAAGAGAGAGGGATCATGATTTGTCAGCAATAAGAAAGTTTTTATACCAGCCATGTGTTTAGCACTTGCCTCGAGTGTCAGAATCTGGATATTTAGCTTACCCATTCTTTAACTTTCGATGTGTGCTTATTTTTTTCTACACTAGTTTTTCAGACATGGGAGGAACTGAAATTGTAGAGAAGTGACAGCTTTTCAGAGAATTAAGGTGGTGGGCAATGAAGCTTTCTAGTATTAGTGCATCACAGAATTGTGGAGTTGGAAGGGACTCTGAAGATCTTCTAGTTCAAACCCTGGCGATGCAGGAATAATGTACCGGTAGCTGTCCCATTGTTGTTGTTTAGTCGTTTAGTCGTGTCCGACTCTTCGTGACCCCATGGACCATAGCACGCCAGGCACTCCTGTCTTCCACTGCCTCCCGCAGTTTGGTCAAACTCATGTTGGTAGCTTCGAGAACACTGTCCAACCATCTTGTCCTCTGACGTCCCCTTCTCCTAGTGCCCTCAATCTTTCCCAACATCAGGGTCTTTTCCAAGGATTCTTCTCTTCTCATGAGGTGGCCAAAGTATTGGAGCCTCAGCTTCACGATCTGTCCTTCCAGGGAGCACTCAGGGCTGATTTCCTTAAGAATGGATAGGTTTGATCTTCTAGCAGTCCATGGGACTCTCAAGAGTCTCCTCCAGCACCATAATTCAAAAGCATCAATTCTTCGGCGATCAGCCTTCTTTATGGTCCAGCTCTCACTTCCATACATCACTACTGGGAAAACCATAGCTTTAAGTATACGGACCTTTGTCGGCAAGGTGATGTCTCTGCTTTTTATGATGCTGTCTAGGTTTGTCATTGCTTTTCTCCCAAGAAGCAGGCGTCTTTTAATTTCGTGACTGCTGTCACCATCTGCAGTGATCAAGGAGCCCAAGAAGGTAAAATCTCTCACTGCCTCCATTTCTTCCCCTTCTATTTGCCAGGAGGTGATGGGACCAGTGGCCATGATCTTGGTTTTTTTGATGTTGAGCTTCAGACCATAATTTGCGCTCTCCTCTTTCACCCTCATTAAAAGGTTCTTTAATTCCTCCTCGCTTTCTGCCATCAAGGTTGTGTCATCTGCATATCTGAGGTTGTTGATATTTCTTCCGGCAATCTTAATTCCGGTTTGGGATTCATCTAGTCCAGCCTTTCGCATGATGAATTCTGCATATAAGTTAAATAAGCAGGGAGACAATATACAACCTTGTCGTACTCCTTTCCCAATTTTGAACCACTCAGTTGTTCCATATCCAGTTCTAACTGTAGCTTCTTGTCCCACATAGAGATTTCTCAGGAGACAGATGAGGTGATCAGGCACTCCCATTTCTTTAAGAACTTGCCATAGTTTGCTGTGGTCGACACAGTCAAAGGCTTTTGCATAGTCAATGAAGCAGAAGTTGACGTTTTTCTGGAACTCTCTAGCTTTCTCCATAATCCAGCGCATGTTTGCTATTTGGTCTCTGGTTCCTCTGCCCTTTTGAAATCCAGCTTGCACTTCTGGGAGTTCTCGGTCCACATACTGCCTAAGCCTGCCTTGTAGAATTTTAAGCATAACCTTACTAGCGTGTGAAATGAGCGCAATTGTGCGGTAGTTGGAGCATTCTTTGGCACTGCCCTTCTTTGGAATTGGGATGTAGACTGATCTTCTCCAATCCTCTGGCCATTGCTGAGTTTTCCAAACTTGCTGGCATATTGGGTGTAGCACCTTAACAGCATCATCTTTTAAAATTTTAAATAGTTCAGCTGGAATATCATCACTTCCACTGGCCTTGTTATTAGCAGTGCTTTCTAAGGCCCATTTGACTTCACTCTCCAAGATGTCTGGCTCAAGGTCAGCAACCACACTACCTGAGGTGTACGAAACCTCCGTGTCTTTCTGGTATAATTCCTCTGTGTATTCTTGCCACCTATTCTTGATGTCTTCTGCTTCTGTTAGGTCCTTACCACTTTTGTCCTTGATTATGGTAATCTTTGTACGAAATGTTCCTTTCATATCTCCAATTTTCTTGAACAGATCTCTGGTTTTCCCCATTCTATTGTTTTCCTCTATTTCTTTGCATTGCTCATTTAAGAAGACCCTCTTGTCTCTCCTTGCTGTTTTTTGGAAATCTGCATTCAGTTTCCTGTATCTTTCCCTATCTCCGTTGCATTTTGCTTGCCTCCTCTCCTCCGCTATTTGTAAGGCCTCGTTGGACAGCCATTTTGCTTTCTTGCATTTCCTTTTCCTTGGGATGGTTTTCGTTGCTGCCTCCTGTATAATGTTACGAGCCTCCATCCATAGTTCTTCAGGCACTCTGTCCACCAAATCTAAATCTTTAAACCTGTTCCTCACTTCCACTGTGTATTCATAAGGGATTTGATTCAGATTGTATCTTACTGGCCCAGTGGTTTTTCCTACTTTCTTCAGTTTAAGCTGGAATTTTGCTATAAGAAGCTGATGATCTGAGTTACAGTCAGCTCCAGGTCTTGTTTTTGCTGATTGTATAGAGCTTCTCCATCTTTGGCTGCAGAGAATATAATCAATCTGATTTCGATGCTGCCCATTTGGTGATATCCATGTGTAGAGTCGTCTCTTGTGTTGTTGGAAGAGAGTGTTTGTGATGACCAGCTTGTTCTCTTGACAGAACTCTATTAGCCTTTGCCCTGCTTCATTTTGAACTCCAAGGCCAAACTTGCCAGTTGTTCCTTTTATCTCTTGATTCCCTACTTTAGCATTCCAATCCCCTGTAATGAGAAGAACATCCTTCTTTGGTGTCATTTCTAGAAGGTGTTGTAGGTCTTCATAGAATTGGTCAATTTCACTTTCTTCAGCTCCGGTAGTTGGTGCATAAACTTGGATTACTGTGATGTTAAAAGGTCTGCCTTGGATTCGTATCGAGATCATTCTGTCATTTTTGAGATTGCATCCCATTACAGCTGTCCCATATGGGAATCAAACCTGCAACCTTGGCATTATCAGCACCCACTCACTAGCCAACTCCAGGCTGTACTGCCTTCATCACTGGACGAACAGATTTTTGTGAGCTTTTGGAAGCGCTGTGAGAACCTGAAATAGCTGCTTAAACCAGAGAACCATAGTCATTGGGGGAGGAAATGCATGCACATGGATATTTTTGGGAGGCAAGTATAGCAAAATCATTTTGCCTTCAAATCTCTGAAAAAATGATCCTTTGCATACAGCCTTGTTTGAAGGGTTCTTCGTTGTTGCTAAATGGCAGGGTTGTTCTGATTAAATGGCCTCCCATTTTTCTCATTGCTCAGAGCAATACGAATTCTGAAGGCGGGGGAAAAATGTGTTCAGAGTTTGTTTTGCTCAAGAGACCAGTCGGATTTTGGCATTCGCCTTAGGTTTATAATTAGACAACAGAGAAGGCAATGTTTAGTGCCTTCGGTGCTGCCTTTTTGGCAAGGGCAAGAGAGAATAGAGATGAGAGGTTGATGTGCTGTGTAACTACTTTCAACTAATAATGTATTACAAATCCAGGTCCGTGCTGTTTTGTTCTCCTCCCCGTCTTCTGGTGGTACTGGGCTATTCTTCGTGGAACTGCTCTATGATTTCTTCCTAAGGTATGGAAGTCAGGGTGGCCAGGCTGAAAAACCTACAGTGGTGCCTCGCTAGACGAAATTAATTCGTTCCACGGGTCTTTTCTTATAGCGAAAAAAATTCGTCTAGCGAATCCCATAGGAATGCATTGAATTTTTTTTGAATTTTTTTTTTGCCCATAGGAACACATTAATTGAATTTCAATGCATTCCTATGGGAAACCGCGATTCGCTAGACGAATGTTTCGTAAAATGCATTCGTCTAGCGAGGCAAGCTCTGCTTGAAAAATCCTTTCGTTAAGCGGAAATTTCGTTAAGCAGGGCATTCGTTAAGCGAGGCACCACTGTACTTGGATGTATTCCGAAACGTCTGGCTTTACATATCTCTCTCTCTCTCTCTCTCCCTCCCCCCCCCAAACTCAAGGCAACTCACAGTGTGTAAATCTATTTTTTTGGGGGGGGGGGAATAGGGCTGGCTCCAGAGTTAGTCATGCTTAGGGTAGATCCATTTAAAACACGAGACTTAAGTTAGTCATCATGACGACTATTAAGCATGGTAAAAGGTAAAGGTACCCGTGACCATTAGGACCAGTCGCGGATGACTCTGGGGTTGTGGCACTCATCTCGCTCTATAGGCCGAGGGATCCGGTGCAGGGCAACGTGTCCACTCTGGCTTACAGTGGTACCTCTGGTTAAGAACTTATTTCGTTCTGGAGGTCCGTTCTTAACCTGAAACTGTTCTTAACCTGAGGTACCACTTTAGCTAATGGGGCCTCCCACTGCTGCCGCACAATTTCCGTTCTCATCCTGAAGGAAAGTTCTTAACCCAAGGTACTACTTCTGGGTTAGCGGAGTCTGTAACCTGAAGCGTCTGTAACCTGAAGCGTCTGTAACACGAGGTACCACTGTAGTTGCTTGGGCTTACCGTATATATTTGAGTATAAACTGACCCGAATATAAGCCAAGGCACCTAATTTTATCACAAAAAACTGGGGAAGCTTATTGACACAAGTATAAGCCTAGGGTGGGAAACACTGTGTTCAGATAGGAGTTAATAAGAAAATAGAAAATAAAATATAGCAGACTAAGGCCACTGCCTCCCCGCGGCACACCATCCCATACTGTGTCCAGTTCTGGGCACCACAGTTCAAGAAGGATACTGACAAGCTGGAACGTGTCCAGAAGAGGGCAACGAAAATGGTCAAAGGCCTGGAAACGATGCCTTATGAGGAACGGCTTAGGGAGCTGGGTATGTTTAGCCTGGAGAAGAGAAGGTTAAGGGGTGATATGATAGCCATGTTCAAATATATGGAAGGATGTCATATGGAGGAGGGAGAAAGATTGTTTTCTGCTGCTCCAGAGAAGCGGACACGGAGCAATGGATTCAAACTTCAAGAAAGAAGATTCCACCTAAACATTAGGAAGAACTTCCTGACAGTACGAGCTGTTTGGCAGTGGAATTTGCTGCCAAGGAGTGTGGTGGAATTTGCTGCCAAGGAGTGTGAGGTCTTTAAGCAGAGGCTTGACAGGCATATGTCAAGAATGCTTTGATGGTGTTTCCTGCTTGGCAGGGGGTTGGACTGGATGGCCCTTGTGGTCTCTTCCAACTCTATGATTCTATGATCCCCGCCCGCGTTTGCTCTTGCTCTAACCACCGCCGCCTCAGAGTCACCGCCGCTGTCTTGGGCAGAATGGGGTGGGTTGGGGGAGGCGCATGTGGATGGAGAGAGGGAACGAGAGAGCGCCCTGCCTGGCTCTCCCTCTCTCGCACACCCGATGCCTGACTCTTCTGATGGAGCGAGGCAAAAGGCTGGGCGACGCATGAGGCAGAGGGAGCAAGCAGAGGAGCACAGGTGTTAGCAGCGTCATCAGCAAACCACCAATATGGGCGGCGGCTGCAGCAGTGAGCAGGCGATCCTGATCCTGCCGCCGTACAGACAGTGCACGCATGCGGCACCGTGCATGCACCGTATGGTCTGTTTGCCCGGCCCCGGGTACCGTTCATGCATTGTTCGCCCCTGCCTCACTCGAGTATAAGCCAAGAGGGGCTTTTTCAGCATAAAAAATGTGCTGAAAAAACTCGGCTTATACACGAGTATATAAGTACTTCTGCTTGCTTCTCTCTGCTACAGTCATTTGCATTCCTTTGCACTTTGCACAGGAAGAGACACAAACTTTTGCTGCTAGCAGTTAAACTTCTCCCTCCAAATGCAAAGTGACTTGCGCTCCGAATCCTTGTTTCCATAGCTGTTTCATATTCATTTTAGCTGCAAGAAGGAGAGTTCATCTTTCTTTGAAATGGAGCATGTGTGGCTTCCAGTGAAGTGGATGTTTCTTTTATGCTGACGAGCCGTCACATGGCAAGTTCTCAAAATCTCTTCGTTGGGGAGGAAGAGGACTAGATGCATTTTTCTATTGAATCCGGGTTTTACCCTGGAGCTCCTTGTCATTGTCAGCTTAGGAAAACGTCAAGCGACAAGTGCTCGAGTGTGTCCCTAAGCATGTGCAGAATACATTTCCCCTCACTGCTGAATAACTATAGCTTATCCTCAAGTTTAATATTATGGGACAGGCTATCTTCTCATACGGTACCGTATGTGGCTTCCAGAAAAGGCCTGGGAATAAAATATGCCTAATACTTGCTTTTCTGTTTTTGGCAGGCTGTGAGTTTTTGCAGTACATTCAGTTCCGGGTATTGAACACAGATGCAATAACTCCTGCGACATAGTAGGCTACTTGCTATTGGCTAGAGGTACAAGATGCATAGGAATCTATCGATTTGCATGCTTCCGTTTCATGATGAATTTTTCAGAAGCCACTCTTAGGGTTGCGGAGCTAGAGAGGCTGCTCTGAGGACAGTGAGAGAACCACGTCCTCACACATTGCCAGTGCAGAAGTGGGTGCTAGGGTTTCCTGTCAACTTGCAAATAAGTCCAGAAAAGTTATTAGTCTGCAGCATTTATTTATTTTAAAAAAAACATTGGCTATATATACTAGTATCAGTCATTGATGCCCTACAGGGGGGAAAGGGAGTCAGATTTTAGATTTTTAAAAATAGAAGCCTCCCTGCCTTGTCACAAGCAAGTTTAAAGACTTGTGTTAATATAATTTTTATACGGCATAACACCTGGAAACATTTCAAGTGTTCTGTGTGTTTCATGTGCAGCATCTGAATGTTGTAATGCTTGCAACAGCCTTGAAAAGGTAAGGTAGTATTCTCCCGTTTTGCAGACGGAAGGGGCTGGATGGAGCATGAGAGAGAGAGTAGCTTTGCCTAAGGCCACCCTTGTGAGTTCCTGGCAGAGGCAAGATTCGAACCCGGAACTCCCTGATTTGCAACTTCCTCTTCCAGCCATTACACTACCCCAGGTCACTTTACTTTTATGCCATGTGATGCAGACTTGCACTCTTTTATCCCGAGGCCTTCTGTGCGTGCTCTAAGAAACACTCTTTTATCAATCACTTTCGTTCCTTCCAGGGCTGAGTGGGCATTCCACAAACCGGAGACTCCAAAGCTTAGGGAGCCCCGGGCTCACATCTAAGCCCTGGAAATACACAGATGCATTGTGTTTTTATGACAGAAAAGCGGAAGGTCAACGTGATGCTAACAGGAAGGCATTCGAGACGGAAGGGGGGAAATTTGCTGGTCGGAAGCCAAAACTTGCATGCGTCGGAGACGGTAAGTAATGGAGGCCAGCATGATTGGAGAGCAGTTTGTGGTACCCTTGGGCTCACAACAGCTCCCACTATCAGCAGCACATAGTGGTAAGGGACAAATGCAGAACAGAAAGGGATTTTGGTAGCTTGGCTTCTTAAAAAAAAAACCCACACCAAACTGTTCAGCATAACCAAAAGCCCCCTTAAAAGGTTTTACAGCAGCACAAGACTGTGGTACAGAAACCTCAGTACAGAGGAACCTCGGTTTACAAATTTTCGGTTTACGAACGCCACGGACCCATCTGGAACGGATTAATTCACTTTCCATTACTTTCAGTGGGAAAGTTCGCTTCAGTTTATGAACGCTTCAGTTTATGAACAGACTTCCGGAACCAATTGTGTTCATAAACCGAGGTACCACTGTATAGGGTTTTTATAATGAAGCCACACAGGGCTAGGATTGCCCTCTGTGTATTAATTTCAAAAGCATTTTGCAAATTGCAATGGAGGTGGTTCTAATGAAAGGCCACGTTGTCTTTCATTCAGACCTTTGAGACCAAAACCCTGGGTTTGTTCCCATCCCCCTTCTCAATCTGTTGGCGTTGCCACGCGAATCCAAAAGTAAGCAGAAACCTTTTTTCCCCTCCATCAGCTGACCGGGAACCCTCGCTTTCTGAGGCTTCACTTGCCACTTCCCGATCCCTTCTGCAGAAGACTTCCAACATTTTCTGCCATTTTAGGAGAATACGTTGCTGGTTCCTTATTGGTAATACTGGGAACAGGCAAGAGAAATTGGGGAGAACCGCCATCTTAACAATGGTCCTTACATCTAGCCAGCAAATATTTAAATTCCAGGAACATGACTCAACACCCAGAATTCCTTCAGGGAACTTGTAAACCTAAATATTCAAAGGTATTTATTTTCAATGTAAAACATCTTCTGAAGGTGCCTTTGCTGATCATGGGGGATATTGAGGCACCTTATCTCAGATTTAATGTCAGCAGTACCTAGATGTGCAATGTTTTCAAACTCTACTAGTATAGTTTTCAACTCAGGGTTGCTTCTGCCAGGTTGGAAAGAATTGGTAAGATGTCATCCACTAATAAATGTATTGTGTGTTTGTTAATCTGTCTAAAGAATACTGAAAATCAGTGTATTCTTGTGGCCGTTCAGAAGGAATTAAAGTTTGTGTGAAGTAGGTCTGCTCCTGACAAAAGGATGGGACAAGGGAATTAGATTGGTTCACTGCTTGTTATAGTTCCTGTGGTTTTAAAAGGTGCATCGTTGTTTCCAGGGCACATTTTTCAATAGCAAGTGGCAGATTCTGAAATTAAAACGTAGCACGATAACAGGGTTGTACAGATCTCTGTAGCATGTAATCGGGTAATCCAGATCTTTTCCCTGCCATCTTCAGTTGTTGGTCTATCTGTGTCTCATCTTCTAAGCTGCAAGCATCGTATTGTACGTGGGAAATTTCCTTTCTCTTAACAGCACCTTCAGAAAGGCCGGTCTCTGTGTCCCTCATCGCCCCTTATCTTCAGGACCGTTTTGCAAAGTCAGCTCAATCCCTGGGCCCAAAGATGAAGGGCTGAAGGGGATAGAGAAAACAGTTGAAGATCATTGTGTAAATAAGGAAGAACGATGGGCCCTTTGGCAGAGCAGAAGGAAACGTTGACAGTGTGGGGAACTCCCTTCAGGAGCAGGGCTTGTTTGAGCGGGGTAAAGATGGGACGAAACATTTTAAGTGTAGCTGGAGTGATTCCAAAGGGTGCTTGCTGCCTTTAAGACAGGAAGGAAGGGGTGAAATCCTGAAACTTTCCAGCACAGCAAGGACCAGCCAGGTGTGAAGAACCTGTGATTCACCCAACGTATCTCAAAACACTGCAGCTGGTCAGTTTTGCTCCTGTTTTTCCAGTGTTCAGATTCCTCCTCCCCCCCACCTCAAAATATAGTGATGGAGGAATGTAACCTGCGCTTGCTTTTCAGGAGAGACAAAACGGGAAATCCCAAGCTAAAAGCACACGCAGATGGCCACGACCAAGGGGTAAGCCGGAAAACCTTGCATTTGAGAACTTGTCTGGGCCTCCTAGGCAACCAAGAATTCTGTGGCTGCCAGGGAGCAGCTAGCCAACTGCATATCTAGAAAGATGTATGTGTGCACACTGGCCTGCAGGGAATATAAGAATGTATACAGGTGAAACTCGGAAAATCAGAATATCGTCAAAAAGTGCATTTATTTCAGTAATGCAACTTATTATTTTTTCTTTTTCTTTTGATTTTTACAAATGCTTTCCTTTGGAAATTCCACAGTAATAAAACAAATAGTTACAATAATACAAAAACAAACATCGTTATTACATTTCATTAATTACATTCCATTGATAATTGACCCTCCTAACAAATAATTACAATTACAACAAATAAAGGCTTGACATATTTTGCTTTGCATGTCATGCATCTATCTCATATATTGGTTTCACCTTTTAAGTTGCATTACTAAAATAAATGCACTTTTTGACAATATTCTAATTTTCCGAGTTTCACCTATATATTATATAGGTGGGGAGGGTTGCCAGGAGGAGCAAAGAACCCTCTTTGTAACCACAGTGTCTGAGATGCTCTATTGGGAAAAGGGACAATACACACTATTATTTTTATTAGATTTTTTGGGGTGTGTGTGTGCTGAACCAGTTTTAATCAGGTTTCCCATTTGCATCCAGATGGCAGCTCACTACAGTATGAAATTAAAAATAGTGTTGAAACTATTGGTTAATGAGCACTGACTCGGTTTACTAAGGCCACATAACAAATCAACTTGCTTAACAGGACCCAATGGTCAGGGGTGATGGGAATTGTAGTCCCAAAACAGCTGGAGTGCTGAGTTTGGGGATGCCTGCTGGAGAGTGTGTCCTACTCTCTTGGTCAGTAAGCGCTGGACTCAGCAGAGTGACTGGGGCCTGGCAGCCTCCAAGGGTGCCAAGGCCATTGCAGGGGTGGGGTGGGGTGGGGGCATCCTGGGCTCTTAACCCCATGATACAAGTAGAAGCAGAAGAAATCCTCCTTACCTTTTTTAAGATTGCGAAGCTTGTCTTCTCGCAAGAGCCGCTCTTAACGAAATAAGTAGAACGCTTCTTTCACCTACCTAAATATCTGACTTAAGCTGCCTCAGTTCCCAATCCTACCCCTAGCCATCTAATAAAGCATGAAATGTGAAGGTATAAAGCTACAAGTTAAATATTAAATAGAAAAAAAATACAGGTAAAAAAACCAGAAGTAGCAGAACAAACCAGTACACAAAACCTCCACTCCTGCATGTACAAACTTGTTCTCCCATAATCAGATTTACTTTCTCCTCATTCCCACCCTGGACACCTCTGGGTGGTGACTTTTAAAGCAGCCACAAAAGATGTCATAAAGGTGGGCAGGTCACTGTTACCTTGACAACCTACCTGCTTCGGCACTCTTCTTGAGTTCTGCTTGCTGAAGCATCCCTCTTCACTTTTGTAGCTCCATTTCTCACGAATCAAGATTGCTTCAACACCATTCTCAACCTCCCCCTAAATACAGTAGGTAACTCACACCTCATGGGTATAGAGATGGCCAGAGCACAGGTTTAAGACAAGCCCGCTTTGCAATATGGAAGGCTCCAAAAATTAGTTGAATTTTAATATTAATGCACAATAATAAAACAAAGACAAAATATGGATACAAAAGGATTAGGAAAAGAATAGGGAAAGTAGAGAAAATATATATTGTGAGGTGTCTGCTCTTTGTCATTCCAGAAATGTAGAACCATGGACTATCTATCTTTCGATAAATAATGTGTTACCGATTATCGTAAATTGTTTTTTCTGTTAAGTTTTTCTTTGGTCATTCTGCAAAAGTTGGGGGATTTTTACATTTCCAAGATTGAACAGTATCAAAGTTTGTCACGAGTTTCTGTCAGCTGAAAATCAACATTTGTAACCTCAAACTGGAACATCGCAAGGATTGGTTTTAGGGTTTTTCAGTAATCACTAGAGAAGGGAGGTTTCTTATAGGCAGATGATGGGAAACGGGGTTGGTGAACACACATCTTCCACAGAACTCTTCTCGCTCAGTGTGCCGTCTTAAAATTAACAAATAGTGGGTTGGGAGAGCTGAAAATAATGTCAATATATGCAACCAATGCGCCCCTTTGGTTTCCGGTAGTGCATGGGTACCCCTGACCGTTAGGTCCAGTTGTGAACGACTCTGGGGTTGCATGCTCATCTTGCTCTATAGGCCGAGGGAGCTGCTGTTTTTCCATAGACAGCTTCCGGGTCATGTGGCCAGCATGACTAAGCCGCTTCTGGCGAACCAGAGCAGCGCACGGAAACGCCGTTTACCTTTCCGCCGGAGCGGTACCTATTTATCTACTTGCACTTTGACAGGACTCCCATTATCGACAGCACTTTGCACTGAAGCTAGATCTTGGGGTCAAATCCTGAGTGTGTTTGTTTATTTCATTTCTATACAGGAGAAGGGGCAAAAAGGCAACACACACACAACGGCTACAAAGAAACCCAAAATGAGACAGCAGACACCCATGGTGGGTAAGCACAGCAGCAAACAGCTGCCAGTCCAATTTATTATTCTAATTTTTTTAAAGAAACAGCACAAAAGTAATCAAAAACAATTTTGGTAAAGAGGAGTGCAGGGACAGAGCCGGACCACCAAGCTTGCATAAATCTTGGCCCAGGAGAAGATGGCAACCCTTCCAGGCTGCAGCTACGACTGGGGCATGGCAGTGAAGCCAGGGGTCCCCGGTGGGTATTGGAGGATGGGGTAGAGAAAGGATTGATTCTCTCCAGCAATGCCTCAAAAGAATAAAGTATTCCATTCATGTAGGGGGCAAGCGTAAGGCAGCAGGAATCCCCTTCGCGATCAGAACAGCAAACTGGCAGAAGTCGCCCAGCTCTCCTGCACACGCTTACAAATGTCCCTCCCTGAAAAAAGCAGAGCTCGCTCCAGCGCCCAAGTATCAGGAGAGCCCAGCCATGAAAAGGCACTTCAGAGCAATGCATGTGCTTTGGTAGAGCGATGGGTGAAGGCACCCATGTCCCAGCGGAGTGGCTTCTGTTTAAAGCATTCAGTGCCCCTCGAGGAGCAACGATAGCCAGGTGGACAGCAGTGGCGTCTGTCAGAGCAGCAGGAGCCCTGCAGGGGGAGACAGAGAGGGAAAAATGTTAGGGTGATACAACTTCTTGTTTGCAAGCCTGCAGGACACTGAAAAGACAGTACTAGGATGATTATTGAGAAGTGGATTTTCTTTATTCATGTTTCTGCTCTGTCTCACACAGGCCTTTACTTGGACCCTCAAGGAGGCTGATGATCTTGAAAAACCCATCAATATTGGTGAACTGGTGGAAAGTGGAGCGGCAACCCAGCACCAACAAAGGGTCCATGGATTCTCGTTCTAATCCCCATCCTGCTCCCTTGCCAAGTCCTAGAAGGGCAAAACTGAGACTGGGGAGGAGGAAGCAGGTACAGAGCCACCCCCTGGATTAGCTGTAAGTAAGAACTCAAGGCTGAGGTTGGTGGGGCAGCCCCATTTACCCTCATGGGCCAGCCTCCAGCAGTAAAGACAAGTAAGACCCATCTACGGATGGCCTCGGACTGGAGAAATATGTACAGTGGTGCCTCGCTAGACGAAATTAATTCGTTCCAGGACTCAATTCGTCCTACGAAAATTTCGTGTAGCGAGGCACCATTTCCCATAGGAACGCATTAAAAGTCAATTAATGCGTTCCTATGGGCTCCGGGGGCCTGGCGGCGGCAGCGGTACATACTCTCTTGGCTCGGGGAAGGCAGGCAGGCGCTTGTTCTCTTGCCTGCTTGCCTTCCCCGAGCCAAGAGAGGTGTGTGCCACCGCCTCGCCCGACAGAGCCGGCATTTGACAGGGCTTCCGAACCCCCGTCAGATGCAGGCTCTGTTGGGTGGGTGGGGGGAGAGGAACGAAGGAAGAGAAAGCAGCCCTTTCTCTTCCTTCCTTCCTCCCCCCCCACCCTGCCCGACACAGCACGGATCGGAGGAGAAGCCTCCTCTGATCTGCGCTGTGTGGGGCGGGGTGAGGAGAAAGCGGGGCTTTCGGCAGCCGGCGAAAAGTCCCCACACCGGTGCGCTTTGGCGCCGGGTGACGGGGCCGAAGTGTGCCGGTGCAGGGGTGTTTCGCTGGCTGCCCTCCCCTTGGCTGAGGAAGGCAGCCAGTGAAAACGTCCCCGCATTGGCACGCTTTGGCTCCGGCTGCCTCCTCCGATCCCTGGGCAGTGTGTCCGGGGGGGGGGGACGGAGGATCCTGCACCCCCCCCCGCCCGACACTGCGAGGATGGGACGAGGCTTCTCCACCTCATCCGATCCCCGGGCAGTGTGTGGGGGGGAAAGCGGAGGATCCTGCGCTCCCCCGACACGGGCTTGCTAGGCGCCGTTGGAACGGCCACTAGCAAGCCTGCTTTTGCGGGGGGGGGCGAAACACCCCCGCATTGGCGCACTTCGGCCCCGTCACCCGGAGCCGAGTGCGCCGATGCGGGGATGTCCCAGCCAGCGAAAACATCCCGGTGACGGGGCCGAAGTGCGCCAATGTGGGGGTGTTTCGCCGCCCCCCTCGCAACAGCAGGCTTGCTAGCCGCTGTTCCAACGGCGCAAGCCTGTGTCGGGGGGGAGTGCAGGATCCTCCGCTTTCCCCCACCATACACTGCCCGGGATCGGACGAGGCTGGAGAAGCCTCCTCCCATCCCCGCCTTGTCGGGCAGTTGGGGGGGGGAAGCGGAGGATCCAAAAAGCCCCCGCCGCGGACTGGTTTGGCGGCGGGGGGAAGAATCCACTTCTTCCCGCACTACAGCCTTTGTTCTGCTGGTCTCTGCCGGTTGCCCCTCACCGGCAGAGACCAGCGGAACACAAAGGGGAACGAGCTGCAGCGCAGGAAGAAGGCAAAGGCAGATCAGCTGAGAGGCGGTGACAGCTTTCAGCGCCTCTCAGCTGATCTTCCTTTGCCTTCTTCCTGTGCTGCAGCTCATTCCCCTTTCGCTAGAGGAATGCCCTGTAGGTTTTGTGATCTGAGGTTTTTATGGCCACGCTTCGCAAGACGAAGCGGCGGCCATAGAAAACCTAGTCTTGCGAGGCAACCTCCAATCGCAGAACCTTATATAGCGGAAAATTCGTCTAGCAGGGCATTTGTCTACCGAGGCACCAGTGTATTTGTCAAAACCATAGTAACACGTTAACATATATACTACAGTGGTGCCTCGCTAGACGAATTTATTTCGTTCCAGGACTCTATTCGTCCTACGAAAAATTCATCTAGCGAGTCGCGGTTTCCCATAGGAATGCACTGAAACTTTATCAATGCGTTCCTATGGGCTCCAGGGGAGTGGGGGAACGGATCGTTCCACCGCTTCCCCCCCCCCCCCCGCGTGACAGAGCCGGCGGGAGCTGCTTGCTGGGGCTTGTTAAGCAGCGCCCACTGCTCTTCAGATCTGTCTCTCGGCTCCGGGGGACGGAGTCGAAGATCGGTGGGTGCTGCTTGTCAACCCCGGCAAGCAGCGCCCACCGATCTTCGGCTCTGTCCCCCGACTGTGTGACGGGCAGGGTGGGGGAAAGGCTTCCCCCCCCTTCACTGGTGGGGAGTGGAGGAACGGATCGTTCCTTCGCTCCCCCCCCCCCGTTCCACTTTGCGTTCCGCTGGTCTCTGCCGGTTGCCCCTCACTGCTCGCGGCAACCGGCAGAGACCAGCAGAACAGAAAGGGGAACCAGCTGCAGCGCGGAAAGAAGGAAGATCAGCTGATAGGTGCTGACAGTTCATCTTCCTTTGCCTTCTTCCCTTGCTACAGCGGACCCCTTTCGCTAGACGAATGCCTTTTGCAAATAGGTTTTTATGGCCACGCTGAAGTGGTGGCCATAGAAAACCTTGTCGCCTTGCAAGGCAACCTCCGATTGCAAAACCTATTCGTATAGTGAAAAATTCGTCTAACGGGGCATTCGTCTAGCGAGGCACCACTGTATAGTTTTGTAGTCTTAATTATAATTTATTGCTTTAACCACTTTTTCATAGGGTTTTTAAATGTAGGGTCGTACCTTGGTTTTTGGCTCCCAAACGTTGCAAACCCGGAAGTGACTGTTCTGGTTTGCAAACTATTTTTGGAAGCTGAACAGTCCAACGGGGCTTCCAATTCAGAAGCCGCACTTTGGAAGTCGGACGGATTCCGTTCGACTGTATTTGCTTCCCCTCTTATTCCTCATTTATTTTAATTTACTATAATAATCTCAACTAAAGTATAAATATTAGCAAAGTAATACCCCCCAGAACAGGAGTAGCTTCATGGGGATGGGTGGAAGAAATGCCAAACAACAACAAGCAAAGCAAGACTCAAATCGCATCATCCATAAAAAAGCATGAACGTCATTGCTGGTGCTGCAAAGTGGAAATTTTTCCAACGATTTATCGTAGATAACTTCACTGATTTGGATGCCAATTGGAAATGTGATACTGGCTGTTTTAAAAGGTGGTCGGTTTTTGTACCTTCGTTTAGTAAATACAAGTAAAATAAAAATAAATTTGAACAGGAATTTTTCTTTTGTTCAAAAGTTCCTAGAACACTCACATGGCTGATGAGGAAAATCCTAGGGATATAAGGGACTCCCAACTCCCAGCAACCCCAACCTGCCTGGCCGTCACACTCAAAGACACTTGAGAGTTGTAGTCCAGCAATGGCCACAATCCCCACCTGTGAATTTCTACCTTCGTGTTTCAATTCCCTTTAAGCCACTGATCCCGCTTCTCAGGATCTTTCAAACTAAGATAGCCACCCTCCCATAATCTCTGCTCAAAATCTTATCCAGTCAGCAACCCGCCAAACACGCAAGTCCTCCCTGCTAACCAGTTTGAACCTGTAACCAACCCCAGCACAGCCACTGACCTTGTCGTAAGGGCAACAGGCCCATCCGCCTGAGCTGGACTTGCAGCAGGTCTGGTGGTTGTGGCAGTAGTGCTGACCACCGCACGACACATCCCGGCCGGACGTGGGGGCGCGCAAGGAACTCAGCAGGCTGCCTGCAGGTAGGAGCCTGGGCCAGAACTGCTTCTCGCACGTCTGAGCTGCCACGTTGCAGGTATAGCCTGAAGGGCAGCAGTGTTGGTGATCCTCGCAGCAAACAGCCTGCAGAAGCAGAGAGAGGAAAGCTTTGGTCCGCAAAGTCTGTCCTGATGCTGCAACATTCGGTGACCCTCCTAGCCAGAGTTGCCCATATGTGAAAGAGGGTTTGCTTTTAACTGCTAAAAAGGATACAAGTTTCTGTTAACAAATGTTTTCCCAGTGGAGAAGACATGGCCAAATGCAGTGCAATGCACAAAAACAAGGGGGTGGAAAAAATGGAATGGCTGATGAGCTGAAATTTGTGCCTCTTTTTAAGAATTACTTGCACCCTGAGAAATCTCCGCTTTCTACAAGAACTCAAGCTTTTAGACCTTAAAGCTGTGGAGACAATGTTGGGCGTGTTCTCAGGTTACTGGGAGACCACACATTTATTTATTTACGGCCAGAACTAGCTTTTCCCAGAACAGCATTTAGGTTAGTTACGTGTACCTCAGAGTTCACAAAGGGTGCCTGAAAAGCACCCAACACCCTGCAGAAACCAAGCTTCTGCTTCTCTGACCAGCACCCCTGCACTCTCCAGGCTCTGCCTCCCCCCCCCACCTGCTTTATCTTTTTCTGTGCTTTGTCCTGGTCACTGCCTCTGTCCCCAGCCCAAGCCGCTTGCCCCATTTCCTAATAGATCAGGGTCGAGTCCCACGTCACACAGTGCGAGGCTGCCTGCCGCATGTCAGTCACCTAGTGCCCTGGCATGCTTTCGCTTCAGCATTCTGCGCTGGCACCTGGGCAGAGTTAAGTTTGTGCAAAACCCCGGCTGCACTCACGTTGGGCAGCTGGCAGCAGCTCCACCCGCCTGAGACATCCCTGCAGCAGGTCTGCCCTTCCTCGCAGCTGGCTGTGTCATTGCATCGGACGCCACGGTTCTGAGACACAGCGGCAGGGCGCTTGGGGGCCCATGGTAGAGAGTGCTGATTCGACTGGCAGGTGCTTCTGACTGGATCGCAAGTGTAGCCTTTGGGGCAGCAGTGGACATGGTCTGCGCAACAGACAGCCTGCAGGGGAGACAGATGAGAGATACAAGAATAAGAGCTGGCAAGATTTAACATCAAAGATCAGAGACCAAAACGACAAAAAAAAAGTTTGAGAACCACTGGCCTCGGGTATTCTTGTGAATTGACAAGAGACAGAGAAAGAGGAGCAGAATTTGAATCTGGGACTTCCTGGGTCAGAGCTCAGTCCCTTATGCTGCACCAGCTCTTTAGGAGATGACGACTACAAGGGCTGAACCCCAGGAACCGTTTTCCGAGCTGGGGACATACTTGGGAAGCATCTTAAGAACACACAGGGATTGGCCAATGGGGATAAGGTGGGCCACACAGCAGGGTTCCTAAAGAGGTTCCTCTTTTTAGAACCATTGCCTGCCACAAAGGCACATTACAGCAGGGGAAGGGTTCCCCTGTTTAAAAAGAGACCTAGGTTTTTCTTGAACTGCACAGAACAGCACCATCACTTTAGTATCACCCTCGATAGCAACTTGTCGGGGATTCTTCCGCCACCCCAGCTTACCTCTGCGAAAGGGCAGCATCCCCACTTGCCCGAGGCCAGCCGACAGCAAGTGTACCCGTCTGGGCAGCTCGTCTGGTCGTCACACTTGATGTCGTTCGCCTCCCTCGGCAGAATGAGAGCCGCCGAGACCTGCCGGGAAGGCTGTCCACTTTGGATGCAGGAGCTGTGTTCCATGTCACAGGTGAAGCCCCCAGGGCAGCAATGCACGTGGTCAGAGCAGCAGACAGCCTGCAGAGGAAAGGAAGGAAAGATGAGGACTTGCTCCCCAAATCAACCCCTCTTTACCCGGAAGGAAAGCGCTGCCGCCATGACACACACAAACATTTTGGGGATAAACCCGCCCGCTCGACGTTACCTGTGGGAAAGGGCAGCACGCCCAGCCCTGCCCTCCGGTCGTGCAGCACGTCTGCCCATCTGCGCAACTAAACTCATCGTCACATTTCGTGTTCCTGCTCAAAGAGGCCAGGCCAGCGATGGCCGGCTTCTTCTCCAGCCAAGGGATGCTGCCTCCATTCTTCGTGCAAGTGCCTTTCGACAAGTCGCACTGGTAGTTGGCGGGGCAGCAGTGGGAGCCATCCTTGCAGCAAATGGCCTGGGGAAGGGGGAGCAGAGGGGGTTGGGAAGGAACTTGTGAGCCAGGAAGGAATCGGGGACAGGATTTACAATCCCTGACTGTAAAACAGTGGCCGGGTCTCTGGTCTCGCCATTTCTTCAATGGGATTTTGTTTGGAGGCCCAAGTCAATGATGCTATGGGAATCAACGGAACAGACTACTCCTGTTCCATGTTGGCTTCAAATTACAGTCTGCTATTGTAGGTTTTCCAAAAGAGAGCATTGGGGGGGCTGCATTTAAATGCTGGGGGGAGGGGGGGCTGACCAGATGAGTTTTCTCCTCCATTGCTAATGACACCTCACATTTTCCTTCCAACTGCAGGAGTTGGTGCCCCAGGGATAGAGCAGTTGTTCAGGGGGTGTCCTAGATGGTAGGTAAGGGCAGAACAGTCCCTTCCCGATCCATCGGGATAACGTAATGAAATTATTACTAATCTGGCTAATCACCGGGCATCCCCAGCTGCCAAATGCAAAGCCAGAACCAAAGTAGATGGGATTGCAGCACATTAGGGAGCTGTTGCCATCCTGTAAAAAGTGGGAGAACCAATTTAAATGGGAAACACAGGGCTGGAAACTTCCCAACCCATATTTTACTTTCCCACATATCCCTCTTTCTCCAGGCGCTTTGGGCTTCGACACTGAAAAGGCCTGAGAAAGCAGAGAGGGAAAGGAGCCCAGGAGGGAGAAAGGAGGGATAGCTCAGTCGGGAGAGCACAAGACTCTTAATCTCAGGGTCGTGGGTTTGAGCACCACATTGGGCAAAAGATTCCTGCATTTCAGGGGGTTGGACTAGATGATCCTTGTGGTCCCTTCCAACTCTACAATTCTATGAAGTTCTATGAAGAAGGAAAGAAAGGGGCCTAGAAATATCACTGACAGCCCATAGTGCAAGTGTGAGAGATTGGAGAGGGGGAGACCGAATTTCACTGAACAAAAGCCAAAGCTGTTGTCTTTGCTGGGTAACAGCATTACTGTATACAATCTGCTGTTCACCCCACAAATGGGCTCCGCTTGTTCCCATTTTACAGACTGCAAAACTCTGGCCATGAGCACACTCCTAGCGCAGCCACGCTTGAACCCACTTCCATCTTTCCATTACACAGCCAAGACTTTTTGAGCACATGGGCCAGGGGGGGGCATTTGGCAGTGAGTGTTGATTTGGCCGGCCCAGGCAGAATCCCCAATTTTCAGGGCAGGGAGGAAGAAATGGGACCTGCTCCTCTCACCTCTGGCATGGGGCAGCAGCCCCACGCGCCCGATGACAGACGGCAGCAGGTGTGCCCTTCTGGGCAGTCCGTGTGGGCATCACACGGCACTGCCATGCCCGCAGATCCCGCAGGAGGCGAACGTGGCTCTGCTTTCGCCAGCCATGGGATGCTTCTGCCGCCTTCGTCACAGGTCCCCGCGGCCATGTTGCATGTGTAGCCCTTTGGGCAGCAGTGGATGTGGTCTGGGCAGCAAACAGCCTGGAAAAGGACACGGAAGACTCTCAGGTTCATTCGTGGAGCAGTCGACACTGAGAGGGCACAAGGAGGCTGCCATCTAGCTCTGGTAGAAAGACCCTCCCAACCAGACCAGCTAGCAGACATCCTTTTCAACGTAGTGGTTCCTGAATATTTTCAGGCCAGCATCCTCTGGGTCCCACGGAAACTACAACTAATTCAAAATGCGGTTGCCAGGCTGGTGACTGGGAGCGGCCCACTGGGATCATATAACTAGTCCTAAAGAATCTTCAGTGGCTCCCAGTATGTTTCTGAGCACAATTCAAAGTGTTGGTGATGACCTTTAAAGCCCTTAATGGCTTCAGCCCAGTAAACCTGAAGGAGCATCTCCACCCCCATTTTTCAGTCCAGACACTTAAGATCTAGCTCCGAGGGCCTTCTGCCGGTTCCCTCACTGCGAGAAGTGAGGTTACATGGAATCAGGCAGGGGGGGGGGCCTTCTTGGTAGTGGCGCCCATCCTGTGGAACGCCCTCACATCAGATGTCAAGGAGATAAACAAATACGTGACTTTTAGAAGACACCTGAAGGCAGCCCTGTATAGGGAAATTTTAAATGTCTAATGTTTCACAATTTTTTGTGTGCTGTAAGCTGCCCAGAGTAGCGGTTACTTACTAATGAACACAGCAAGTAACACAGTAAAATTCAAAGCAGTAACCACCTGCTACACATTTATTCATAATCCAATAAAAACTACTTTGTTCAATTAGCTCAACAAAAATGGAGAAGCTGGTGTCATTTGGGTACCAGGTTCATCAAAGTCATTTACACCTCCAGCGCTCCCTGCCACCCCCTTGCCTCTTAGTGCCCCCTAACACCAGGGGGCACTAATGCCCACTTTGGAAACCACGTTTTTAACAGCAGGTCTCGAGGACAAGGCCTGGTACCCTCCTTAGTCCCCGGATTTACAAATCAGTCCCCTGACAAAATCCATCTATTTAGCAGGAAGTTGAAAAGTGTCCCCGGATTCATTGGGGGGGGGAGAACTGGTAACCTTAAACTATAGGATCCGTCCCGCACACTATGACCACTTCCTGACCTGAATGAGTCAAAACCCTTGCCCCACAGCAGGAACAAAGGAAGTTGTCTTGGTCCACCTAGTTCAGGACTGACTGGTGGGATTTCAGAAGACTGAGCCTCGGACCATCTGCACCCGTCCCCTCATCCATCGCTCCTCTTACCTCTTCCAATGGGCAGCACCCCCATTCGCCTGGGCTCCGCGGGCAGCAGGTGTCCCCATCTGGGCAGGCGTGCTGCTCATCGCATTGGACAACACCGACTACAGGAAGGGGAGGGAGGCATATCGGAATGAGAACCAAGAATGCCCAACTCAAGGCTGTTTTTGGCGGCCCTTGGCAACCTTTGACTCCCCCCTAACCCCCCCCACTGTCTTGCCAAGGCTGGGTAAGTGAGGGAAGGAGGTGTGGTGTTATGGCAGAGTCCTAGTGTCGTCCTGCCTCCTTTCCAAAGCCTAGTAGCACTTTCCTAGCTTTAGGAACGAGGTGGGAGGGCCCTAGGACCCTGCACCTCCTTTCCAAAGCCCAGTGTGTTGTTTTAGCCCATTTGAGGAAGGCAGCATGAGGGTTGGGGGGTGAGGAGTATCAAGTTTTAGTCTTGCTCCTTTAGGAGCAGAGGAAGTTATACGGCGTTGGAGCATTGGGCCAGTCTACACTGACTGGGAGCGGCTTGCCACTGTTTCAGACACAGGTTTCTCCCAGCCTTAACCTGGAGACGCCAGAAATTGAACCTGGGACCTTCTGCTTGCAAGGCAGATGCTCCTCCAATAAGCAGTAGCCCCTCTCCCAAAGTCACCGACATGGGCAGCCACTTGGTGCCCTCCTGAAGCAGCTGACCTACACCTCCCAACAACTTCTGACACCACGATGCTAGCTATCCCCGTAACACACGCAGGCGTCAATTTCTGTCTCCCTGTTGGCACGCCTCCCTTGCTGCTTTGCAGAACACACACACACCCCTCCACCGAGTCCTGCCTCACCTGTTTGGCGGAGATCCGCAGCGAGGCGCGAAATGGGCCACGACCTCTGCGGGGTCATAGTGCATCGCGAGTGCTCCAGGTCGCACTTGGTGCCCTGCGGGCAGCAGTGCAGGCGGTCGCTGCAGCAGACAGCCTGGTAGGAGGAGAGGAAAGGTTGTGGGCATCAGATCCAGAACAGCTTGGGACGTAGGGTGGGCTGGACGACACCAGTTCATGCCAAACATTGCAACCCATGCTTCTGGTTTGAGGGCTGCATCTTTTCCATATCTTGTTGGTACGGGCAGCAAGCCCAGCAGACGAGCTAATTTGCAGAAAGGCTTCACGGAAAATGGGGCCAACAGACACCCAAAGCTCCCCCAAAATGAATCAGGTGGGGGGGGGTCAAGGTCCTCAAGACGCTGCCCTGGTGGTTCTGCGTTGCTGGGAGTGGAGTAAGACTGGGCACTATATCGTCCAACATCCGTTTGAAGTCCATTTCATGATATTGGTTTCATAATTTTTGACCTGGAAATGTACTGCGAATCATGATATGTGTGTGTATATGCTCTGTGCAAAAGTCACAATGCGGGGGAAACAATGAAGCCAGCCAATGCCTCTACAATGCTCCATCCTTACTCCAGACATTGTGATATATCAGTATTTTGCAAAGTTCAGCTTGTGATGAATTGCGATGTCGAAAGCCAGGTATCATCCAGCGCTAGAGTGGAGTACAAGCCTCAGGGAAGTGGGCAAGTGAAAGAGGGAGGTGATTTCTTGCTTCACCCCCACGGCCAAAATCCAATGTACAGTGGAACTTTGGTTCTTGAACAGCTTAGCTGACGAACAAATTGGCTCCGGAACACCAAAAACCCAGAAGTGTTCCGGTTTTCGAACGTTTTTCAGAAGCTGAACACCTGACACAGCTTCCGCTTGAGTGCAGGAAGCTCCTGCAGCCAATCAGAAGCAACCCCTTGGTTTTTGAACGGTTTCGGGATTGAGTTCAAGAACCAAGGTTCCACTGCATGTTGGTAAAAAAAAAAGAGCTGCCACAATTT
The DNA here is from genome assembly GCF_965207765.1 of Zootoca vivipara. Taxonomy (NCBI): domain Eukaryota; kingdom Metazoa; phylum Chordata; class Lepidosauria; order Squamata; family Lacertidae; genus Zootoca; species Zootoca vivipara. The sequence continues at coordinate 12,859,137 of NC_142595.1, read as the reverse complement.
GAATTTGGCCCCTTCCACGGAACCCACACAATCCCACCCAGTTGTCTTTCTGAATTTGATACTTACGTTGGGTAGGTGGCAGCAGCCATACTGGCCCGTGGGGATAATGCAGCAGGTGTCTGTATCCGGGCAGCTGGACTGATTACCTGGGCAGAGACTGTTCCCAGGTGAATCTGCAGAGGAGGTTCAGAGACAGGAATTTAAGGGGGTGGGATGTGCTGCCTAGTCAGAAGGGGAACGAAGAACTGCTGCACTGAACGGGCAGCAACTCCACCCCATCCTTCACTCCCCATTCCGTACCCAACAGAACCGCTCGCCTGCTCGCTGGGAACTTCTTCCGCAGAGGCTGCTCGCCAGAGGCTGCAAAGCACCGCGCATGTGGCAGGTCGCAAGTCGTGTTGTGTGGGCAGCAGTGGATCTTGTCTTCACAGCACAATGCCTTGGGAGAGAAAGAAGAGGGGAATGTTTGTTATATACAACTTGAAATTCTTTTATTACAGGCATCCCCAAACTGCGGCCCTCCAGATGTTTTGGACTTCAATTCCCATCTTCCCTGACCACTGGTCCTGTTAGCTAGGGATCATGGGAGTTGTAGGCCAAAACATCTGGAAGGCCGCAGTTTGGGGGTGCCTGTTTTATTATATCCTTGTCTAATTCTGTATATCCTTAAAGCTATTTTACCTTTTAATTGTAAATCAAATCGTGGGCGTTTCTGTTCTTGTTTTATTATGTCTCTGAGCTTAAAGCTGAAATGAAGTGATTTGGATTTGAAGAGAGGAATGTGGCAGCAAGCCCAAAATCCATTATTTCAATTGGTTTTATTTGAACTTTCATGTTGCTGTTACAGATTTGCTTTTCTTATGTGTTCACGGTACTTTCAATATTTAATTGTAAGCCACCCTGATCGTGTATCCCAAAGATTGTGCTTTTATTGTTGCCTTTTATACCCAAACAAGTTTCTTGTTTGAATTGGGCTCGGAAACGTACTGGGAGCCAATGAAGATCTTTCAGGACCGGTGTTATACGGTCTCGATGGCCACTCCCAGTCACCAGTCTAGCTGCCGCAGTCTGTATTAATTGCAGCTTCCGAGTCACCTTCAAAGGTAGCCCCACGTAGAGCGCATTGCAGTAGTCCAAGCGGGAGATAACTAGAGCATGCACCACTCTGGCAAGACAGTCAGGGTCTCAGCCTAGGATACAGAATTAACCTGTGCCTTCAGGGACAGCTGTGAGTCCAACATGACTCCCAGGCTGCGCACCTGGTCCTTCAGGGGCACAGCTACCCCATTCAGGATCAGGGAGTCCTCCATACCAGCCCGGCCCCTGTCCCCCAAGAACAGTACTTTTGTCTTGTCAGGATTCAAACCTCAATCAAATCAATTAATACCTTGCTTTTGGGGGGGCACTGTTCTCTGCAGCTTTTGCTTATACTGTACTAAGTGTTTTGTGAGCTGTGGAAGCATCTGCAGGGAAAGCACAGAACAGAACACTGGGTGGGGAATCCAGATCTCTCTTCACTTTAAAACCAAGTTTCTAGTCCCTTGGGCTGTACATATATGGTTGAAAGAGCACAAGAAACATGTTAAAACCTCAGAAACAAGAAAGGTGGCTGAGTGGGGTGTTAGGCCTTCAGTGTGGCTTGCGATTACAAGGAAACAAAAATGTACAAACACCCACAAAAGGACAAATTATGCAAATGAAAGATGCTTGTATCATTTATAGCTTCCTTGGCACTGATTTTTATAGGCTAGTGATGCCATGAGTCACCCAAAGCTGCTTGCTTCAGAAAAACCTGTTTGTTGTTGTTTTCTGCTACCTGGGCCGCTTGGGCAGATCAGGGAGAGAGTTGGAGGTTTTTAAGAAGAGGTTGGATGGCCATCTGCCATGGATGCTTGAGCTGAGATTCCTGCGTTGCAGGGGGTTGGACCAGATCACCCTAGGGGGTCCCTTCAAATTCCACAATTCCATCTGCCAGGCCCCCATACCTCGGGCATCGGGCAACACCCCCAGACTCCATCGGGCATCATACAACAAGTAGACTCGTTTGGGCATTCTGATTCCCCATCTGGACACTGAACGGCACCGACTCTGGCAGGAAAGGTTGGAACTAGAAGCCAAAAGCAACAGAAAATCCATTTTAAAAGTAAGTTCTAGCTGATTTTCGAAAAGCCTGGCATTCTGGGAGGAAGACCCTGGGATAGTTAGATGACTCTTCTTGCCAGGTTTTGCAGTTCATTGTCCCGGCTGTGACCACCCCTCTCCCCTTTCCACCACCCTGACCCGAGGTACCTTCACTCTGAGAGCAGGATTTCCCGTCAGGACTGCAGCGGGAGCCAAGGGGGCAGCAATAGTGGCCGCCAGCACAGGAGACGCCCTGTAAGAGAGGAGGCGAAAGTCAGGAAAAGGACATTTAGCACAAGAGATGGGGATGGTGATTGCAGGCTCGCCTTTGCCTGGCAGGACGAGTATTTTCTAAGGAGAGGTTCTGGGGACTCAAGTATGCCCATGAACAAGACAGGGAGGCAAGGCAGCTGTGTAGCTGGCTGCAGTCATTCAATGCCATAAAAGCTCCGAGGCTGCTTTCTTCCATCCCGTTCCAGGACTACAGTCAGCTCCCATCCCTTCCGTTTTTTTTTTATTAAAGGTTTTTATTGAGTATCAATCTTTATACAATTAAACATAAACAATAAGCAAATAATCTATAAACCAATGAACATAAATAAATAATAATCCGTAATAGTAATAACAATAAATAATAACGATTAAAAAATCAAAAAATTCACCAAATACCAATCACCCCCCGCCACCTTCCCCCCTCCTCCACAAACTTCCCTCCTTTGTTTACTCGACTTCTGTTTTCACTTCAACTCCAATTTTGTCTTTCCTATATTCCTCTATCTCTCTTGTCTTATATCTCCACTCTTTATCTTTTGTATCCCTTCATATCTTTTTATTCTAAGCATGTGAGCATGCCCTCTTTTAAATAATATTTTTATATAATCTTTTAAATAATATTTTCTAATATATTTTTATATATTTTATATATTCATTGTAACATTCCCATTCGCTTCTTAGTTTTTGTTTCGGTTGATTTCTCAAAGCTGCTGTCAGCTTGGCCATTAATAAATACTCACTAAGTTTGTTTATCCACTCTTCTTTTGTTGGTGTTTTGGATGTCTTCCAATATGTAGCTATTAGAACCCTGGCTGCTGTGCACGCATACAAGAACACTTATTCTTTTGGGGAATCTCTTCACTTAATAAACCTAATAGGTAGATCTCTGGTTTTTTCTTTATCGATTTTTTCATCATTTTCTTTAATTCTTCATGAATCATTAACCAAAACTTTTTTATTTCTTGACAAGTCCACCACATATGTATAAATGTGCCAGGTTCCCCATTGCATCTCCAGCACAAATTATTTTTTAATTTATATACTTTGGCCATCTTTACAGGTGTTAAATACCACCTATGATACATTTTGATAACATTTTCTTTTATATTATAAGAAGCCGTAAATCTTATATCCTGCTTCCACAATTTCTCCCATTGGTCAATTTGTATTATCTGACCAAGATCCTGGGACCATATAATCATTGATTCTGTCGTATTTTCTTGAAATAAATCCCACCCCAGTAGGAGATTATATGTTCTGGATAGCAGATTACTTTTATTTTGAATGACTTCTCCCTTCCTTCTGTGCTCCTTGCTCCACAGTGTTCAGGTTAAGCGGAGATCACAAGGTCGATTAAGAAGGCTGGCGTCTCACCTACTCAGAGGAGAGATTGACTGAAAAATCTTGCAGTCGTGGCTGGGGATAGGAAAAGAATCCGGAGAGGTTTCTGCTTCCTTCACAACTAAAAAGCACCCTACCCACAAACTCTGGCAGAAACCTTTCTTCTCTCTCCTTTTTAACCACCCAGTTAGGAGCAGGGTCCAAATGGAAAGAGAGATCTATTAAGTGTTAGAATATCTGTTCTGAGATTTATTTCAGCACAGAGCACAAAAGGGAAGAAGGCAGGCTGAGACTACAAGGTGTGGGACACAGAGGCTGAAACTTTCCCTTTTGGCTATCCCAAAACAGTCCTGGAGAAATACCTGCACCTTACAGGAACACCCTCCCCTGTTCTCTTCTGCTTCTCACCTCTTTCCAGGGGCAGCAGGCCAAGTCATTATCTGGAGTACGCAGGCAGGAGTAGTCCACCGGGCACACACGGCCGTCTAAGCACACAACACCAGAGGGCTCTGCCACCTGGAGAAGAGAGTTGTCTTGCGGAGGGAACATGCGCAGGGAGGCAGCTGTGAACTGAAAACAGAAAGAGGAAGTGGGAAAGCAGGAAGCAGATCTGGCCCCGTGCAGATACCCACCCAGACCCACAGCTGGAGGAAACAGCTGATACAAAGCTGGGGGGGGGAATGTGTCACGTAGCTCAGTCAGATCTCAGGGTCGTGGGTTTGAGCCCCACACGGGGCTAAAGATTCCTGCATTGCAGGGGGTTGGACTAGATGAGTATCAAGGTCCCTTCCAAATCTACGATTCCATGATTCTAGGCTTCTACTCGGTGTTAGAAACTCAGATATACAGTATAAGCTTGGCGCCAAATGGCTCCTTAAATGAAGGCTGCGTTCACCAAATCGGAACGTCTTGTTGGAATAGGAATATAGGAATATATGAGAACTGTCCCCTGGATCAAGTGACTTTTCTTCTGTAAGTTCTCAAAGTTCTTAACCTAAGCTGAAGGTTGTCATCTGAACTAGCCAGGTGTTTAACTGAGAACCAGTCAGTCCATTGTTTGAAAAAATGAGACTTTAGAGCCCCAAAACGGCAACTGGACATTCCGTTTTGGCGTCTGCAACCTTGGTTTAAGGAGCTATTTGGCGCCTAGATAATATCTGAGATTCTAACACTGCCAACAGCCCTACCCTCCATAAATTTGTCTAATCTTATTTTAAATCCCCCCAGGCTGGTGGTGGTGATTACTACCTCATGGGGGAAGGGTGTTATATATATGCGCAGAAGTGTACACAGAGGTTCAGGGTGGTATAGACTGGTGGAACACTGTTCTATTCTGATCTATTCAGATGTGCTATTTGTGCCCATGTGCCACAGACAGGTGGGGTGAGCCCAAACAGCAAGCTCAGTTCCGCTGCCAAGTAAGTGGCAGGGGGCCATTTGACTTGTGGACTTTGACCTGCAGCTAGTGTTAGAAACTGGTACAGAAAAGCTAGGAGCCAAATGGCTCCTGGGACCTGGGTCACAGGCGCCAAAACAGAATGTCTAGTCGCTATTTGGGGGAGCGGGTTGTCGGCAACACTTTTTATTTATTATTTGGGTAAGCATGAACTAATAATTCACATAAGAGACACCTTGTTAATATCACATTTTTATCAGAAATTGTTAATACATGTTTAATTTGGTGTTTACAAAAAAAAATTGGTACCATACTTCAGTTTTCAAAACACTCTACAATTGCTTAACATATTGTCTATCCTTAACATGTACTTCAAGGCTTCAAAGCACATACATTTCAGCAATCCTTGTGTGTCAGCCAGGCGCAAAAAAATGGCACCCAGACTTTTTGAGGCACTCGCAAATGGAGAATCTTTAGGCGCAAAATGCACCTGGCGCCCTGCTAATTTCGAACCCTGCCTTCAACTCATGGAGAGGGAGAGGGAAATACAGTACAGTGGTACCTCGGTTTACGAACACCTCGGTTTACGAACACCTCGGTTTACGAACTATCCTAACCCGGAAGTTAGTAAACCGAGGTGCCGGAGGTCTACTGAGCGTCCGATGCCTTCGGGGAGGCCGGGCCTTCGCTCCGATGCCTCCTGGAGGCCCGCAGCGAAGGCCCGGCCTCCCCGAAGGCATCGGAGCAAAGGCGAAACCTCCCCAAAGGCATCGGAGCGTCGGATACCTTCGGGGAGGCTGGGCTTCACTCCGATGCCTTTGCGGAGGCCGGGGAGCGTTTCCGTGACTGGGCTGCAGTCACGAAAGTGCTCCCCGGCCTCCGCAAAGACATCAGAGCGAAGTCCCGGCTCCGATGCCTTCCGGAGGCTGGGGCTTTGCTCCGATGCCTTTGCGGAGGCCGGGGACCGCTTTCGCGGCTGCAGCCCAGTCGCGGAAACGCTCCCCGGCCTCCGCGAAGGCATCGGAGCAAAGCGGTTAATCCGTTCTAGGGGGTGTTTTTCCTCGTCTAGAACGGATTAATCAACTTCCCATTACTTTCAATGGGAAAGTTCACTTCGGTTTACAAACACTTCGGTTTATGAACAGACTTCTGGAACCAATTGTGTTCGTAAACCGAGGTTCCACTGTAGTGAAACAGGAGGGTAGAGCTTAGCACGTTCGTTCCTGCTCATATGTGGGGTACGGATTTTATTTCTATTAAAAATATAAGCTTTGGGAATACTTGTTTTTCCTTTTTGGGGCTTTTTTATGCTTCCTTCCGTGTTTTAAATTTGTATTTATACACACCTTTGTGCCCCATTCTGGAATCTCTTTGATGTCCAGAAGTACTTTAAATAAACCATTGTTTTAAAAGGGTGCATTTAATGGAAGCGGGGAAACAGCTCTGCCTTTACGAAGTTGGGAGAGCTACAAATACTTGGCTTTTCACATACTTGTGCAAGGTGCAAATCTGGTTCTCACCTGAGTCTGGTCACAGCAGGAATATCCATCTTCTCCAGAAAGTTTGCAACAAATGGAGAATCCCTTACAGCTATGGCCATCGGGGCACTGCAGAGAAGAAGCTGTCCCTCCGAGCACCAGGCATACAAACAGCTGTACCCACCCCATCTTGGCCAAGAACCTGAAAAGAGAACGATGGAGAAAAGGACAGGCATTGGTTAATTACAGGCAAGTCAATGTCTTCCTACTACAGCACTGTGAAATGTAACCTTTAACTATCTGTGGCTTTTTAGAAGTGGGTGGGATGTTTCTAATGTACTCCTCTTTCTGCTTGGTTTTAATGTATGTACTGGGGATTTCTGTCTGTTTGGTTGCAAGTTGTTTTGGCGACAAAGCAGGCTGGCAATAAATCACATGGCGCCAGCGAAGTTAACTCTTTATTCAAGGAAACAAGGTGGACTTAGCAGACAAGGCTTAGTGGGCCCAGTGACTCGTCCTAGTAGATCTTGCCCCTGTGATGCAAGTGTGGGGGTCTGAAGGTCCCTCTGCCTTCCCACTGTTGCCTAAGTCTCCTCCTCCCCTGGATCCAAGCAATCGGAGGCTCCTTCATCTTGCATGTCCTTGCTTCTCCCTCTTCAGACCTGATCCTGGGAGACCAGGGAGGGGAGCTGGTCACAGCAGGAAGGGAGGGTGGACAACAGCCTGGCTTTCTCACCAGCCTGACTTATCTCTGCCTCTTGGCCTCCACTGCTTCAGCGTCTGCCCTAGAGTCTGGACTTCTCTCTGCCACAGACTCCCCCCCCCCCCCCCGCTTCCAAAACCCTGTTGTCTCTTCAGCTTCCAACACTTCCTCCTCCCCGTCTTCTCCCTCTTACCACTCATGGTCGTCCCACCCCCCACCCGCAGGCTCTGAGCCTTCTTCCCCCATGATATCTGGGTTGCCTGGGCAAGATAAAGTGACTGACAAATTTAATTAATAATAATAAATGCCAAGAAGCAGACCCAAGCATAAATGAGAACATGTGCATCAAAAACCTGACTCAGAACTCTGACCTACTGGAGTATCATGTGACTCAGCTGCGCCATCAGCTGACTTAACTGACCCTCGTGTGACTCAGTCATTTTGTACAACAGCATCATGTGAGCAAGCTCTGGGTGTGAACAGAACCGATAATGGGAAGTCCTAGTCAACGCTGCATTGCGCCAAAGAGTTGCCGGCTGCAGGCTAGAAGGAAAGGTCTGGGCGGTTGTCACTGAGCTGCCCAAGAAGTCTTCAAAGCAAGCAAGGCCAACCCTACCATTAGGCAGAATGAGGTTATGACCTCAGGCAACAGATGGCATGGGGCAGGGTGCAGCGATGAGGTGTTGGGAGCAGGGTGGATAAAAATCAATGATTAAAAAAAGAGAGATTTTTTAAAAAAATTAAATCAATTATTATTAAAAAAATAAAATGCTTTTCGAGGAAAAACCTTTCTAAAGATAGTTTTCTATTTAAGTTACATTATAGTCCAAGGGCTATTCATCAGGAAATAAGGATTTGTTTTGAGCTTTTCATGTGCTAAAACTCAGTCTAATTTTTAAAAAATTGTTTAACCACATCAGTTAACAAACATGGTTACATATGCTATAATGTTATTGTTTTAGTTAAATAAAGTGTTATTAAGGAAATGATTATTTTTCTCCTTTAAATAAAGTGTTATTAAGTTAAATAAAGTGTTATTAAGGAAATGATTATTTTTCTCCTTCCAATAAAGTACAGCAGAAAAGTTGTCCAAATATAAACAGTTAACTTATTATACCTCACAATAACTTCACAATTATCTGTCTATGTATTTCTAATAGTATAACCAAATCGGCAACTTTTGATATACTGTAAAAACTACTCTGAAAATTTATTATTCCAAAAATGAAACCTTTATCTGGTTGTAAATATGAAGATTATACCAGCAAGGATGAGTCTTTCTGTAAAAAAGATGATTTAAATCAAGTCTTACTGACTAGTGCTTTAAATTGTGATTTAAATCGATTTGATTTAAATCAAATCCACCCTGGTTGGGAGTACAGAGCTGTGTGTACCACATGGCCAACGCTGTGTACCTCCTGAGCTAGCCAAGTGCCCTCAGGTGAGAAGCTCCTTTCCAGCTAACTACTGCACATAGATTTAATTTATTACATTTACAGTGGTACCTTGGGTTACAGATGCTTCAGGTTACAGACTCCACTAACCCAGAAATAGTACCTCGGGTTAAGAACTTTGCTTCAGGATGAGAACGAAATTGTGCGGCAGCAGCGGGAGGCCCCATTAGCTAAAGTGGTACCTCAGGTTAAGAACAGTTTCAGGTTAAGAACGGACCTCCAGAACAAATTAAGTTCTTAACCTGAGGTACCACTGTATATCCCACCAAGGAGCTCAAGGTGGCCTACTTGGGTCTCCCCACTTCACCCTCACAACAACCCTGAGAGGTAGGTTGGCTGAGGAAGAGTGTGGTCCAAGGTCAGCCAATGAGCTTCATGGCCGAGTGCAGATTTGAACCCTGGTCTCCCGGGCCCTAGTCCAACAGCCTAACCACTACACCACACCGGAACAGCGCAGGGCATGGGGATGTCTGCTTACCCTTCACCTCAGGCAGCAAAATACATTGGGCTAGACCAGTAGCCACAACTACCACAGTATGTGGTAGCCACAACTACCACAACTATCTAGCATCAGAAAATCTGAATCCTATCCCCAGTCCCTCTTCAGAAAAAGCATTGCTATGCTGCTGTTTTAATTTTTTTAAAAAACAACTTTGTATTTTATGGCACTGTTTGAATTCTGTATTTGCAGTCCAGCCTCTTGGGGATCCTTGGCTGAAAGGTAGCATGACTGCAGGGGGTTGGACTAGATGAACCTTGGGGTCCCTTCCAAGCTCTAGAATTCTATGACATAATATGCAATATCTGCCCATACTGAGTTTTAGAAAGGCTCTGCCTGCCTAAAAGCAAGTGCCTCTTGTATAGTATAGAGGTCGCTGGCCTGGTTTGGGGGCTTGGGGTGTGTGCGTAGCTGGGTCTGCTGCTGCCTTGTTCTGCAGCACGTTCTCATCTCTTTATTGCTGCAGAAGTCCAAAACAGAGCCAAATTGGCAGCCACAATAAGGAACTGAAATTTATGTGTCCGTGCAACCGAAACGGAAACTTTTGGTCTGCAGCTTCTGTGACTGACTGACACACACACACACCCCACACACAGAGAGAGACTTAGACTTGATACAAAACTTTCATGAAACAAAACTTTCAGTGAGGAAGCAAAGGAGGCAGAACAAGCAGATTCCATAAAATGCATGAGCTAGAGAGAAATCAAGGCGCTAACTTTCGAGTTAGAAAGCACAGCATCTGAATTGACATGGGTTTCACCTGAACCTAAGCCCGCTCTGCACTCCAGTTCCAAACTCAGCTTCTACCCTTTCCAGCCTATAAAATGAACTTAGCCCCCCAGGAATACAAAATCACAGTTCCTACCTCTATCCTCCGATTCAGCTGATGCTGGCTCAGAGGTTCGTTTACCCACAAAAAGGAGTCGCCCGCAATAAAGCAGGAAGACCATTCCTTTCCCCAGAATCAGTAGTTTAGGAATTATAGAATTACTGTAGGTGTTAAGTCTGCAATTTACAGATCTAAAGATTTTTCAGATCAGCTTGCTAGCAGCAGGAGCCAATTAGCCAAAGGAACAACTAAGGTACTTTGCTAAACCTGAAGACAGCTCATATCTAAAGTCTGCACAATGCAAGACCACAGATTTGAGCGACAGCGGCTTGGGAGAAACATGCACTTCGGTCTGGAGTAGCCAATCCAGACCAGCCAAGCTTCATATTCATCATGGTGGGACACCCCAATTTCTTGGCTTCAGAAATCTGATGGGGTTTGCAAGAGAAGCCTGGTTTCTTCAGCAGTTGCTCCATAAAAGAGTCATGATATAAGGCTAGGAGTTGTAACTCCCACCAGCCAAGTTCTACAAGAGCTGGAGGTCTAGCCCCCCCCCCCATCCAGCTACAGAGGAACAGAAAGGATGAGAGAAAGAGAATTCAGAACCAGCTGCCCTTGATGAGGCTGAACCTAGTTCCTTCTTTGCAATTACTAGTTCCCCAATTCATCTGAAGCTGCTGATGAATGGTTTTAAATACATGTTCATCATGTGGCACCCTGAAACAGGGTAATCAAAATCAAATATGCATGTGCAAAAATCTTTTTGTCCATTTGCAAGAAACTTGCAACTGTGGCGCAGGCCCTCCTTCCCCAATCTATTCCACCCAAGTTATACCGTAATGACAAATGAAAGCTGTTGGGATGCTGCACTTCCAAACAGCCACTGTGAAGAGGCAGATTGCTTGGATAACATGATGCCCAGGGATGCGGCAGTAGTGGCGCTGTGGTCTAAACCACTGAGCCTCTTTGGCTTGCCGATCGGAAGGTCGGCAGTTCGAATCCACTCAGCGGTGGTGAGCTCCCATTGCTCTATCCCAGCTCCTGCCAGCCTAGCAGTTCAAAAGCACGCCAGTTCAAGTAGATAAACAGGTACCGCTGTGGCAGGAAGGCAAACAGTGTTTCCGTGCGCTCCAGTTTCCATCACTGTGTCCCGTTGTGCGAGAAGCGTTTTAGTCATGCTGGCCACATAACCCAGAAAGCTGTCTGTGGACAAACGCCAGCTCCCTTGGCCTGAAAGCAAGATGAGCGCTGCTACCCCAGAGTCGCCTTTGACTGGACTTAACCGCCCAGGGGTCCCTTACCTTTTATGTGAAGAAAATAAATATGAGCAGGAACGGGCACATCAGATCTTTCTCAAAAAGATGTCCTGTTGACCTGACTTGTACTTTTTTTTGGCCACCACACTCTCACAGAATCAGACCCTGAAAAAGGAGTCACGGAAACCTATGGCAATGGAGTCACTGGGGTGCAGCCGAAAAATGGGAGGAAATTCAGGCTTAAAGGTGGCTTATTGACCTGCACCACTGTGAACAGACACACTCCCCCCGGCTCTATAGCCCTAGGCTTCTCTTGCAAAGCACAGAGAGCTGGCGCCCCTAAATATTACTAGGAAACATTAAAGAAACAGCCCTCCTTCCTGAACCTGATGTGCCTCTTTCTCCTGTCCGCCTCCCCCCCCCCACCAGCAACACAAGCAAAAAGCCAATCCTTGTGGAGCCAGGTTTCCCTACTTCTCAGAAATCACAACAGAAAGATGATCCGACTAGAACAGGCATCCCCAAACTTCGGCCCTCCAGATGTTTTGGACTACAATTCCCATCTTCCCCGACCACTGATCCTGTTAGCTAGGGATCATGGGAATTGTAGGCCAAAACATCTGGAGGGCCGCAGTTTGGGGATGCCTGAACTAGAGTATGGGTCTACACAAACTGCGTAAGTTACGTGCAGGCAAGGCACGTTGAAGCAATGTACATGGATGGATCAAATATCTGTTTGTTTTATCTGTTGATTTTTCCAGCAAATCCCTTGTTCTCTAGATACTTACCCCTCTTGTTGAGTAAACTTGTCTCCGTGTCTACAATCACTCCTAAGTATCAGGACGTTACACTTAAGAAACATGTACTGTATCATGCAGGTACACCAAGCCAAGAAGCTCAGATTGGCTGCAGCTTATTCATTTTTGCCTCGTTCTTCAACCCCAAAGTATTCCTGGCGAACAGGCCTAAGAATGACAACTACTGATTTGCCCCAAGATTTATAAAACAGCAGAACAGTAAAAAGAAAGAAAGAAAGAAAGCCGGGACTTAAGTAAACAACATCCAAAAAAAAATCCTGGGCAAACAAAAAGGACTCCACCTGGAGCCAAAGAGATAACAAAGTCAAAGTTTTATCCCTGAGGAGGTGAGCAAACGTTGCAGACAAGGGAGACCTAGTACAGATAAGGTGGGCCTCTGGGGAAGATCTCAACAACTGGGCATGTTCATGTGGAAGGAAATGGTCTTTAAAGTCCACTGGCCCCAAGCCAAATAAGGTTTAAACAGTGTTAAAAATTAGCCAAGCACATTTTGCACCTAGCTTTTGACCACTTGCGACCAAGTGAAGATACCTAGGCGCCAAGAAGACCTCTGAGGTGCCCATCCTCTGGAGGTGCTCTGCCTGGGGATCATTGGATCTGGACTGTTTTCACAAAACACATCCTGTATAACTCTATCAGATATATTTTACCAGAATGAATTTTTGGAAGCTGCCTGAGCAGGAGCAGTCACCTTTAAGAAAAATAAGTCACAATATCCCTGGATCAAGCAACTTTTCTTCTTTTAAGTTCTCAAAGCTCTTAACCTAGCTCATGGTTGTTATCTGAACTAGCTGGGTGTTTGAGAATCAATCAGTCAGTCCCTCGTTTGAAAAAATAAAGACTGTAGAGCCATCTTACTGCAAAATGGCGACTAGATATTCCGTTTTGGTGACTGCAACCTCGGTTTAAGGATCCATTTGGTGCCTACCTTATATATCAGCGTTTCTAACACTGACTTAAAAGTGTCAGGATTAGCACCAGGTAGCAAACACCGTGCTTCACCCGGTACAATACATGAACAGTCCCACTCTCTCCAGCAGACCTCCAGAAATTTTGAAATACAGTCATACCTTGACATCCGAACAATTCGACTTCCGAAGTCGACAACCTCGAAGTCTTTTCGCCGTGCGCACCAATTGTGCTTCGCGCATGTGCAGAAGCGGTGCTTCGACAACCAAAGACTCCGACTTACGAAGACAGCCGCGGAACAGATTGTCTTCGTAAGTCGAGGTACCACTGTACAGCTTAGCTTCTCAACATCTGAAGGGACCAGGTTGGGGAAAGCTGCCTTCGAGGAACTCATGCATTCATAGCCAAGCCAGTCCTACAGAAAAGTTATGGGGCGTAGTAACTGTTTGTGCATATTCCGCTGCAATGGCACAGTCACAAGAATCCCAGGGCATCCATCCGACAACCATTATGCTCTCTGTGCAAAAACAGCCTCCATGTGAGAAAATGAACAGGTTTCCCCTTTAGAAGCACACAGGAAGCTCCCCATTTAGCCGAATACTGCCTACCCCAAGCGACAGCAGCTTTCCAGGGTTTCACAATAGGCGACTCCCTGCCAGAGCTGGGGATGCCAGGGATTCAACTTGGAAACTTCTGCATGCAAAACTGAAGGCTGATGCCAGACTAATGGCCTTGCCCTGTCTGCTTGAGATCTCAGCACAGGCAAACTTACAGAACAAGAGGCGAAACACAGAACTCACAATGATCCAAACTCAGTAAGCAGAGAACACACATTGACTTCAACCAGAAGAGAGCACACACACTGATTTTTGGATTCAGTTTGTGAGGAAGTAAAAACTGAGTTGAGAAAAGGAACTGCAACATAGTCTCTTGTACAATAACCGCAGGAAGCCATAAACAGAGGCAGGGCAGCGACCTTCAGGGCGTAGGTTTTGAGGTCAACCAAAAAGAATCACAGAACTGTAGAGTTGGAAGGGATTCCCGAGGGTCATCTAGTCCAACCCCCTGTAATGCAGGAATAATGTGCACGCGCGGGGGTGGTGTTGTTGTGCATCACAGAACTCTTCAACAGCTGCAAAGAAAAGGCCACTCTACCCCAGCTATACAGAGCACAGTGCAGCTGTTTTTAACCACTTTGAGTGTAAGAACCAGGCGTGGCAACCAGCCCCACCTGACACAGCTCAGAATGATTGTTATTTATTTAGCAGAAAAAACCTCCTCTGGGGCTGACCCCTGACTTTCAAAGCCATTGTCAGAACTGATGGTGCAGGACATAACTATCGTTTGATTGGCACCGAAAATAGATCCCAGGGTCAAACACTGCTCGTCACCCGAGGATCACAGGGCGGTTTACAATAGAAAAACACAAAAACACACACGGTAACTTACCGGTAGTAACAGACCAAGCTTAATTCCACCACCCACACCCCCTCCCCGTTTAAAAGCTAGACTCTTTAATTAGCCAAGGGCCTGGGAGAAGAGGAATGTTTCTTCCTGGAGTCTAAAGATACCGGTATGTAATGAGGGCACCTGGTGAGCTTCTCTGCAATATATCCTGCAAGGCGAGGAAGAAGGCGCACGACAGAAATGCTCAGTTTCCAATTAATCCGGGGAGTGGGAGGTGAAAGGAAAGGGGAAAAGAGAGAGAACAACGATGTAAACAGCGCAAACGAGTTCCGCTGTTTGAGATCAGACCAAAGCTTGCATTGAGCCTAGTATTCCGTCTTCAACAGGGGTCAGCCTGACTGCTCACAGGAAGCAAGGCTGAAAAAGCCAGCTCTCCCTTCCTGTATACTCACTCCCCAACCTCTTGCATGCGCAGCTGATAATAACCCTGGGGTGGGGACCCTTCTGCTGTTGCAGCAGGATCCCCCAAGGCACCAGGGCTGCCCAAATAAACTCACCCTTTGCACCAGCTTCGCCCCGCAATAAGACTGGCGCGGCAGGACCTTCACTAGCTGGTTCCTTCCAGCCCGAAAAGCAAAACCCCGGGTGCAAGGCCACGCCTCCGGCTCTCCATGGAATTGGCCGAGCCGCTGTCCCTGCAATCTGTTTGGCCGCTTTTCCTTCCTTTCCCCCTTTTTGGTTGGATGCTTTGCTATCGCGGGCCTTCCCCCACCCCCCCAGCCCCCATGCGCCACCCGCCTCTCCCTCTCTCTGGGATTGGGAGGCAGTCATATGATCTGTTGCTTAAGTCGATTTGCAAAACGCGCACATGACACCGGCAGTTCAAATACGCTTTGTTGCGCACGTGACGAGGCCGGGAAGGGAAGAGGTTTTTTTTTAAAAAAATATTTTTTTATTTCCTTTTTGCAGGCTGAACATCGGCTCAGGCTCTCCGGAACTTCTGGTTTTCCACGCCAGGGCTCAGCCCCGGAAGTGGTAACGAAGAAAGAGTGCCTCTGAGAGCGTGCCGATTGCTTAGCTTGCGGCGCCGTGCGCCTGCCCTGGTTTCCTATTCTAGTTGTTGGTGTCTGTATGACATATACACAACGGCAGCGTTACTGCCGTGAAACACGTGTAAATAAATTAGGCTTTAGGATGATAAAGGTCATTAGGATCATAAAAAGATTGGGCCTCACTAGGTCTTCCCAAGGGTCTGTTTATTACTGCATGCTGTTTGCAATGCATTTTTGCCAGTGGTGTAAAGTTTTTGTTTCGCTTCTGTAATTGTACAGTACTGACTGTATAAGCCGCCGTTTCAAAAGTATTACTTGTAGGGAAGAGCTCTGGGTCCTCGCGCAAGAATCCAGATCAATGAAACACCCTTTGGACAATTAGGTACAGTATTTAGGCAATTCCCTAATTCATTTTCAAGCGAGCACTGGAAGGCGATTCCCATCCCTGGGGTTCCGCTGCGCCGCAGATCTTCAAATATATTCATGGCAGGTTTGGGGGGCAAACTAATTTTTTGCTCCCGTTTCCATAGCTGCCAAGTTTTCCCTTTTCTCGCGAGGAAGCCTATTCAGCATAAGGGAAAATCCCTTAAAAAAGGGATAACTTGGCAGCTATGCGTTTCCTGTTTTTCCCCTCCCCTTGCTTTTAACAAAGAACTTCTGAAGTCGCCATTTAAAGTCAATAGGTGGGCGTGCAACTGCAGAGCCACTAGAGGGCGCGTGAAGACTCACATTTACAATCAGCAGCGTGTTCCCGTTAGCATGCAGAGCTTTTTCACATCAACCTGCACTCTTAACAAGAATTTGTATTTTATTTTATTGTAATGTACTATGGTGGAGCAATCCATCTCGTGGATCCCCTACTCCTGCAGGAGTCTCAGCTGGTACCTAGCTTAGATGAGTTGGATATAATTTATTTTTGAGAAGGACAGAAAGAGCATCAGTAAACTGCACCAGTCCGTACTGCAATTTTTAATTATTATGTTAGGAATTAGCACCCTTCCATTCCACCTGAGGCTTTAGCCCTAAAGTGGCTAAACAGTAAAATCCATGCAATAATGTTAAAAATTAGAAAGTAGGCATGTATGAGAGAGTTCTATCTGAATTTCCCTTTTGCTTAGTTTAGGCTCTTTACCCCTACAGATCTGGCTATTATTGCAAGCAGTTCTGTACCTTTGTGAAGCTTGATGTTTTCTGCAACTTTTTAAGTGGGTGCAGTGTTGGAGGACTAAGAGATTGCAGTTTACTTTGCAAATAATTTAAAAAGGGGAAATGCTATAAAGGGGTTCTGAGTCAATGTCATTTCTGAACAGCTCTGGGCAGCATCCATGCCCATTTTGAGTGTGCATTTTGTGGGTGACTCCCCCGCCTCTTTTAATGACTGTTTGCATGCTGTGTTTTATGATTGTGTAATTAGAGAACGAGCAATAAATGGCAGCTGTCCCTCCATCCATTCCGACTCCCCAATGCGCTTAGCCTGCTGGCTGGGGGTACCAGGTCTCTGGAGCATCATAGCACATCTCAATGTCTGGGTAGATAATTCCCATGTTTTCTTTTAGAAACCATTTGAAAATCTCCACAGGAATGACAGTGAGAGCTACCCAGAGAAATCAACAGAGAAATCCAGCTGCAGTTGATTACCAGGATGTCCACACTACAACAAAATGTAGCAGTAGAGAGAGGAGGTGCTTTCTCTAACTTCACTCTTATTTTGTGGGCATTCTTTAAACCCTATTTTCAAACTTCATTTAAGAAAAAAGTCCTGCCAATGTAAATTATGCAGGGCATACAATCCATTCACTCCACCTGCAGCGTTAACAGAGAAGAATGCAGGGCTATTGTAAGCCGTTCTTAACCTGAGGTAGTATCCCCCCCCCAACCTCCTGCCAACCCTTTGGTTGAGAGACAGTGGTTTATGATAGTCCTACAGTGTTAATGTTGCAGATTAGAGGTTTGAATCTCAAGCCACAGCTAACTCTGCCCCCCAAAAGGTTTCCCTACAGTAACATCAAAGGTCAATCTTCCTACATTGTTCCCCACACCCCCTGCAGCATAGATGGAATTGCAGAGTTGAAAGCAGAACCTTTCTGCTGTATTTCACAACATGAAATATGGCCAGTTTTAGAAACTCCAATCTGTACTCCCCCCCTTCCTGCTTTTAATTTTTACAAACACACAGGTGACAACTCATTGAAACCCTTAATCTGCTTGGACTATTGCAATGTGCTCTACGTGGGGCTACCTTTGAAGGTGACTCGGAAACTACAACTAATCCTGAATTGGTGATTGGAAGCGGCCCCCGGGACCATATAACACCGGTCCTGAAAGACCTACATTGGCTCATTTCTGAGCACAATTCAAAGGGTTGGTGCTGACCTTTAAAGCCCTATATGCAAGTTTTAAATGTTTGATGTCTTAATTTATTGGAAGCCACCCAGAGCGGCTGGAGTAACCCACTCAGATGGGCAGAATAATAATAATAAATAAATAATATCATCTATATACTGTTATGGACATCTCTCAATTCCACCCTGGAAGGCAGCGGTTGGGGGAAATCTGCAGAAACAAGAAACTGACCAAGTAAACCTCGGCATTAAGTTTATCATCTCCCATCAATCAGATGCAGCAGGCAGAACCTGGAATGCCGTGTGTGTGTGTGTGTGTGTGTGTGTGTGTGTGTGCCTGGCAGAGCAGGGGTGCAACTGGGGCTGCTTGAGGACTCAGTGGGCAGGAGCCTGGGCATAGGGGGCAAAATCGAGTGCAGCAAAAGTTCCAAAAGTGGACTAGCGGAAGAAGTACCAGCTATACTTCCCACTCTACACTGCCAAGGTCCAGCCTCCTTACCTGCAAACTATTCAAAATCCCCACCTTCCCTTATTGAGAAACAAAACAGGACCTGTGATGACAGGAGTTGCCATCTGACATCTGGTGGGTCCATTTAATATTTAGCTTGAATTTCACTGTTGCACTGTATCCCAGACCCCAGCTCCTCACAAGACGTTGTTGTTGTTTGCCTTAAGCTCTTTTTTCCATCCTCTGTAAACTTACATGTGTTATATAAAGAGCCCATGCTCGGGAGCTTGTGGTGTTGCATTATGGGAGGAAAGGTTGGGGGGGGGGGTCCGCATGAGACTGTCAAATCACTCCAATATATTGCGTAGGGAAGGGAGGTACTTAATTTCATGGGATATCCCCATGTCCGCTGTCTTCCAACAGCTGGTAGGTTCTAGAAGCCACCATTGGCAACTCCAAGAGGGCAGGCAAGAACGCAAGAGCCAACTGGATTAGGCCAATGGTCCATCATTGTGTTCTCATGGTGGCCAAGATGCTTCTGGGGTCCCAGCAAGCAGAACCTCAGTGCTACAACAACCCTTCCCCACTTGTGAGTCCCAGCAACGGGCATTTCGAGGCATACTACCTCCAACAGTGGAGGGCAGAATATACCATAATCTTACCCTCCATGAACCAGTCTAATCTTCTTTTGAAGGACTTTATTGCCTGAAACCTTGGAAGAGCCAGTTGCCAGCCGTCGTTGGCAATGCAGTTAGATACTCAGTAGAAAGCATCTTCCTTTGCTGGCCCTTTAATTTTCTTTAAAAAAACTATTTAGGTATTTGGTATACCCAGGACGTCCCTTTAAGCAGCAACCACCAGCTCAATGAGCGCAGCTCAATTCTTGCCAAGCTCACAGACATCGGGGCTACCAGAGTTTATCAGAAGGGACAAAATGTCCCAATGCAGTCTCAACTTCCAATGGCCAGCCATTTCCTTCATCAATAGGCTATTCCACCACCGGCCACCCCCAACAACTGCCTCAGTATTTCATAGCTGCTGACATTGCTCGGCCCTCGTTTGGGCTGGGTCTTGTTGCTGCTGCTCCCTTAGGTTTGTCTTCTGGATTCTTTTGCAAACCTCAAAGTTCCTTCCCCAAGCCCATCGATACCCGCCTTGTTTTTTCAGCGGCTGACAGGAGTGGGGTGGGGTGGGGAATTTCCCTTTGCATCTACTGCTGCTTCATGAATTCGCGCATGGTGAGGTGGTAGAACATTCCGGTGGCTGCCATTTGCAAGCATTTGATCTCAAGCCCTGCAACCAGAGATTGGCTGCATGCTGTTTTTGTAACAACAGGGAAACCTCAGCTGCCCTTGCCTAATGATACAACTACTTTAGCAAAGGCCTGTGGCCTAGTCCCGCCTCAGGCCCTGGGCCACTCTTTTCCTTATCCAGCTCCTTTGCTTTCAGCTTGCTTGCAGTTCCTCTGATCCTTGATAAGGCTTCTCTCTCTTGGGCAAACCAATTTTCCATCTCCCTCATGTTGTATTGGGGAGCGGCCCTTTGTCTTGTTTCCCAACCCACCGCAAGGCGGTCAAAATGCTCATTGAGCGCCCTCTTTCTTCACTGCCGCTCAGGCAAAAATGGCTTGGTAGGGAGTCCAAAAGAGAGCCTGGCGACGCAACCCAGTTTTGCCATCAACACCTTCTTCTCATAAAATGGCAGCTTGCAAAGATTGAATTCTGCAGTACGAAAAACGCTCTTGCACTGGCCAAAACATTTATACTTTCCACACTGAAGAGTGCCTGCTTTCTTTCCACTTATATCCCACATGAGGTTGCCATGTTCTTTTTCCCTCAGCGGGGTGCTTGCTCCCCAAAATGCTGCACAACTCCCTTGCAAATTCAACAGGTGAAGTTCTCTCAGCCCAACAGGCAAGGAGCTCAATATAAAATGTAAGAGCAGAGTCTTGCAAGCCCATCAGTAAATCCACACTCTCCCCCTCCCCCACCCGTTTGTATGCAGCTGCTTTTGAATTAAGTTTAAACCTGCTCGCCTCTAGACTCAGCCGAGCTTGGGGGGGGGGGGAGGATTTGCTGCCTAGGAAAGGAAACAACCACCATGCAATGAAACCTTGATAAATTCAGAGGGTTTATATATTAATACCATTCTAAAGAACAAGTATGAGGTTTCACCAGCAGCTGCCACCGAGTCTCCAGTTTTGCCAACTTTGCCCAACTTTTTAATATATTTATATAATAATAATATTTTTTAAAAAAAAAAAACTCCAAAAAAGATTTTTTCAACAAGAGTTCAGTGTCACCAGAGAAAACAAAGGCATATTCCCCACAGTTAAAGACGCATCAGTGTCAAGAGACCACCCTCACTTACCCAGCTCCCTTTACGTGCAAGGTATTTTTATTTCCGACTATAAAAAAGTAGTAGAAAACAGCACTGGACCAGGAAGGAGTAAGAGGTATCTGGTTCTCGGGGGGGGGGGGTCCTGATAGTTTGTGGGGTGTGGCTCTGCCACTGCATTTAACTATATAGAACTTCCTGTGGGTTCGACTACAGCGCCACCATCTTTGTATAGGGCTACATTCCTACAAGATGTGCATTGATCTGAGAGATACCTCAACGTCATGGCAACGGTAGCTTAGGACCAGCCACCTTGGAGACGGGTTTGCTGGTACTGATCAGGCTGAGCGAGGCGTGATCTAGGAGATGGAACAGACACAACCCCCCTTGAAAACTGTGACAGTTGACGCTGAAATATGCTATGCACTTGGCAGCAATATATGCTCATTTGAAACAGCTCTTTGACTGGCCATGAGGCTAAGGTGTTTTAAAAAGGGGGGAGGGCGGGGAAATCCGTTATGGCTCAATGGATTCTCTCTGTGCATTAAGCACCTACAGCAGGCATCCCCAGACTTCGGCCCTCCAGATGTTTTGGACTACAATCCCCATCAACCCTGACCACTGGTCCTGTTAGCTAGGGATCATGGGAGTTGTAGGCCAAAACATCTGGAGGGACGCAGTTTGGGGATGCCTGACCTACAGCCTGCAAAAAACACTGCTGGCTTTCTTCTGCCGGGCTGGGCTAGTAACCAGTCCAAGATGCTCCTCCAATACTCATAGATATTGTCAAAGACAGTAGTAGCTGGGGTGTGGAGCTGAATCACAGAAGATTATTTCCCCCCACACGGAAGGTATTAATGTGTGCAAGTTGGGGGGAAAACATATGCACGACACATAGGATTTCTGCAGTTTTCAATGCAGACTTTCCATGCCAAAAATCTTCATCTCATGCAAAACAGCTCCCGGTGGTTCCTGGTCCCCCTCTCTGGAGAGTCTTTGCCGACAGCCACATCAAGGAACAGGAGGTTCCACAGGTGACAATTATCTCTAATGCGGTGAACCGGCAAAAGCGGGTGGGAGGAGAGAAATCCTACAAAAATATGCTGTGGAAGAAGATAAAAGAAATCGCCCAGGAAAGGGAATTGGAGAAAAAGAAAAGTTGCCCCCACCCCCCAGGGCAACAGTCAAAACTGAAAAGCCTGACTCAGGTGGGAGAAGGGTTTTGTTGAGCTAGGGCTCAGCCCCAGAACCTGTTTTCATTGCTAAGGCTCAGCCCTGGAACAGGTGAACGGAGACAAAGTGTTTCTGAGAGTATGTAAAGGGCCTTGCTATCTTGGCCATGGAGTGACTTATCGCGCACGCCCCCCAACTTCTCCCCAGGGGCTTCAGCAGCTTCGAAGACATGGCAAGCAAGCCCTGGTGATGTGGGGAAGGGGCTCCAGAAGGACAGGGTCTGCAGCTGAAATTGTGAAGTTTTATTAACTCTCTTCAGTGGGTGCTGAGGTGCGTAGGAAACTACCTTTCCGCTCTCTCCTCCCAAATGGTTTCTGACCTGTTGACTTCTCCGGCCCTCTACTGCAGGCATCCCCAAACTGCGGCCCTCCAGATGTTTTGGCCTACAACTCCCATGATCCCCAGCTAACAGGACCAGTGGTCAGGGATGATGGGAATTGTAGTCCAAAACATCTGGAGGACCGAAGTTTGGGAATGCCTGCTTTACTGTTTCAGAAAGGGTCAGACCTGACTCATTGGTTTCAAAAGAAGAAGCCCCCACCCTGCCAAGACACTTTTAGGTTTGCAGCCAACCACCCCACCCCTCCCCATTTGTCCCCGTCCCCCATCCCCCCGTTTCGCTGACAAAGCCTCAGGCTAGTGGTTCTTCTATCCCTTCCCCCAATAAAACCATCCCATACCCCCCAGTGGTCCACGAGGCCTCCACCGATGTGGTGCTGGGGGCTGCTGAGGAGGCACACGCTACGTATTCCCCCTCCTCCAAATATATAAAGCATGATACAAACACTCCCCTCCATTGACGATGTAAGACACACACATATACACACACCCCTCCATCGGTACACACAAACACCCCAATTTGGTCCTGCTCTTTTATCTGGGAGATTGGTCACCGGTGCTGCCGTGCTGCTGGACGGGGCAGCTGCCCAGGCTGTCTCCGCTGACGGCTTAAGTCAGTTGGCAGCTGGGCTTGCGAGAGAGGCCGAGGGTGACTTTTTCCTTCTGCACTCCTCCCCCCTTGCCTCGCCACATCCCCAAGCGCTCCCTGGCAGGAGAGAAGAGGGATTAGAGTGAAAGGAAGATTTGAGCAGATGGTCCATATGCAGTACCCTTCTCTGGACACCCAAGGTTTCATTCACAGCTGCCTGGGTGGGGAGGGGATGCGGTGGTGGTGGGGAGACGTTTGGGGCCAGAAGGCACTTGGAGGAGACCAAGGAGTTGCAGGCACAAAGGGGTGGGGTGGGGAGATGGGGGGCGCACAAAAGTGACTCCGCGAGGGAGTTTGTTTGGCAGCGAGGTCGGCCGCCACTGACACCCTTACCCACACGCACGCCGTGGCTTAGGCTCCCACCCGCCCCCTGACATACACGCATGCACACACATATGTACAGTTGCCACACGGGTGCCCCCACTCCCCAAACCCACTGCACTTGTCCGTGGTACTGTCGCCCAGGTTGTTGGGGGGGCACTGAGGCACGACAGGCAATGCTGGGCATCAGCCTAGAGCTGTTGGGCACTTGACCAACCCCCCCCCCCAACCAAACCATGCTACGGCTTGGAAAATCCACAGGACAGTATTTTTTAAAAAAGGAATTGTACGAATTGCCCACCCCGCCCCCAAGGAAAAGGGTGTGTGTGAAGAGCCCCAGTAACGCCTTCCAGTTCACTTCCACTCCCAATAATGTCAGGAGCCAACACTAGTTCTGGCCGTGCCAAGACTAGGTGGTGATAAGGGGCTCTTGGAACAGGAGCCACACAGAACAAGGCCATGTCCGCCTCCTGGGATCTGGCAGAGGGTCTCTCAGAGCAGCGAAACTTGCTTTGTCCCACAGGTGGGCACACACACACATGGCAGTTCTTGTGCCCCATGTTGCTGCCTGGCTCACAGTGGCTGGTGTTGGTGGAAAAGGGTAAGACGCCCAACTCGCTCAGCCCGTTGGTGCAGCACTTCTTAACCTGCCTTGGGCAAGGCAAACTTATCGGGTGGTTGCGGGGCATGCTGGGAAAAAGAACACAGAGTACAGCTTGGCCGCAAGCCGCCTCTCGCTCCATCAGTCTGTCCTGTCAAAAGTCTGGGGGGATTCCTGTTCCACCAAGCATTTGACAAGATGGAGAGGGCAGGAAGTGGCACAAAGATTGTGGTCGGGCAGCCTGACCTCTGTGGTCCGGGCAATCTCCGCTCCCCTCCCCCAACTGTGCAACGAGAGCGACCCATTCCCCCGCCCGCCTCCTCGCACGCACACTTCCGCCTGCTACTTCACGTTGAAGACCATGAGGGGGCGCTCTTCGCGTTTCTGCCAGGGGCTCTTCTTGTCCCCCTGGTCGTCCGTCCCTTCCGAGGGCTCGTTGCTGTCATCCTCCGGGCTAGTCATGGAGTCGCGGCGCAGCTCGCTGTTGCTGCTGCGGGAGCTGTTTCCGCGGCTGCGTCCACGCCGGGGGATAGTGGCTGCCCGGTGGTCAGCGTTCTCATCCAGGAGAGGTGTCAGGGAGTTGTCCTCGGGGGAGCAGATGGCGGTGCGGCTCTCGCTGCTGCTCGGTTCTGTGTCGGCGTCTGCAAAGACCAGCTTGGAGTATGCAGGACCCATAGCGGGCGGCGCCAGGCGCTCCTCCTTCAGCCTCTTGGGGGGCTTGGCCTCGTTGACATCTACCCCAGAGTCCAGGCTGGCATCGTTGCTGCGGCTCCTCTCATTGCCCTGGAGGTCTATGTACGAGTGGCGGACTTGGGAGGATCGCCCGTCCAGGGACACAAACCAGGCGCGAGGGTGCTGCTTCACACCCAGCTCCAGCAGCTTCTTCTCCGTCAAGGCTTGCAGCTCCCCATTCAGCTGGGCCATAGTGGATTCGTTCAGCAGCACCGGGATGGTGACGGAGCCGCTGACGGACTGTGTGTGGGGGCCCCAGCCTTTCCCCTCAGCCTCTTCCCCCGGGTGCTGCTGCATCTGGAACTGCGGGTGCTGCAGCTGCTGCTGCAGGAATGATGGCTGCTGCCTCTGCTGCTCCCCGGCCACGAACTGGTGAGGGATCCCCATGCCACCCGGGTCCAGGTCCGGCTGGCTCTCGGAACCCCCCGCAGGCTGGTCTGAGGGAGCCAGGCGCATGTAGTGGGCTGGGATGACGAGCGTCGGCATCACGTTCCGGTACATGGAATCCTTCATGTGGTCGATGGAGCCGCAGAAGATGAGCTGCCCGGGCTGGCTCAGGGAGGTGGGGCGAGCCAGGTGGTCCACGGACTGCGACATCATGAACTCGGGCGGCTTGGGCTCCCCTTTGTGGCCCACGTAATGGTCGAAGGGAGGCGGCGGGGACGGGGGCTCCTGCGGGTAGCCCTTGCTGTCGTGGCGCGCCTGCTTGCTCTTGTCCTCGGTGCGCTGGTGGGAATAGCCACGCTTGTAGTCCTCCAGGAGAGGGGGCTCCAGGGCACCAGGCACATCCATGGAGCGGGCCGCCTTAAGGGAGTAGCCCTCCGCCACTTGAGGGTAGCCATCCTTAAGGGCCCCCCGCTGGCTCAGAGTGTCCGCCATGGAGGCCTTGCTGGCGTGGCGGGCTTTCTGGTTGGCCACTTGCTTGAAGAACTCTTCCCGGGAGCTCTCAAACTCCCGGGAGGAGGAGAAAGCCGACTTGAGGATGGGCGTGTGCACGTCTGTGTCCCCGTTGGAAGAGGCCGTCTCCAGGTGGCTCGTGCAGATGAGGTTGATCTGGGACATGGAGGTGGCCTGGTCTTTCTTGGAGGCATCCAGCGCCCCAGAGAGCTGGAGCTTTCTGTGTTGTTGACGTGGCTTCAGGCACAGCCTCCTGGAAAGGGGGAAGAAGAAGAAAATGTAGGTGCAGATAAATTCACAGGTAGCTATGGCAGAAGTGCTCTAGCTCAGGGCAGCGACATGTGCCTTGCACAGGGCAACATCAAACACTAAAAACGTCCCTGAACAGGGCTGCCTTCAGGTGTCTTTTAAAAATCATGTAGCTGTTTATGTGTCTGACATCTGACGGGAGGGCATTCCTCAGGGCAGGCGCAGCTTCCAAGAAGGCCCTCTGCCTGGTTCCCTGCAACTTGGCTTCTCGCAACGAGGGAACCGCCAGAAAGCCCTCGGTACTGGACCTCAGTGTCCGGGCAGAACGATGGGGGAGGACCACCCCGTGATCTTCAGATGAAGGGCAATATACAAATTTAGATACTAATAATTGGATGCTCCTGCCTTTTGGACATAGGGTTGTGTGCTGTGGGGGTGTGAGAGGAGAATTTCCCAGATGATCTCTCAGTTCTATCTGCCTCTATAATTCTATAAAAGTAAAAGAGTGAATGGACTGCTAGTCTGAGTCTGCTGCTCACCCTTGGATCACTGCAACACAATCTTCTGTTAAAGAAGTTTAAATGTCAAGGTATTCAGGGCTGAAGGAAATGAACCCTCTTCCCCGGGACACAAGCAAGCTGGGTTTGAGACCACCGGTAGTCGTGCAAAGCACTTAATTTCTAAAGCGAAAAGTGCTTGCTCATACCTCTGGCTGAAATTTCCCTCCTCCCCATTCCCAGTTCAATGTGTGTCTGGATGCCTGTTCTCTGGGGTTCGGCTGTCCTCTTTTACTACACAGAAGTGTTCACTAGGGCATAGGGTTGGGTGACAAAGAGCGAAGGAGCAGAGCCTTGGGAGAGTGGGAGGGAAAAGGAATGGACCCATGACTAATCGGCCAGAGGCTGCCTGACATTTTGCAACAAAGTGCTTGCAACAGCTGTCAAATTCCTTAGGACTATTCCTGCAATCCTCAGCTCAGCTGCCTTTCCTCGTGCCTGGGCCCTACTAGAACGGATCATTTGCGAGAGGGCTCCGATTTGCAAAGTGTGGATCATTCCCGCAAATAATAACGTCGGGGCGCAAGGTTCCCCTACTTCAGTTTTACTGATGGGGAACTGAGCCTGATTATGATAGTGGCAGACTTGAACTCGGGTCTCCTGGATCCAAAACTTCTGAAGCATTCCAAGGACAAGTGTATATATATGTAAAGCACCTATAACAAAACCTGCTCTGTGACACTCTTGGCAACTTGGGGCACTGACTCCCAACTTAGCTGAATTCCCTCACCCTTCCTAGTGAGAGAGGGAAGGGGAAAAGAGAAACCTTCAAAAACCGCAGCTGTGAGCTGTATCGAAAGGGGTCGCTGGGGAGAAAAAGGGGTTGTCCTTGATCTCCTCTGATGCCAGAAACGTTCCAACTGCCTCCTTCCTCAGCTACCACTCGGAGCGCCAGTAGCTGAAGTCCTTTTGCAGTTCCATTCGAGAAAGGAAGGTCCCTCAACTGGCGCCTGGTTCAAATGGCCTGTTGGCTCAGATCCAGCCGGTGGGCTGCCAGTTCCCGCCCCCCCCCCACAATACCCAGATGAAATAAAAGCAAAAATACAGTAAATAAGCCCTTGCAACGATAGGGAGGGCGAGCTTCTTTAGAAAAATCACTGTGTGATGGAAAGAGGGTTTGAGAAGACAAGGCTGGAAGTGGGAAGTTGGGCAAGCAGCACTCACCTGCAGTAGTAGATAAGCAGGCAGAGCAGGATGAGGACCAGCAATGCCAGGGCACCCAGGATGGTGAGCAAGAAAATTGTGTGGTAGGTGGCAATATCCTTTATGCCTCCAACTGCACTGGACAGCCCTGTAACGAAGACACCTCTTTATGGGCTGACCTGAAGGTTTCCCTAAAGCATCTTATGCTGGAAATGGGATGCCGTACTAAATGGGGTTGCCCTGGACCTGATCCAGCAGGGCATAAAGATGCAGCTAATTCATATGTGTGTTTTTTAATCTAATCCCAACTTTATAAATTTTCAAACCGGGTGTGGGGGCTCTCTAAAAGCTTGATTTAAAGTCATGCCAATAATTTTAAGGCATTTTTCCTAATTTACTAAACATTTTGCACGTGGCTTTCTTTTTTATTAAACATCAAAAGATGGGACTAATTAAAAATGCTCAGATTTATATACAGGGCTTTTTTTCCCAGCAGGAACTCACTGGGACCTCCCAGATGGGTGCCATTGCCATGGTAAGAGAACAAGGGAGGTGTTCATGGTGAGTTCCAGCACCTCTTTTCTAGAAAAATAGCACTGGATATCTACAAATATAAATACGAGCAGATTTATGCATGGAGGGATTTATTCCCCATATTCATTTTTGTTCTCCCTAGATGCCCTTTCCCTTAATCCCATACTTATTTCTATTGCATTTTTTTCGGTTTTCAGTTTTTTTCCAACCAGCTCTGGTTGCATTTATTCAGTGCTTGTGTGGCAACCACTCCATGCAAACTGAGAGGCACTCGTTTTTCAGGAACTCATAATCCACAAGATACCACACTCCAAGCAAATTCCCACAAGTGTGCAGAGAATGTGCACTCCTGCTAACACTAGAGATCCGTTAGCACCTTCCTGGCTGGTTCCTCAGCAAAGTAATTAAGAATTTGGTGGTGATATTTTACCCGTTGTTGGAGACAGCATGGCAGCTGCCCAGTAGCCCAGCTGTGGGGACACAAACGTCCAGTAAAGCTGGTTCCCTTCCTTGCGGATGAGGCCTGTCCCATTCCGAATCCACAGACCTGAGAGAAAGAAGAACTGCTGAATCAGAAGTAACCTGAAAGGCCATCTGGACTAAGCCCTATCCCAGACGAAGGACTGGCCACTCACCAGCCGCATCCCTAACCTGCAAAACCTATAAAAGGTAAAAGGTAAAGGACCCCTGGACAGTGAAGTCCAGTCAAAGGCGACTACGGGGTTGTGGCGCTCATCTCACTTCAGGCTCAGGGAGCCGGCGTTTGTCCACAGACAGCTTTCCGGGTCATGTGGCCAGCAGGACTAAACAGCTTCTGGCGCAACGGAACACTGATGGAAACCAGAGCGCATGGAAACTCCGTTTACATTCCTGCCACAGCGGTACCTATTTATCTACTTGCACTGGTATGCTTTCGAACTGCTAGGCTGGCAGGAGCTGGGACAGAGCTATACAGCTAGGCCAGCAGGTGGGGGGGTTGTGGGGGGGGGGAGAGGGAGGGAGGGAGGGAGAGTTATAATGCAGTCCACATAGGTTTTGCAGGTTAGGGATGCGGCTGGTGAGTGGCCAGTCCACAGCAGTCCACATATTCTGTTGTGCAGAAGAAATGCCAAGGAGCATGGGGTCAGCAAACCGTTTCAGCAGAGGGCCAGTCCACTGTCCCTCAGACCTTGTGGGGGGGGCAGACTATATTTTGAAAAAAAAAAGAACAAATTCCTATGCCCCACAAATAACCCAGAGATGCATTTTAAATAAAAGGACACATTCTACTCACGTAAAAATACCAGGCAGGCCCCACAAATAACCCAGAGATGCATTTTAAATAAAAGGACACATTCTACTCATGTAAAAACATGCTGATTCCCGGACTGTCCTCAGGCTGGATTTAGAAGACGATTGGGCCAGATCCGGCCCCTGGGCCTTAGTTTGGGGACCCCTGCCAAGGAGGAAGAGCCAACCTAGAGAACCAATGTGTTCCCCCAGGCATAGTCCTTGATTCTATGGCTCCCCCAGCCCCAATTGGGCACCTCAGGAACTTTTCCCCCAATTTCAGACGGGCTAGTGGCTCCTCATGAACCCACTATGCGTTGCTACAGAGGTTTCAATAGAGCTCATTCCCTAGGTGAGCCAAGAAGACACAGACAAATTGGAGCAAGCAGTGAAACAAACAATGTACATAAAATCCCCTGCTTTTCAGCCACAAATGATGGGTGGTCCCAAACTGGAATCAAAAAGTGGGAGCAGAATCCAGCCGTCAACTCAAAATGCTTTCAGCACGAGCAATTAACTCCCTTATAACAGCACAGCCCCCACTCCCAACCAGATTTCTATTTACAGATGTGGCATCCTCCCCTGCCCCTGGAGTCCTGCTAATGGACTTTTATAAGCACTTAGGTGGTTTTATGGCACCACACAGCCAGGGTGACAGAGGAGGTACTTGGGGTCTGGAAAGAGGCTGGCGCACCCCCCACCAAGCAGGGTGCTTTCTCCGACGGAAGTAACATTGCTCCCTGCCTTGTGTGCCTGTGGAATGTGGCAAGAATTGAGCAGTTCCAATGTGTCTTGCCCGCTCTCACCGCTCTTGAGGTCAAAGCGCCAGGCTGGCACACTGGTGGCTGCTGCAGCGGCGGTATCAGGTGGCAGCGGGATAGAGAGGTGGACGGAGCCAGAGAGCTGGATTTCTGTCCCGTTGCCAGTGAAGAGGTGGACGCTGACAGCGACGATGGGGACCAGCTCCAGCCATGTGCTGTTGGCTGCAAGGGGACAAAGGGGTTAGGAAAAGAGCTGCTTCCACCTCCAGAGACATCCCAAGATACTTTGGTTCCCAAGGCAAAAAAACCAAAAGTCCCCCCCCCATGCACACCACCCAATGATCGTAGAATCGCAGAGTTGAAAGGGACCCAGAGGATCATCTGGTCCAACCCCCTGCAATGCAAGAATATTCAGCAGTCCATACAGGGATCGAACATGCGATCTTGGTGTCAAGAGCACTACGCTCTAAGCCAGGCACCTCCAAACGCGTCCCTCCAGATGTTTCAGGACTACAATTCCCATCATCCCCGACCACTGGTCCCGTTAGCTAGGGGTGATGGGAGTTGTAGTCCCAAAACATCTGGAGGACCGAGTTTGGGGGTGCCTGCTCTAAGCAACCGAGCTGTCCAGCTGATAAAGCTATACAGTCGTACCTTGGTTTTTGAACAGCTTAGTTCTCAAACATTTTGGCTCCCGAACACCACAAACCCAGAAGTGACTGTTCCGGTTTGCGAACTATTTTTTTAAGCCGAACATCCAACGGGGCTTCAGATGCAGCCAATCAGAAGCCGCACTTTGGTTTCTGAGTGTTTTGGAAGTCAAACTGACTTCTGGAATGGATTCCGTTTGACTTCCAAGGTATGACTGTACTAACAAACTTCTTCTTGTTGTTAATTACTCACCCTTCACCCTAAGGGCAGGTTGCAAAACACAACAGTATTAATAACAGTTTGAAACAACTTAACGATCAGAAAAATAAGGTGGGTCAGAAAAACATGCACCTTGTGTAACAAAATCCAGGATAAAGAGGTGTGTGTCTTCAGCACTTGCCTGAAGCTGTATAATAAAAGTGCTGGAAGAACTTCTGAGTTCCACAGCTTAGGGGCCGCCACAGATAAGGCTCTCTCCAAGGCCTCTGAGGGCAGAGGAACTACCACGAGGGCCCCTTCTGCCCATCTCAGCACCCACGAGGGTCTGCAGCGAAGGGGGTGGTCTTTCAGGTATTGAGGGCCTAGGTTATTTAGGGCTTTACACTCTCATGTGAGCACCTTGAACTGCGCCTGGAAATGAACTGGCCACTGATGCAGCTGCTGCTTTTTTTTTAAAAAAAGGGGGCGTTATGAGATCTAAACGGAACCCCAGCCAGAAATCTGGCGGCTGCAATCTGTTTGCTGCCCCCAAATCCACTGCTTTAAGGCAGACAACTATCCCCCTGAGCAATCAAAAGGCTGGTTCCACAGCCTTCAACAATCCGTGTCGCATCCTCACCATTTTTCACCCAGGATCTGGGCCCAGTCCCCTTACCGCTGCCGTTGCTTTCAGCCCCGATGAAAGATGGGAAGCCCCTCATATCCGGCCCACTACTGGCGGCGGTCAGGGAGGCCGAGAGTTGGCTGTAGGTGGAGCTGCGGGGCAGGCGGGCGGATTTGCGCTGGAACTGAGCCCACGGCTGGCTCTTGGCCCCTGTAAGAATCAACCATTTCAGCTGCCAGCCTACCGAGCATAGCTGCCAAGTACCCTGTTTTCCCCGGGAAACCCCCGTATTTTCTTACCATTTCCCACAGGTATCCCGAATGGCAAAATACCCCATATTCCCCACGGATTACGGAGCTCGTGCCAGCGGCCATGTTCTTCTGGTGCTGCGCCGGCACCGGAAGTCGCTTCTACGCACTTCCAGACATGCGTAGAAGCGACTTCCGATGCCGCTGTGCCCATTTCCAAAATGTCCGCAGTGCCAGAAGTCACTTCTACGCATGTCCGGAAGTGCATAGAAGCGACTTCTGGCGCTGCGGACATTTTAGAAATGGGCACAGTGGCATCACAAGTCGCTTCTATGCGTAGAAGCGACTTCCGGTGCCGCACCGCTGCTGATCCCGGATTTTTCAATCTGGAACTTAAACCGTGGGATGCTGCTTGGCCCGATCCCGCCTGCAGTTTGTAACCTGAGATTACATTTGCAACCTGGCAAATGCAAGGAAGCATCCCTGATCATGTGCAGAGTGCTTTCTGCTCACCATTCAGGAAACAAGAGATGCTTCCAGAGATATACAGTGGAACCTCAGTTTTTGAACGTCTCCGTTGATTAATGTTTCGGTTTTTGAACGCCGTAAACCCAGAAGTAAATGCTTTGGTTTTCGATTGCACCTTGGAAGTTGAACTTCTGAGGCGGCTACTGCTGAGTTCAAGATCCTGTCGGCTGGGAAACCAAGCCTCAGTTTTTGAATGTTTCAGAAATCGAATGGTCTTCCGGAACAGATTCCATTAGAGAACCGAGGTACCACTGTACTCAGCTATGGTCTGTATAGCCTAAGGCTGCTCAAATTCATGACAACATATGGAATTTGAATCCTATTGCTTTGTTCTGTATGTATCCCAGTTTTTGTTAGTTTATATTGACTGTAATTCACATTTTTAAAATGTATTTTTAAAGGGTAGAACTTAGCCCTTGATAAGAGAATTTAGTATGCTGAGCAAACCTTGCTCGGTTCCTTCCCATGGATAACAGGAACGCAAGAAATTATGAAAGGTGAACAAAATGAGAGTGACTTGCCTCATTTGGCAAGTTTATGGAGGCATCTCTCTTATGGAGCCCATTAGATCAGAGCAGAGGTCACTGGCCATCTCCCTCCAGGGACCTAGAGCACCCACCACCCTAATTCTCTCATTCATCACTTCACACCAGAGCAGCCCATCTTGATCCCGCAGACTCCTGACCAGCTCACACCGACCCAGGGTCACCTCCTCAGCTCACTAGCTTATACCAGGGACGTCCAACTTCCAAGAGACTGCGATCTACTCACAATTAAAATCTGGCAGTGATCTACCCCTTTTTTGGGGGGGGGTTCAGGTCATAGTTTTTGAGCTTTTTGGGGAGGAACACCCCCTTTTTAAAGGGGTTCAGATCAAAGCTGTTGAGCTTTTATTAAGGAAGTACATTCCGTTTTTAAGGGGTACAGGTCAAAGTTCTTAAGCTTTAATTTTGGGGATTAGGTCATGCAAGTTATTAAAAAAAGCACACCAAGAGATCGCAAATGAGACAGTCAGCCTCGCTGCGAAAACTCCAACTTCCGCTCTAGCGATCTAGAGGATGGGGCAAGGGGGCGGGGCCGGATGGAGGATCGACCAGTAGATCACGATTGACTTGTTGGACATCCCTGGCTTATACAGTTCTATCAAAGGCCCAGAGCACTGACCTTCCTACTTCCCTCCTCCCATCATCCAGCCCAGCTCAAAAAGTCCCTTGAGCTGCAGACGTCTCTCCCAAATGCCCCCTGCGAACTGGCATGGTGCTGATGACTGCCTCCCCCCCCCCCCGGCACAGACTGCCAGAGGCCTTAGAGGAGGTGCAGAGCTTGTAGAGAGCAAGCCAACTTTTTCCTTCATCTCCCCTGACCACCACTTTCTTCCTAGTAGCGTGCACAGAGGGCAGCAAGGTGCTCTGCAGTCTTAAACAGGACCAGCATCCCCTGCAGCCCAGAAGATGGCACTAGCGTTTGTGTGGGATCCCCAAACCCCGGACAGCCAAACCGGCTCCCCGAGTGCCGGCCAGGTGCCCTTCACTTCCTGGCAAATGGAACCGAGGACTTACCTGGAGAGCCGAGGAGGATCTGTACCAGGTCATCATAGAGGATGAGTGTCGCAGGGCGCTCGGGGAGCAGATAGAGGCTGACGGAGGCATAGACTGCAAAGGGAAATTGTAGGAGCGAAGAGAGAAAAAGAGAATCAGACTTACTCAAAGTCCTTCTGTGCCTAGCAGCAAGTTTCCTGATAAAAACCCACTGCAGTAGAACCTCTACTTACAACCGCCTCTACTTGGGCCCGATCCAAGTTGCGAACGCAGCAAACCTGGAAGTAAATACCGGGTTTGCCGCAATTCGCGCATGCGCAGAAGCGGCTTCTGCCGAATGCGCCTGGACACAACGGTACTTCTACCAGTGACCTGGATCAATTTATGGACAGACCTCAGGAACTGATTACATCTGTGAGTAGAGGTTCTACTGTATTTAGTGATAAATCAGAGAAAACAATATTTAGTGATGAATCCAGAGAAAACCCAATTGATATTTGGTCCAATTCAGCAGTAAAGATTGGGTTTCCCTGGGGGAAAGCAGTGGGGCAAGGGCAAGTTTTGATGAGCCCTTAGTTAAATCTGCACCCTGCCTTTCATGGTGATTTACAGTTAACACAAACCATTGTTTGCAAACCCATTTTAAAAAGTGGTCTCCAATTGTGATTTGGAGCACAAACTGTTCAGACATCACATCAAACCATTGTTTAGCTTCATTAATCAAGGCTTAGTGTGATGTCTGAACTGAGCCATTTTGCTTGTTCTCTCTTATGAACCACTCATTAGAGGAGTTTGCTTGCTCTCCCCCCCCCCGCCCCAAATTTATTATTAGTACTGGTCCATCATAAAGTGGGATGGGGAGTTTAATGGAAATACTAATGGTGGAGTGGGAATACTGATTGTATACGCAATGATTTCTGATTGTCCTATCCCAAGATAGCAATTCCATCATGAGTCAGCGCAGCTGCAAAATCTGCTCGTCTCTGGACCATAATTTAAAGATGGATTTGCAAACCCTGATTAAATCTAAACATGCTGTGAATAACCTCAGTGCAGATATAATGCTGCCCCACAAAGAGAACTGAAAAGTGGAAGGTGGAGAGGAAGAGTGGGAGAGAGAGAAATAAGGGGGGGGGGAGGCATGTGTAAGTCACTCCTCATCTCTTAACCATGGTTCTCCTCCCACCTAAATGTTCCTTTTATGTTTCCACAGGGGGAAGCTCTTCCTCCACTTTCCCCTTCTCCACTGGGGTCTTTCGGGGCTCTTATTCTTGGACCTCTGCTATTCTTTTTTTCACACACAGTCTCTGGATGACCTCATTAAATCCCACGGCTTTTTGATACCATCAAGACCTGGGGTGGGGAAACTGTGGCTGGACTACAACTCCCATCATGTCTGTCCACAGGCCATGCTGGTTGGGGATGATGGGAATCGGAGTGCAACAAGAGCTGGGGGACCACAGGTTCCCTGCCTCTGACTTGTACAGAGCACTTTCTTTCTAGACGAGAACCGTCTCCCTCACCTCCACACCTGCATCTCCAGCTGCTTACCCTATCCTAGCCAATCTTTCCACTTGGATACTTCGTCATAATTTCGAATGCTCAAGACAAGACTTCTCATCTTTCCTCTAAAGCGTTCCTTGTACACTCTCCTTAGCCTCTCTCTCTCTTGCCTCCATATTCGATCTGTTGCCATGCCATGCCTCTTCCTCCTTTACAACATTGGGGGAAATGTATCTGTCTCTCTACATCACCTCCTAGTCGTCTCTCACCTGGCTACTCCAATTTCTTCTCTAGCCTTACGTTATCTTACCTTGGTCCCCTTCACCTTTACAGTGTTCTGGGGCCAAAACAATTCACCCCTCTTGCTGCTCTGACCACATGGTAAAGGACCCCTGGACAGTTAAGTCCAGTCAAAGGCGACTCTAGGGTTGCGGCGATCATCTCGCTTTCAGGCCAAGGGAGCCAGTGTTTGTCCACAGACAGCTTTTCAGGTCATGTGGCCAGCAGGACTAAACCGCTTTTGGTGCAACAGGACACCATGACGGAAGCCAAAGTGCACGGAAACGCCGTTTACCTTCCCACCACAGCAGTACCTATTTATCTGCTTGCAGTGGCACGCTTTTGAACTGCTAGGTTGGCAGGAGCTGGGACAGAGCAACAGGAGCTCACCCCACTGCGGGGATTCGAACCGCTGACCTTCTGATCGGCAAGCCCAAGAGGCTCCTCAGTGGTTTAGACCACAGCGCCACCTGCTTCCCACATGACATCCCACCTTATACCCCTACACTTGGCTGCCTTTCTGCCTCAGTGCAGGCTCTTTATTCAATGCTCCCCCCCCCCGTGGCTTTGCCCCCACCTCTTATCTCTTTGCTCTTACATTTCAATACATCCCACCCTACCTGTGATCTTTGCTCATCCAGCTCCTGTTTCTCCCCATTTCTTCCTTGCTGCCCCTTATGGCTGGAAGAGCCTTCCCAGAGCATCTCTGCAATGCCAGCTCTTCCTTCCTGCAAATCCTTTCTCAAAACCCACCTTTTCTAGTCGCAATACTGTGCTGTAACTAATAATAACCGCATGTAATTGATATATAAACACATGCTCTTCCCATTCATTCTTTCTGGATTTCCCAGCCATTCCTCTGTGGTTTCCCTTGTGTTGAATTACAAGATTGGTAAGCCCTTTGGGCAGGAGAAAGTCCTCTTATCCCCTGGAAATTATTGCTAACAACCACTGAAGCTGTTAGATTGAACTGAATCTCTTTGCAAGCGAAGAGTAAATTTGCAAGTCCACATAACAAAGCAGAGTAAAAACTTTTAAAGTCTACTTGGTTCATTCAGCCTTATAGCATGGCAATTTTAGAAAGGTTAATTTTTGTAAAAAAATAATAATAATCACAGTTGCAGGAATAGGATCTGAACTAAAGTAAATATTATTATATTATTCACAGTTTTCATGGCTTTTATTGTGGGTCAAGTAGCAGTGCTCAGGGAGGGAGAGATACATTTATCAGCTCAGTCAGTAGAGCACAAGACTTAACTCTCAGGGTTGTGGGTTCAAGACCCATGTTGGGCAAAAGTTTCCTGCACTGCAGGGGGTTGGACTAGATGACCCTCGTGGCCCCTTCCAACTCTACAATTCTATGATAAGTTGGATGGTGGACTTTGTGGAAACCAAGTTTCCTTGTTTTTTAGATTCCTAGAAGGCAGAATTTCATCCTGTTCATCTTCAATAAATCTGTCAACCAGCTCTAACAAGTGTTCCAACAACCGCATCCTGGAGCAGCCAAGGCCCAGAGCAAAGACAAATGGCCGAAACCGAGGAAAACGTGGAGGGTGCCAGACAGATGGGTCTGTCAGGGACATCTGGCAAGGCTTGTCACAGCCCACCCTCTTCCTTTCTCACCAAGGATGGCAGCTAGAGCATAATTTGAGCCTAGGCTCAGCCTTACAATCTGTTTCAATTTGAGAGTTCAACCCTAAAACATGAGAAGTAGAAATGACTCTGAAATAACTCCGATTTCATCACTCTCCAGGGGAGACAGACCTAACTGGTCCCTAACATGGCTTCTTGGAACCCCAATGCATCCCAGTTTACAACTCACGCACAATCTGAGACACAGCAGTTTGAAGACGTGGGATTTTCAACAAAATCTTGCAGCAAAGAGCAGGGGCAGAACTTCATGCTCTGGCACGGGGTGGGGGGTGGAGAGCAGGTAGGGGCGGACCTGGCGCGCATCCCTGGGGCGTAGCGCACTGCCCACAGGGGCGTGGCACCTGTCCTGGGGGCGTGGCATGCCACGGGTGGGGGTGTGGCACCCAGCGCAGGATCGCGCTGCTGGGGGCAGTGCGCTCCCCCTGCACTCCTCTTCCTCTGCCACTGGCGAAGAGTACTCCTATTCAGCTTGCTGTGTCCTTTTCCAGGATAAACTATCCCGCCCCATACTCCATCCGCCTGGGTTTTTTGTTCCATCCCGCTTCAACCATCAGTCATTACTCTGTGGGTCACTGAGGATGCACAATTGTCAACAGACTGATTTGGAGTTTCCCGTACTTCTGCCAATCCTACGAGGGTTTCCTATGAGCCCTGTTAATGCCTTCCTGTGGGGATAGTTCCATTTTGGATACATAAGGCCCTGCATTCTGAGAGCAAGTTTAGCCTATATAAGATAGTGAGAGGGGGGAATAGTTTGCATGAAAACTGGATCCAAAAAAGCTGGTCTGGTGGCAAACCGTTTTGAAATTTTAAGGTGTGGGGAAGCACTTCAGAAGCAAAACGTATAGCAACAATTAAAAAATAGATTTTTCTGGCATCAGAATTTTACACTGTTCATTCTGGACTGCAGAAAACTACTTTGAACTAAATTATTTTTAAAAAAAATAAAAATGTTGATGAAGCCATAAACCAGACTCCAGGGGGAAAAATAACACTTATAGCTTACTAATTAGAATACCATGAACCTCATATTTCCTACATGTAAAATAAGAATGCGTATTCCCTCCCACCCCCACAGAACTCTGTAGGGTTGTAATAATAATAATAATAATAATAATAATAATAATAATAATAATAATAATAATAATATAATTTATTATTTATACCCTATGCATCTGGCTGGGTCTCCCCATCCACTCTGGGCGGCTCCCAACAGAATATTTAAAACACGATAAAACATCAGACATTAAAAACTTCCCTAAACAGGGCTGCCTTCAGATGTCTTCTAAAAGTCAGGTACTGTAGTTGTTAATTTCCTTGGTGGGAGGGCATTCCACAGGCCGTGCGTCACTACCGAGAAGGCCCTCTGCCTGGTTCCCTGTAACCTCACTTCTCGCAGGGAGGGAACCACCAGAAGACCCTCAGAGCTGGACCTCAGTGTCCAGGCTGGACGATGGGGGTGGAGATGCTCCTTCAGGCATCTGTTTGTCTCAGGGGTGTGTCTCCAGGGGTAAAGTCAAACAGCTGGAGAACCACAGCTCCTGCTGTGACTGCAGAGACGAGTAACTCATAACTGCCGCCTCCCGTGTTGCTTTTGCTGCGTTAGTAGTTCCAAAGTGACCTCCCCAGGACACAAGCCTGGACAGTGTGTTTGGAGGTCCTGGGCCATCCAAACGACAAGAAGAAGAAGAAGAGTTTGGATTTTATATCCCGCTTTATCACTACCCTAAGGAGTCTCAAAGCAGCTAACATTCTCCTTTCCCTTCCTCCCCCACAACAAACACTCTGTGAGGTGAGTGGGGCTGAGAGACTTCAGAGAAGTGTGACTAGCCCAAGATCACCCAGCAGCTGCATGTGGAGGAGCGGAGACGCGAACCCAGTTCCCCAGATTACGAGTCTACCGCTCTTAACCACTACACCACCACCACCACCACCCCACGCCTCGGCCTCGCTGATGTGGTCCAAAGGAAAGCAAAGCCATACATTTGGCATCAGCTTAGCTGCAGGAGTTGCTGGAAGGAGGCATACAAGATACTCTCCAACCATCTTAGGGACTCCACTCCTGATTTCTGTAGGATTTACTCCTCAGCCTTTTCTCTTGAAGGGTACATACATAAATATCTAGTTTTAAAGATGTTAGAGGCCAATCAGAGGTTTGGCCTGTAAACTCATGAGCGGATGTTTACTTAAAAGTTTCCAAATTTGATGGCAAGAAGGAATTTTCACTGGCTAGTGGTTTCTGAGAGGGCTGGGAGCTGCAATCCCCTTTGGCAATCTGAATTGCTTCCCTGAAATATTCCTTGAATCATGGTCAGCATCTCTGGCATGGTATGTTGATGAGCAACAGGAACTAGAACCCTGGGGAGAATGGAAAACGGTGCTTGGGAAAGAACATCAAATGGAGAAAGAAAAAAATGAGGAGGGAAGGCTCTGGTGTTCACTCGTTTAAGTGAACACCCGAATCCTCCTCCTCACTTTTTGCTTGGAGAATAAGTTTCTCCCAAGTGCCCCCAAACCTTGAGGTTTAAATAAAAGAAAA
Organism: Zootoca vivipara; assembly: GCF_965207765.1. Lineage (NCBI taxonomy): Eukaryota > Metazoa > Chordata > Lepidosauria > Squamata > Lacertidae > Zootoca > Zootoca vivipara. The sequence continues at coordinate 12,819,427 of NC_142595.1, read as the reverse complement.
GAAATCTCTAGGAGGTTGACCCTCTGGTTTAAACCTTGAAATATGCGCCACAAAACCTTTGGGCAACAATGACACACTGGCTGTAGGGAGATTGCAATATCATGCTCATAGCAGGGCCGGCCAAAGGCATTTTGCTGCCTGTATGAAAGGATTGCTGCTATTCCAAATGCAGAAGCCAGCTGCACTGAGAGTCTTACTCCAATACTGGGGACAGGACAAGATCCTCCACCACAACACCTAAGGGCAGCAGGCTAGCTTAGGAGACGCAGGGCAGGTCCCATGTGCTCTGTCCCTACTCACCACTCCAACTGGCATTGCTTGTTACCTGTGCAAACAAATGGCGCAGTGCAGCATCAGCACAACATGTGTGCGATTGCAATGTCTGCTGGGGCACATCGCCTTGGCTGGCTCCCCCTCTGCCTGCTCGCTCAGTCACAGCCATTCCCAACCATACCACAAGTGACGCATCAGGAGAAAGCAACTAGGTGAGGCAGCTCAGACCAGCCACAAAGATACATCACTGCCATCTGAGTAGAAGCCAGCTGCTGTCTCCCTCCAGCTTGCAGTGTCTAAAGACAGGACAACAACTGTGAGCATGTATGTGACAGTCTAACGCCAGTGATTAAGATTTAACATCTTGACTTATGATAGGTACTATCAGGCTCTCTATAAACCTGGGTTGCCACTGCCACTCTGGGCGGCTTCCAACATACCATATATAAAAACATAAAGGTAAAGGTAAAGGACCCCTGGCCGTCAGGTCCAGTCGCGGATGACTCTGGGGTTGCGGCACTCATCTCGCTTTACTGGCTGAGGGAGCTGACGTTTGTCCGCAGACAGTTTTTCCAGGTCATGTGGCCAGCATGACCAAGCCACTTCTGGTGAAACCAGAGCAGTGCACGGAAACGCCATTTACCTTCCCACCGGAGCGCTACCTATTTATCTACTTGCACTTTGACGTGCTTTCAAACTGCGAGGTTGGCAGGAGCTGGGACCGAGCAACGGGAGCTCACCCCGTTGTGGGGATTCGAACCGCCGACCTTCTGATCAGCAAGCCCTAGGCTCAGTGGTTCAGACCACAGCACCACCCGCGTCCCATATAAAAATATAATAAACCATTAAACTTTTTTTTAAAAAAATTCCCTATACAGGGCTGCCTTCAGATGTCTTCTAAAGTTTGTAGTGTTACTTATCTCCTTGGCTTAACTCCATACCCTCCAACATTTCTCCGAGGAAAATAGGGATGTCCTAAGGAAAAGCGGGACATTCCGGGATCAAATCAGAAACCGGGACAACTTCTGTAAATCCAGAACTGTCCCTGGAAAATAAAGACGCTTGTAGGGACTGAGATATGTGAATTGGAAGCTAAGCCAACTTGCTTCCGAAACACAGCGTGCATGCACTTTAATTCAAAATCCTGTTCTGGCCTTCTCCTGTGTCCAAAAAGGTATGTAAACACAAGACATCTATATTTTTATGCATGTGTGTGTTGGTTGCCTCCTATTTCCTGCCTACAGGCAGAAATTATTGATAGTGTTATACGCCAGCTGTGATTTTTGCTTCCAACCCCCAGGGTGGGTCAATGAGGTGACCTTATTACCAGCGCCAGTGAGTCTTTGCCAGTGCACATTAAGGGTTCATACATAATGTGTGCACTTTGCTTCATTTGCAAGGGGTAAGGGCTCCCCATCTTATTCTGTACACCCCAGATGGTTGAATTATTTCACTATAAATTATCTCTCCCCCCCAAAAAAAATTTATCTGCCCCATAGCAGAAGTACTCTAGGAAGGCAGTGTTGTGCAGTGGTTAGACTGCTGGTCTGGGAGATCAGGGTTCAAATCCCCACTAAGTCATGAAGCTCACTGGGTGACCTTGGAGTCAGTCATAGGCTCTTAACCTACCACACAGAGTCATTGTAGGGGTTAACTGAGGAGGGGTGGGTGTGGACCAAGTACATGGAGAAAAAAGTGGGCTATACATGCAATAAATAAGCTCCTCTGCTGGCCTGCTTAAGAAAGCTGGAAGGGCCAGCCTGATGGAGATGTCAGTCGCCAACCTAGCATCCAGAGATCTCCACATGGTCGCAACCAGTCACACAACGCCCCAGTACGTTTCCGAGCACAATTCAAAGTGTTGGTGCTGACCTTTAAAGCCCTAAATGGCCTCGGTCCAGTATACCTGAAGGAGCGTCTCCGCCTCCATCATTCTGCCTGAGGTCCAGCACCGAGGGCCTTCTGGCAGTTCCCTCACTGCGAGAAGCCAGGTTACAGGGAACCAGGCAGAGGGCCTTCTCGGTAGTGGCACCCGCCCTGTAGAACGCCCTCCCACCAGATGTCAAAAAGAAAAATAACTACCAGACTTTTAGAGGGCATTTGAAGGCAGCCCTGTTTAGGGAAGCTTTTAATCTTTAAGAAATTAGTGCATTCTAATTTTTCTGTTGGAAGCCGCCCAGAGTGGCTGAGGAAACCCAGCCAGATGGGCGGGGTATAAATATATTATTATTATTATTATTATTATTATTATTATTATTATTATTATTATACAACATGCCTGGCGAATTTCCAGCACTGAGATTAACTTTTGGTTAGATCTAGCAGTGCTCTTGTAAATGTTCTTATTTATTTGTGTACTGAACGCACGCTATGATATGAGATTCGTACATACTGAGTGGGATCTAGCCACGTGACACTGAGATGCTGGGCTCGTGCCATCATCCAAGTGAAATGGCTCTTCTGTAAAATATTGAGACGTACCACCATTCTAGCGAGGAGGAAGGAGCGACCTCATTCTACCTACCAAAGCAACACATATTCCTTTATTCCTACAGAACAGATGTTGGTGAAAGCTGATAAAGGTTTGCATCCTTTATGACCCCCCACCCCCACCCATGAAGTGCCCATCATGCACTGACAGCCCCCCCCCCAACCCGTGGTCTTCTAGCCACCCAGACTCCCTCCTAGCCATTGGGCACCGCAACTCACGTGGCAGCTTATTGACGCGCCAAGGAACAGAGTTTGTAACAAAACCACGCTTGGAGGCTGTGACGATGACCCAGGTGCCCAGGCGGTAGCTGATGGGGAGCAGGCCGACACCCTCATGGTCGGTGGCGCCTGAAGCCAGAGATGTCTGGTTGCCATACACTTCCACGGCTGCCTGAGGCAATGGGGACAGGTCGCCGTTCTCATAGACCTGGACCTTGATGACCACCTCTGGAGGAAAGAGAGAGAATACAGAAAGGGGGTGTGAGGACAGCAAGCTCGCCCCCAATGTTTTCCCCAACTCAAAAGTAACTTGTATGGTTTCTCAGTGGCCATTCCCCTCCCTTTGTTGGTATCCGTGTTGCCATTTCATTTGAACAAAAGGTGTGGCTAGTGAAAACAATAAGGGGGGTTCAGTTTCCTTTCCACCTCTAAGGCCTCCATGACCTTCCTGTAAAGGTAAAGGTAAAGGGGCCCCTGACCATCAGGTCCAGTCGTGTCCGACCCTGGGGTTGCGGCGCTCATCTCGCTCTATAGGCCAAGGGAGCCGGCGTTTGTCCGCAGACAGCTTCCGGGTCATGTGGCCAGCATGACAAAGCTGCTTCTGGCGAACCAGAGCAGCGCACGGAAACGCCGTTTACCTTCCCGCCAGAGCAGTCCCTATTTATCTACTTGCACTTTCAAACTGCTAGGTGGGCAGGAGCTGGGACCGAGCAACGGGAGCTCACCCCATTGCAGGAATTCGAACCGCCGACCTTCTGATCAGCAAGCCCTAGACTCTGTAGTTTAAACCACAGATTCAGTTTCCTTTCCACCTCTAAGGCCTCCATGACCTTCCTGTAGCCACCCTATTTGGTCCATTGTCCTTAAGATGTCACGTCTCCTCAGCCCTCTTCCTATTTGGCTACCCAGCGTATCATCTTTCGCTCATTTCTGCTCACAACACAGAACCCCTCCCACTGTTCCTTTGCGTGTGAGGATTTCCTCTCCGGCAATCCAACTCCTCGCTTCCCTCACTGCAGCTGCCCCAGTTTCAACACTCTCTGTCTGGCGTGCGCTCTTTGCTAGCCTGTGAATGCACAGGAACATCATAACCACTCGGGTAATGGTTTGTGTATATGTGAGTCACACAAGTGAAAAGCAATGTTGGGAGCATCAGGATTCCACACATCTAGTTGCCGACAGCAACTGTCTCTCCTCCTCCTCCTCTGCCAACACCCCTCCACGATGCCCCGCACAGAATCTTCTCCCTTTAGTTATCTGCAAATTGAGGAAGGCTTAGGAGAGGCTGTGGTCTTTATTTTTTCCTGGGTCTGAAGAATGGAGAAACCAGCAGGGTATCCTGTGGAACCAACTCCTAAGGGCCAAGATCCCTTCATCCGCCCCCACCCCCAATAGAATATGTTATGAGGCTGCCCCACTGAAGTTGATGGGCACTGCTATTCAAATGGTGTGTGCACCACATCTTGTGATAAGATCATGTGTGGTGGGGCTTACCTGGGTGCCCCAATATTTTATTTTATTCAAGCTGCCACCCCTGACTCTCTCACAGTGCTCAGGAACCAATAAGACCTCAATTCTCCCCTAAGTCCTCTGTATTACCCCAATTCAAAGCAGGCTAGTAAATCACAGAATCATAAGAGTTTGAAGGGACCCTGAGGGCAATCTAGTCAAGCCCCCTGCAATGCAGAAATTCTAGTTCGAAATCTAGTTGAAATATGTAGAAGTCCTTATGCAAGTTATGTTCCCATATCAGAATGATGCAACTCTAAAGACAAAAAAGGGGGGGGGATAACAGGCAAACATTAACATGCATTCTTATAGCCATCTGTTTATCCCAAATAAATGAAAGACCACCCCACAGTGGTGGGAAACGTACTTTAGACACAGAAGAACTGTGAAAGTGGAGCAGTGCTAGCAAGAAGGGGAAGCAAAAATGGGATATTTCACTGAGTAGTTTAGAATACCAAACCCTAGCAAAAGGTTTGTCTCACTGTATTTCCCGCTATGCAATTCCCTGTAGCTCAAGCAGAGCTGGCTCCCATCACCCCAGTCCATTCCAACAATGTGCAAACTTGAGGATTGGTCACACATGGCAAAGATCTCCTCTGCTGGCTGCCTGCCTGACATATTCTCCTCACCCTGCGTGCAAACAGAAGAAGACCTCCGGACAGAGGGGCTGATTCAACTCCACTTGGCTTTGGATGTAAGCTCCCTGGTGACCAGGAAGCTCCAGCTGGAGGGAGGCCACTGCTGCTTCCTCTCTCCATCAAGGGGCTGCCTGGAAGAAGTGCTGGGGGTATACTCCACGCAAAATCAAGGTGGAGCTGGGGTCAGTCATTGCTCACAAAGTGCATTCAGAGACTAGCTGCTTACAGGGGAAGAGGAAGCAGAGCTATCACCCCTCAATTTGCACAGCTAGAATAACATTTGGAATACAGAGTGCAACTCCTTTGCACTTCCTGTTACCGTGTGACTTGGAAAAATCAAAGGCCATTGTGTAAAAATACCCCACCAAAACAAGGCTATCCTTGACTTAATTTGTGCTAAAACATTTTGAGCTACAAGATACTGTATTGCCCTTGGGGAAAAAACCCAGCTTATTGGACAGGGCACAGATGTACAGACCTCTGGTCCGGAGGACACAGCAGAGAGCAGATTTGAGGACAGACTCAAGCAGCTGAGCTCCCAGTAGTTTTTGGCAGGAGGAGCTCGATGCAAAATCAGAATAATCACCTAAGACAAATCTAAGAAAGACAAATTTGGGGGGGGGGAATAACCCACAGCCCCTTCACCTGCAAAGAAAACACACAGCAGCTATCCTTTCCCCTTGCTGTTCTGGCATCTTACCTGAAAACAGGCTGGCTGGGAGGAGGAATGTTGTTTGGTTTCCTATTGTGATCAGTGAGCAACCCAACTTTCAACAGGAGACAAAGGGTTCTGGAGGCCCAAATCCCCCAGCGTGAGCAGCAACAGAAGTTCTGTAAAAAGGTCCCCTTTTAGTCACCTCAGCTGCTCGCTGCTATGTAGAAGTCACAAAGGTTGAGGTGCCTAAAGGAAAGGCTGTAAAAGCCTGCTGGGAGCAAAGGAGTTAAAGAGCTCTTTGCCTGCCTCATGGCTCTTTAACTCCCTCTCTGCCAGTGGGAAGGGAGGGTGCAAATGACAGGAATAATAATAAATGTAAACGGTAATAATAATAATTTATATGCTGCCCATTTGACTGGGTTGCCCCAGCCACTCTGGGCGGCTTCCAACAAATTAAATCACAGTAAGACATCGAACATTAAAAACTTCCCTCTGCGGGGCTGCCTTCAGATGTCAGATAATTGTTTATTTCCTTGACATCAGGCAGGAGGGGTGCCGCTACCAAGAAGGCCCTCTGCATAGCCCATGTTTCTGGAAACGGAGCCCATGGAAAACTTCAAACATGAACTCTGTTTAAAACTGACCAGCCATGGTTCATACAGCAGCCTGGAGCAAGTTGCCTGCCATGCAGCTCTGAGAAAAAGCTGTGGGTTTTTCTTTTACCCATAGTACAGACACAGGGGGGGGGTCCGCACTCCACCCCCCAACTAAAAAAAACCCTGATTATGTCCAAAGGCCTGTGCCCTCAATAGTCAGACCAACCTCCCCCTTTTTGGATTGCGGTCCTGTCACCGTGGCAACGGCCTCATTTGTCCTACAAAGTACCCCCTCCCTCCAAGCTCCACTCAGGCCTAGAAAGCAAAGTGATGTGAATAACCTCCTTCCCATCGCTGGAGTTTGTTGCCATGGGGACCATTGCACAGAGCAAGGCCTAGGCCCGCATCCTTCAGCAGGCCCATGGGTTTCCATGGCGCTTGTGCCGCCCAGAACAGTGTCCCCCACACAAAACAAATGCTCGGCTCGGCTTGCCCTTTCACACACTTTTAACCATATGCTGTGCTCCAAACCAGGGTGGCGCTGATGGTGGGAAAAGGACACAATTCCACCATGCTCGCTTGCCGTGCTTTTATTGCAGGCGGACTAGCGAAAAGGTTATCTCTTCACAATGCACAATACTGACACCTCAAGGCTTTCTAATTAAGTGAATGCATATAGTTACATGAATAAAAAAGAACATTTGGGAGTCAAAACCTCTCCCCTCTGTCCTCTTAAATTAAACAAAAACCCTTCCTATAGTCCTGCAGGGTATCCACATAATCTATTTTCAATGCTGGGGCGGTTGGGCCCTGGAAAATGCGTAACTCACAGACCACTGCGACAACTAAGGCAGAGAGAAATTGTTTTATCCTCTGGACATGTACAGAATTAATGACAGGGCTGGGTGTGCATCATACAAAATAATAATGTCTCTGAGCATGCACAGAATTATTTCCCACACCGCTAAAAAGACCTATCCAGACTTCTTCTTCTTCACTCTCATATGAGGGAGAGCTTTCAGGTATGGCTTCCAGGCAGGTTTGAGTTCCTGGATCTGTCTCACTAGAAATTAACCACAGGGGGCAAGCCCTGGTCCGTGCAAGCAGAATGCTGCATACTGAAGATGAGAGACTAGGCTTATATCCACATTATGTTGCTAACGGGTTGCTGAATCTCTGTGCATGTTTAATGCCTCCAATATCTACCTTGACATTTCCCAACCACACCAAGAAAGTGCTTCATGGGATATATTTGTGCGGTTGCTGCCTCCCTTCAGTTAGTCCTTCACTACCCTCCTTGAGGGACGCAGGTGGCGCTGTGGGTTAAACCACAAAGCCTAGGGCTTGCTGATCAGAAGGTCGCGGTTCGAATCCCTGCGATGGGGTGAGCTCTTGTTGCTCGGTCCCAGCTCCTGCCAACCTACTGTGTTTCTTCAAGAATAAGACACCGTCTTATATTTATTTTTCCTCAAAAACACACACGGTGGCTTATTTTCAGGGGATGTCTTTTTTTTATTATTAAGTATGGTACAGTTTAACCTACAAGGTTAATTCTTAACCTAGAAGGTTAAACTGCCTATCACTATGGCTTATTTTTGGGGTATGGCTTATTTTGGGGGCATGGCTTATTTTCGGAGAAACACGGTAGCAGTTCGAAAGCACGTCAAAGTGCAAGTAGATAAATAGGTACCACTAAAGCGGGAAGGTAAATGGCGCTTCCGTGTGCTGCTCTGGTTCGCCAGAAGCGGCTTTGTCATGCTGGCCACATGACCTGGAAGCTGTAGACCTACAAGTTCCTTTTTTAAAAAAAACAACAACACTAAAGTAACGACCACAACTGGTTCAACAACCATGGCCATTCCTGGACCAGGAAAGCCTTGCCAAAGTAGTTCATGCATTGGTTAATTCAAGACTGGACTGCTGCAATGTGCTCTGTGTGGGGCTCCCCTCATACTTGATGCAGAAGCTGTGGTTAGTGCAACACGATTGCTGGCAGGAGTGAGGCCTTGTCAGCGTATATAATGCCTGCGCTCAGAGATCTGTACTGGCTGCCGATTTGCTACTGGGCCAGGTTATGGTTGGCATTTAAGGCCCTTGGCAGCTTTTGACCAGTGTATTTCCGAGATCACCTTACCCCACATGTGTCCAACTTGGCGGTCAGAATTGATACTACTAAAGGGTGTCACATAATACACATTCCGCATTTGTAGGAACCCAATTGTTTAAGTGCGACAGCACCTACAATTTGCAGCTCCCGCCCTACTGATATCAAGCAGGTGCCTTCAATGTATTATTTTCGGTGCCTTGTTTAGTCAAGGCTACTCAGATGCTTAGAAAAGATGGTGTGAATTTTAGTCTGTTTAGTACAGGCATCCCCAAACTGCGACCCTCCAGATGTTTTGGCCTACAACTCCCATGATCCCTAGCTAACAGGACCAGTGGTCGGCGAAGATGGGAATTGTAGGCCAAAACATCTCGAGGGCCAAGGTTTGGGGATGCCTGGTTTAGTATTTACCGTCTTGTGTCTTGTAGTCCCCTCCCCCCAATTTTATGGTTGCATCTTTTTTGCAATTCACTTTGAGGCTTTTGGGGTTTTTTACCCATTAAGAGGTGTATAAATTTTATGAAATAAATAAAACAATAGTAGTGGTTTTAAAAATAACATGAATGGTCCTTCAGAAACAACCACTGCCGGATTTATGTACAGTATAAGCTAAACAAGCTACACAGTTTAGGGCCCCACTCTCTTGGGGGCCTTAGGGGGGGAAACTGGATATACATTTCCAAAATATAAGATAAAAAACAAATAAAATAAAACCTGCATAAGCAACAGTGTTTTGTGTTGTATAGGCTCCTATGGTGTAAGTAATGGGTCCCGCCTGCTAGCCTGCTCCCTAAAACATCACTGGTTTGCTCATTTCCATATACTGTGGTACCTTAGTTCTCAAACGTAATCCGTTCTGAAAGTCTGTTCCAAAACCAAAGCGTTCCAAAACCAAGGTGCGCTTTCCCATAGAAAGTAATGCAAAACGGATTAATCCATTCCAGACTTTTAAAAACAACCCCTAAAACATTGTATTTCACTATTAATATACTTCTTCTTAATTGTATTTCAGTTCAACAATTATTTTGATAAAATGCATATTTTGTTATGTGCAAATGGCTTTAGATACCTATTAGGTCCATAAATTAACATATAGCATATATTCAGCACAAAAAAAGGCGACAATTTGTTGTTGACAAAGGACAGCTGGACATATAAAGGGCCCCATTACCTTCAGTGGCTTAGGGCCTCATCAAACCTAAATCCGGCCCTGGAAGCAATGGATTGGAAAAAGCAGGCTAAAGGGGCTGATGGAAACAAAATGGAAGTCAGGAGGGGCTGCAATTGTAGAGCATCCAGCGAAACGAAACAAAAACAACACACAGAATGCACCTCAGGGTCTCTGCAGTCAGGTAACGTGTGACTTTATATTGGATTTTCTTCCCTTATTGGATTATCCATGGATTGGGGCAATCTAAATTTACTGGGAGGGAGGGAAGCAGCTACCACTTGGATGAGGATGTGTGAATGCCACACACACACAGCTTCAAATCCGCATTAAACTCCAGTGCAGACAAGCCCTAGGAACACAGGAATCTGCTTTTATATATGCCTTATTGCTCTCATTGGTCCATCCAGCACAGTATCGCTGCCAGCATTGCAGCGGCCCTCCAGGATTTCAGACAGAGGACAATCCCAGTTTGACCTGGAGATGCTCAGACCTAGTCCTTTCTGCATGCAAACCATGTCCTCTGCATCTGAAACCGTGGTCCTTCCCCGTTTCAAAAAGAGTCCAAAGTGGTTTGAGGGAGGTTTTGTTTCCCGGAAAGTAGAAGCATTTCTTTCCTTTCCTTGTTGCCTCTGGCCGATCAAGTCTTGAAGGTTTCTGCGTAATTTTAAACTCCGAAAATTTTTGTTTATTCGAAGCCAAAGAAGGCGGAGCCAAGCGCAGCAAGAGCATTGACCCCACTTTCAACTCTCTTTAAAGACTATAAATTGTCTCCTGTCTCAAACGGGCAGCACTGCGTCACTCAGCCGCCCAGATTCAGGTCACCTCCTGACACATTCCCTGTCCATTTATTGCCTAGCTGCCAACTTCCCTCCAGGCAGGACATCGATTTTCTCCCCGATTCGCCCAATCCTGCACCTGCTTCTCCTAACCCTCCGTCCCCACATGGTCTCCACTGTGTTCCAGGCCCACAGAGACAAATAGCTTTCCTCAGACCCTAAGCCCATATCAGTTGCTAGTTCAGTGTGTTATTACACCTTATGATGCTTCAATAGACTGATAATAACGAAGAGAAAGTCACCTCTGGAAGACATTGCTATAATAATAACAATAATAATTTATTTATACCCCGCCCATCTGGCTGGGTTTCCCCAGCCACTCTGGGCGGCTTCCAACAGAAAAAGAAAACACAATCTATTAAACATTAAAAGCCTCCCTGAACAGGGCTGCCTTCAGATGTCTTCTAAAAGTCTGGTAGTTGTTTTCCTCTTTGACATCTGTTGGGAGGGCGTTCCACAGGGCAGGTGCCACCACCGAGAAGGCCCTCTGCCTGGTTCCCTGCAACTTGGCATCTCGCAACGAGGGAACCGCCAGAAGGCCTCAGTGTCCGGGCAGAACGATGGAGGTGGAGACACTCCTTCAGTTTTAGGCTGCATGCAATACTATACCTTTAAAGCACATTCAATGCACATTCTTTCCCTCAAAGAATTCTGGGCACTGTAGTTTATGCCTGTGTTTGCAGCTCGGATATAAAGTGGTACCTCGCAAGACGAATGCCTCGCGCAACGAAAAACTCGCAAGACGAAAGCGTTTTGCGGTGGGGTTTTTTGGAGACTCACAAGACGAATTTTTCCATGGCCGTGCTTCGCAAGACGAAGTAGCCTCGCCACCCTGCGCTCTGGAGGCTGCGCGCGAACGGGAGAGTGAGCGCGTAGACGGCAGGCAGGCTGTCTGCTTCCCCCTCCCCACCCGCACAGCCGCCTGGGCCGGGCTTGGGCCGAGAGGTGGAGGCGCTCGGAAGAGCCTTAAAACTTTCCAGAGCGGCCGTGGTGCTTGGGGGCAATGTGGCTGCTCCTGGGCTCGGCGTTGAGTCGGCGGCGGACGCGCACCCACAGAAAGGGGGAAATGGGGGGGGGCGGGAAAGAGCTCCAGCTCCCGAGGCTGGAGGGCGAGCTGGGGGAAGGGGAAGCGAGCGTGCCGCGGGGATGGACCTGCCGGAACCCCGGAGGGCAGCGGCGCCTCACCCCCCCCTCGTGTTCTTATGTCCCCATTAGGCTGAGGGTTGACATTCTTCTGACTTTTTTTTGCCCATAGGAAAACATTAATAAAATTTCAATGCATTCTTATGGAAATCGCGCTTCGCAGGACGAAGTTTTCGCAATACGAAACGACTCATGGAACGAATTAATTTCGACTTGCGAGGTACCACTGTATAATCTAATTGCCAAATGGCACCTCAAACCTAGCTATGACGGTCACCACAATGGAATGTCTAGACGCCTTTTTTCAGTGTTGTTGTTGTTATTGTTATCATCATCATTTCATTTCTATACCTTTTTATATTTTAAAGAAGAAAGCTCAAAGCAGTTTACAACACATTAAAACATCAAACAATCCAAAATAAAACAAATTCAGGCTTTGAGAAAAGTATTTCAGATCCTTCCCTAAGTGACATTTTGTTTTCCCCAGTCGCCAGATCCAGAGATCTCTGCCTGGTTGCAACTGGAACTGCGCCAGTTGCAAAGCACGCCTAGAGTCTGGCTAACAATGGTTTAGCCCTCAGAGAGTTACAATTCCTAGCAACCATCAATAAACTACAGCTCCCAGAATTCGGGGGGGGGTGTATTTTGAGTGTGCTTTAAAGGTACAGTATGCATGCAACTTGCATGTCAAGAGTTCTATTCCGGTCTGAATCCAACAATCCTTTTGTTACGGAAGGCAACGCTTTGCCAAGAACGTGGAGCTTTTGTTTATTCCTGTGACCAACAAACAAGACTGGAAAGAGAAAATGTTCTCTGGACTTTCCCAAGGCCATACAATGAGGACATAATCTGAGCCAAGGTGGAGGTCTCAGGCCTATTTTGAACGCCAGAGCTCCTACACCAAGGTTGCCTCTAAGGGTGTGCAGAGTGCCACTGTCCATCCCCACTAAATACACAAGAGACAATTCCCCACTACCTGCATACATGTGTGGGATTAAGAAAGGAGGGATTCTTGGTGAGAGCGTTTCAAAGGCTGGGAAGAAAATGCAAAAAAAAAAAAGTTTAGATGGGAGTCACTGCAGATCAGGCATAGCCAAACTCGGCCCTCCAGGTGTTTTTGTACTACAACTCCCATCATCCCTTGCTAACAGGACCAGTGGTCAGGGATGCTGGGAACTGTAGTCCCAAAACATCTGGAGGGCCGAGTTTGCCTATGCCTGCTCCAGATAGAGGAGGACCACCAGGAATGAAAAGGCTGCTGCTGGCTCTATACTCCCAACATTACCTCAGGCACTTACATCACTGTTCTCTGCTTTATGATGACAGTTTGGGCATTTTCATATACTACGATCATGCACTAGCTTAGCAGCTCCCAAAGAACCATGGAAACTGACCCACTTCAAGGAGGACGGGGTGAAAATAAACAGGGTGGGGGGAGGACTTCAATCAACTTTGCAAACTCAAAGTGCTCTACTGTACAGATCAGAACGATTAAGAACGACAAGTGGGGACATGCAACAAAAATCTTGCTGTGTATCTTTAGCCCCCAACAATGAATCTTCTGCTCTGGGGCCCAGCCAACCTGGAAATGAAACCTTGTTTTGCTGTTCCAGGGCTTCCTTGAGGGTTTTTTGAAAGGGCAGACAATCCCTCAACTGTAGAACAAGGCACCTTTTCCAGTCTGGCTGTACAAGTTCACCGAGACTGGGGATATGTGGCAACATTTTGTCGCATCCCCCAGTTTGTTCCTAAATCTCCCTTTGTTGTGCTATACACAACTTCATTGTTATATAGCAGTTGGAGAAATGTTCCTACAGAACAGGCCAGGGAGTAAGAGGGAAGATATGGGACCTCCTGCAACAAAATGGTGCAGCGTGCCCCCAGCTACCTGAGAGCTCTGATCAAGGAAGCGGAGACTTTAAAGAGCGGGGAAGGGATAAAGGGCACCTTGCTGCCCCCAAACACAAACACAACTACCCCAATCTTCCCCTCCTGGGCTATGCAGTGACAGGTACCAGCCAAAACACACCTGAACTTCTTACACTGCTATAGCAGGCAGGACTCCTGGAGAATTGAAAAGGAGAGAAAACTGTACTTTGTCTTTCCTTCGTCCTGAAACATCCCTGTATAGCATAGCTGAGAAGGGTTTTTTTAAACCTCACAGAAGGTAACTCGCTAACCTTATTCCCCCCACCCCACCCCACCCTGCTCCATACTTACTATAAGCTGTACTATAAGCTGTCTTCTTTTCTCTAGCATTGTTTTGGGGTGGGTGGGGTGGGCAATATTCTATTTTTCCACCACTGCCTACTTTATCTGATGAACTCACACAATCTGCCCCCGCCTGACCTGATTTATTTATATCTCAACCCCCACCCGCCCCTTTCTCAACTGCAGCCAGCATTCTGTAGCCTTGTCAGGATTTTCTTGTTACTGCATTTTTTTTAATTTAAAAAGTTCTTTTTCTTTTAATTTACAATGCTGAATACTTCTGTGTACCGAGAGAGAGACCACGGAGGATATAACCCCCCTACCCATACTTTTGGGTAGCTTCCAACCCCTTGGCTTTTGCGAATAGCGGGAATGACGCTAACAAGCAGGGACCGACAACAAAATGTCGCAGCGCATTCCCAGACCCCAGACCCGGGATTCTTAGTAATAATAGAGTTTGGTGTGAGAGGCCGTGACAGCACTCAGCACTCTCTCAAGACAGCTATCGTCAAAGTTCCTTGGGAGGAAGTAATCGCCGTCAAATGAGCTTGCAGCTTCCACAAGTCATTTGCGTCTAGGACGAATACGTAATACACCGCAGGCTGCGATAGTCCCTGTGGTAAAAAAGAGTGGACTTGAATCCAGGAGCACCCCCAACTATGCAGCAGTTGGATTTTTGCAGCTGAGGAATGCTGTTGGATCCAGATGCTTTCCAGATGTTCCATTTTTTCTACAACTATAAGCAAAATATTGTTGGCCAGTGGCTGGTGCATAGCCTGATGTCCTTTTCCAGGACAGGCTCTAGGGAAGCCAAATCCAGCGAAGGGTTGGCCCTGACTTTCCCACACACATTCAAGGAAGAGAGTGGGGTGCAAGAGAGCAGAGACAGGCTGGGAGAGGAGAAACAGCCAAGTGTTGCATTAGCACACACTAGCATTGCAGCAGCTGCTGTCCTGCAGGTTCAAAACTTGGCACTGTCCATCAGGCCTGATCTGTGCTTGGCAGGAACGGGGGGTCTTCTTGGCTGGACCACACAAAACCTACAGCCACAAATCCACTCCTCATTCGCCACAAAAGAGAGGTCTGGAGCAGGCCTGCACAATTTGAGACCCACAAATCAGAAAACAGCCCGCCGGGAAACCCCGCTCAACCGGTCTGCCAAAACCAGGCCAGCAGAGCTGTCAACACAGTTGTGGGGCGAGCATCTTCAAAAATTTGTCCTTTTAACCTGCTTTTGGCTGTGTGGCACCCTGAGAGGATCCAGCCACATTCTCCTGCTTCCAGCTTTTTCAGATGTGAGATACCCTCTTTGGAGAGGGAGAAGACCGGGCAGTTATTCCGCACAAAAATTGGAGATTTTCGGAAATGAGCACAGCCGCACTCCAGGCGATCAGACAGCAAGCATCCTATGACCATCACATACCGGTACCCTGTTTCCCCATCCAAGCTGCCACATCCGCCAGAGGAAATCCTGCCAAATTCGCTTGCCGGTCAAGAATCCGGATACAGCACAGACCAAAGTTTCCTATCCAGTTCCTGGTTGGCTTTATCTGGCTGAAGGATCAGGGACCCTCTGCTAGCTTTCCTCCCCTAGCCATGACTGCTTCCCTCAAAATGGGATCAGCATCCATGGCAGGCTTCTCCAGACGTGGAGAATTGGGGGGGGGAGGGGAGGAAGGAGGATGTTCATATCATTTCATTCTGTCTCTACCTATTCTACTTAAGCTTAATCCATGTCCCCACCCCTTTTCAACCTCTGCAGCAATTTCCTCTTCTTCTGCGCCATTCCATCCGAAACGCCCCAAATGCTTATGTCTTCACTGAGGCGTCCTATAGAAATTTATAAAACTGGAAAACAAAACCGAGCTCCTGTCAAGTCCTCATCGCCTCTGCAATTTGGGATCTGCAGCACAAGCCTTGAAAGGAACGGCTCACATCAGAGGTAGCAGGGTGATGTCAAGGAATCTTCATAGGTCCATGCTTTTCAATTTAGAATCATAGAATCATAAAATCGTAGAGTTGGAAGAGACCACAAGGGCCATCCAGTCCAACCCCCTGCCGAGCAGGAAACACCATCAAAGCATTCTTGACATATGCCTGTCAACCTCTGCTTAAAGACCTCCAAAGAAGACTCCACCACACTCCTTGGTAGCAAATTCCACTGCCGAACAGCTCTTACTGTCAGGAAGTTCTTTCTAATGTTTAGGTGGAATCTTCTTTCTTGTAGTTTGAATCCATTGCTCCGTGTCCGCTTCTCTGGAGCAGCAGAAAACAACCTTTCTCCCTCCTCTATATGACATCCTTTTATATATTTGAACATGGCTATCATATCACCCCTTAACCTTCTCTTCTCCAGGCTAAACATACCCAGCTCCCTAAGCCGTTCCTCATAAGGCATCGTTTCCAGGCCTTTGACCATTTTCGTTGCCCTCTTCTGGACACGTTCCAGCTTGTCAGTATCCTTCTTGAACTGTGGTGCCCAGAACTGGACACAATACTCCAGGTGAGGTCTGACCAGAGCAGAATACAGTGGTACTATTACTTCCCTTGATCTAGATGCTATATTCCTATTGATGCAGCCCAGAATTGCATTGGCTTTTTTAGCTGCTGCATCACACGGCTGACTCATGTCAAGTTTGTGGTCTACCAAGACTCCTAGATCCTTTTCACATGTACTGCTCTCAAGCCAGGTGTCACCCATCCTGTATTCGTGCCTTTCATTTTTTTTTGCCCAAGTGTAGTACTTTACATTTCTCCTTGTTAAAATTTGCATTTGAGGGTAGCATTGCTTGCCTCTACAACTACTTGGCAACTTTCGCAGTCTCGCGATGCACCCAGAGCACTGTCTGATCAGGAATCACTGATCAGTTAGGTTTGAGAGCAAGGGGAATCAATGTGGTGCCTTTCAGATGTTATTGGACAATGTCTCGCACCATCCTGGCCAAGGGTGAAGAATTATGAGAGTTGTAGCCCAGTAAAATCTGGTTACTCCTCTCTAAGGCTTATAAATGGGAGGAAGCATTCTCCATTGCACGTATGGAGACAGTTGCGTGGGCACTCCTGGAAAAATACCCATGCTGCACCTGGAGGATTGTGCCAACTCACCAATCCAATACCAGTCACCAATATACCCTTTCTGGGAAAAGGTACTAGAGAGGATAGTGACTGGGCAACTCTATGCCTTCTTGGGTGACATTGATCTCCGCCCATATCTCTTTCATTACCAAACAGTCCGACAATAGCAAGAAGTATAAAATGCTCTTCAATAATAATAAGAAGAATGCAGAGTCTTGCTAGTGGAAACCAAGAGGCACAAATGTCTCTTGAAATAGATTTCAGGGTGTTTTGAGGCTCTTTCTGTTCCAGAGTTCAACATCTAGGCAGAGGAGAGAAAAATCTGTTTTCCGTTTACAGTATCGGAAACCAAAGGAAAGCCGATTTTAAAAAGTGATGGTGAAACCAGAGTTTGGTTTGAAGCTGCCTGATGAAGTTAAGCATGTTAAGTCCAGACACTGCCTGAATAATAATAATAATAATAATTTATTTATATCCCGCCCATCTGGCTGGGTTTCCCCAGCCACTCTGGGCGGCTTCCAACAGAAATATTAGAATACACTAATTTCTTAAAGATTAAAAGCTTCCCTAAACAGGGCTGCCTTCAAATGCCCTCTAAAAGTCTGGTAGTTATTTTTCTTTTTGACATCTGGTGGGAGGGCGTTCCACAGGGCGGGTGCCACTACCGAGAAGGCCCTCTGCCTAGTTCCCTGCAACTTGGCTTCTCGCAACGAGGGAACCGCCAGAAGGCCCTCGGCACTGGACCTCAGTGTCCGGGCAGAGCAAGTATACTGGACCGAGGCTGTTTAGGGCTTTAGGGCTAATAGGGAGATCAGTCAGGATCCCCTGGCTCTAGGCTGCTTAGTGGGGGGGGGGAACTGATGTTGTTGTTGATGATGATGATGATGATGGTGATAAGTTGTTTCTTATACCCCGCCCATCTGACTGGGTTACCTCAGCTGCTGTGGGAGGCTTCCAAAAAAAATTCAGGAGTTGACCCCTGAAGTTAATAGACAGGACTAACTTAGGTTCATCAATATCAATGGGTCTACTCTGAGTTGGACTTAGTTGAATACCACATAGTAAATTTTAAAAAATGAAGCAGAATCAGTTCGCTTATGATAAAAGAGGTGCTGGGTCTAAAAAACTTGTCTGGAAGATATCAGAGAAAAGAAACTGGCAGCCAGGAATGGCTCTGCCAGGAGCAATTTTGTTAGCAGGTAGGTAGAACTGTAGGCTCAAAGGCATGGAAGTTAGGCTGGCATGTGCCAAGCACACATATTCATTTTAAAAAGCAGCAACACAGCTTAGCCTAAAAGTAAGAAGCTGTGTCAGAAAGTAAAACAGCCTAATTTTTTTAACGAGGAATTTATGAAAAAGCCAGAAGAATTAAAATATGATGATAGATAGATAGATACTGGTAGATAGATAGATATAAACGGAATTAGTCAAATGCAAGGAAAAAACTTTGAAAATGGGTCTGGCAATTATTATGTAAAAGGCTGTAATTTAATAAACACTCATAAATACAAAAAAGGATTGTTGTTGCTGAATCATTGCTATTTGTGAATTGCCACTTGCTTTGAGCACAACTGCTTTTGTAAAAAGCATCACATATATTTAAAACTGCAGTCATCTAAAAATGTTAGCAGGAACTTGCCAAATGCAAAGGGAGCACAGAACTCTGCCCATTGGTCTTGGGGGGGGGGGCGAAACAAAAGAGGTGAAAGCAAAGGACTGGCAAAGTCACAAATCAAGGACATTAGCATGTGTTTGCACAGGTGAGCATTTCCTTTTTAAACAGGGCTGGGCCACAACATCTCGCCCAGATACCTTCTTCCCTGTGCTCTACACACACCAAGAGGCATGGTGTGATTCGAGTTCAGGTTTGAGGAGGCAGAGCTCATTGGTCAAACTTGCCAGAGATGCTGCTGATATATTAATTGGCCGCAGCAGAGCAGCAGGTGCATGGGGCAAGCAGCAGGTGAACGGGTGGAGTCATTTCCCCCCTCTCTCCCCCTCCCCCCAATATGCAATGACAGTTCCAGGGAAGACAAGCAGTTTTCTGGAAACGTCAGAGTCTATTGGGTCTCTAACGGAATAAAGCTGAAGTGGCAGATCTCTCAGCACAGTGCACAGGGAGGGATTGCCATTTCTCTCTACCACCACCCAACACACACACACAAAACCTGGGAAAGAAGGACTATTAATCATTATGATTATTATGCATTACAATTTATTACCCATCCTTCACCCTAAGGTCCCAGAGCTGGTCACAACAATTAAAGCACAACATAAATATTAAAATGGCTAATATGGCTCAAATAAATATATGCTTGCACCACCCCAATTCTCCAGCTTCATCATCCAGAACAAACAAACAGGCCCTCTGTCTCCACGCTGCCATATGGACCCAAGACACTAAACAAGAAGAGCGTGGAGTGTGGGATCCACTTGGCTACCCCTGAAGCCACAGATGGAGAGAGGTGCCTGTGCTTCCCCCTCACCCCCACCCAGCCCATCTCCAGGGTCCAGGAGGGAGGTGCCCCCCCAAAAAGATACAGCGCTCCGTCGCAGCAACAGCTCAGAATCAAGGTCTCCAAGGCAAACGCCATGTTCCCAGCAAGGATACCCTAAGGGTAGGGAAGGCGCCAAGCAGGGGGTGGGGATGGGGAATTAAGTCGCATGGTGGCACTTGGGGAAATTACATCTAAGGAGGGAGGGGGGTGCAGACTGAAACCGATAAACAGAAAGGAACGGGTAGACGGAATATGTTAAGAGGAAGAATTATGCACCTCTGATAGGCCCCCTGTCCACACACTTCATGTGTGAAAGAGCCACCACAGATCAAACACCACAAATGAGGAGATTTCTGGCTGTTTCAGACACAATGCTGTGCAACGCAGCAGGCAGGTCACACACACACACAAATGATAGGGCAGCTCACCAAGCGACTGTGCATGTGTGCAGGAGCAGAGAGGTGGGTGGCTTTATGAAATGCATGAGATCAACAAGCAGAATGCAAGACAGGCAGACAACAGGTACATCCAAACAGAGGTCAAAAAGGATGTGCGGAGGGAGGGGGAGAAATGGGTGTGGACTGAGAGAGGCAATATTCTGGTCGGATGGTATACAGACAGAAGCAGAGGGGGAGAAACACGAGGAGGGGGGAGAGAGACGGTGGCTCAAGGATGGGGACCGCAGAGGGGCAGACAAAGGTTCAGGATGGGCAGCAGTAGAAGAAAAGACCCTGAAATAAACAGATTGCCATGTAAGGAGATGGCCAGCCAAAGGGATGGGTGTTAAGGGGAGGAGAAAGAGATGGTGCGAGCAGGGGGCTGGCAGATGGAAGGTGGAGGGAGCTCAAGGAGGTAGGGAACGGTCGTAAGAAAAGACTAAAACCCTGCCTCTCCCCCCCCCCCGCGCGCACCCAGCTCCAAAACCCTCCCCCCCCAACCTCATCCCTGTCTATGGGAGGGAGGGAGCCCTGGAGAGTCCCACCCCGGAGCCTTGTGGGAGGGGCGCCCAATATCGAGAGAGGGGCGCAATATTTAGGGGGGTTGTGTGCGTGATCGAGTGGAAGGAATCGGCGCGGACCCACCCACCCACCGCACCACCACCACCCCACCATTCCTGCTTCCCCACGTCGCATCTCTTTCGCCGCTGTCCTGCAAGATCCGGAAGGATCTCGCCCATCTCCTTTGGGGGAACCACTAGACCAGAGCCGAGGGGAACCCCCTCCCCCGACCATCAACCGATCAAGAAAGGCGGAGGCGGGAGAAGGAGCACATACACACACAATACACAAAAATTGGAGGGGGGGGTTGAAATCCAGCTACCGGTAAATGCCTCCGTTTCCCACCCACCCACCCCACTTTTTCTGGAAAAACGCCACCGCGCGCCAACAGCTCTCCCACCCGCAAAAATGGCACGGAGCAATACCTCCCCCCACCCCACCCCAAACTGCCCCACCCACCCAGCAATGGAGAGCAGATCCCCAGTTTCCACCACAGATGGGGGGCCTCCCTCGACTCACCCCCACCCCCCACTACCCGCCTTTTGCATGCAGACCCCCGCACCCCTGCCCTTCCTCTCCGGCGCCCCCCGCGCGCTCACTCACCCTGCGGGCTGGGAGGCTCCCCGGGCTGCGCCTTGCCGCGAGCCGGCCAGCCGGGGCCGACGAGCAGCGGCAGGAGGAGGGCGAAGCGCATCGCCAGGGCCGGCGCCCGCAGCATTGTGGCCGCCCCCACCGGCTCCCCGCTACCCGGCCATGGCGCGCCCGGAGGAGCCTCGGCGGCAAGTCGGGCGCACTGGCTGTGCAGGATCCGGTTACGCGGCGGCGGCAGCGGCGGCGATTGTGTCTCCTCGTCCCCGGCAGCCCCCTCCTGCCCGGCGGGGAAAAACTGGACGGCTCCACCTGCTGGAACAAGCCAGCACCGCCGCCGCCGCTGCGTGTCTTCTCTCCTCTTCTTCCTCCGCCTCCTTCTTCTCGGGTGCTCCGCCTTTAGCTTACCTCACCTAGAAACTGTGTCCAATGCCAGGGAATAGTCCTGGGCAAGGGAAAAAAATAAAAAAGTTCAGGGAAAGGGAGGGGTGCACTGTGCCTCTGAGCATGTGCAGAACGTGAAGATTGTTCCAAGTAAGCCTCGCACCCTCCGCAGGGCTCAGAGGCGCCGTTCTGTGGATTGGCTTTCCCCTCTTCCGTTTCCTTTCCAAGGCTATTTTCTGGGTGTTCAACGCGTCTTCAAATGCAGTGGATGGACTTCGCAGCTTTTTAAGATGCCAATGTGTACATTATTATAGAATCGTGGAATTGGAAGGGACCCCCAAGGGTCATCTAGTCCAACCCCCTGCAATGCAGGAATCTCAGCTAAAGCATCCATGGCAGGTGGCCATCCAACCTCTGCTGAAAAACCTCCAAGGAAGGAGAGTCCACAGCCCCCCACCCCACTTTCAGATATTGGGGCATGTGGAGCCAACGTATTGAACATGCATGACCGGGGGGGGGGGGGGGCACCCTCAAAATTGCAATTCTTTGATGGTTCAAGGCTGTCCCTGTGTTTTTATCTGTTTTATGAGCTGAAGTCATATCGTCTTGCTTTCATATGTCCTACTCAAATTATTAACAAATCCCAGCAAACCTGGTCTGCTTGCTACATGCATTAAACGGCAATAAATGTTCTATATGCCTCCCCACACCTGAGGAATATGCCATCTCTCCCAGAATTAAAAACAACAACAGGTCAATGTTCATTTGCATCTTGCCCATTCAAACAAAGGCTTTGAGCTTTAATCAACTAATTGGCACAACAAATAAAGAAAGGGTTAATCCCAGATTAGCAGCTTCCCCCACTCCCAAAATATACACTACAGGAGTTGTACCAGGAAGTAACAAGCAGGAGACTCAGAAATCTACATCCAAAGCTAGCAGACAATTTGGTTTCTGCACTGAAACTGGTGGGTTTCTTCTCTCTCCAATAAAGAACAACAGGCAGGTGAAGTGATTGCCTTCATTGCTCACGTATCTGGTTTTAGCTGCTGCTTCATAACATTGTTTTGTTTTGGTTTTGGTTTTTTAATTGTGTATGTATAAATGCAGTGCTTTTTTATATATAAGGGGGGAAATGTGCCAGTAATCACCATAAAGTTGTTTACACACACACACACACTCACTGCTCTGGAATCTTTGGGATGAAGGGTGGTATACAAGTGTTTGAAATAAATAAATGAATCCTTTAAACCTGGATCCTGCACGATACTAATGGGTTTCCAACTATTGGTGAGGCAATTATAACTCCCATGTTACAGTAATTGAAAGTATTTCCTGTCACAAAGTTGGTAGAAAAACATGGTAAAAGAATGGTAAAAAACATGGTAAAAGAATTAAATGGTATCTTTTGTTTATTAAACAGCAAAATGCATTTTACACTCAAGGTAATATGCCCCATGCCTTCATTAGCCTCTGTGTGAGCTCAGCAGATCCCAGGGGGTGGCACTGCATGGAGGAAAAGAACCACCACCAGTCTTTTCTGCCCCGCCCCAGCTTGGGAATCAGCCCAAAATGGTTCTCCTCTCCTGCTGAAGATTTGGACTTGTTTGAGGCCACAAAGAGGAGGTGAAAGGCAATGTTGCTCGTGCAAGAGGAACAATTCCAAGATCATCTTTGTGTCTTGGAGGAAATGGTCACAACTGGGGAGCTGACGGGGCATTGATCAGGAATGGGCACTGCTCCTTGATCATATGGAGTCTACCATGCCTGTTATGATTCACTCCTAAAGAAGAACTCTGAAGCGACTGAACGGACCAGCCTCTTGTAGAATGACAAGGAAATGTGGCACATGATGAATGGAATCGACAAGCCCAACTATATAGAATTTACAGTACCAAATTTTGAACAGAGTATAGGTGGCAACGACATTCTTCTTCTGATTGCTTTCATGATGCATCGAGCCTATTTGGCATGTTTTATGTATATTAATGGAATTAATTCTGCACTTTTAAAAAGAGTGCTGGGTTTTTTTCCCCTCCCTGCTTGTTTCTCCAAGGCCTATTTTTTCCACTTAAGAATTAGTGAGTTTTTGTTTTGTTCTTAATTTCATGGATGGCCTGTGTCTTCCAGTCAGGACCTTGTTTTTAAGGGTGAAGCAATCACTCTTCGGTGGTGCTAACCATGAATGTGGATATTGCCTACTACGGGCATGTATTGAGCAAGAGAATGAGATGCGTGCAGAAATATAGCTGAGGAAGGGTGTTAAATTGCGGAGCAAAGAGGGAGGGAGGTCTCAGAAAAAGGGTCTAGCTGACATCTCCTTGGGAACAGGGAGGGATGGATCCAGGCAGAAATGAGATTGGCGGGTGTGTGTTTGTGTGAGGATCACCCACTACTGCTCCTTCCCGGATGTTTTTGCCCCAGGGTCATTGGGACAATTGTTCCTCTTCCTCTGTGGGTGGTCGCTTCCTCTTGAAAAAGCCCGTCTATTAAAAAAAAGAAATAGGCTTCTTTGAACTGGTGAAAATCTTGATTGGGCTGCTGTCACACATAATGTCCATAAGGCACCCAGAAGCATGAGGTTGGCAGATCAAACTCTCAACATCAACAACAACAAATGTCACAGAAGTTTTAGTTGAGATTCCTGCATTGCAGGGGGTTGGACTAGATGACACTTGGGAGTCCCTTCCAGCTCTATAATTCTATGATTCTATATACCACTGCTTCCCCAATGAGGCATGTTAGTTACTGTGACATTGGACCTCCCACGAAGGCTCACTTTCTGCAGAGGACAGAGGCACTCCTATTTTTGTTGAGCCCCAGCTAAAGCCAGCACCACTGGAATATTGGCACCTCATGTGGTTGGTACAGTTTGGCTCTATGCCCAGAATTGCCTGCTCCAAGGTTTCACTTACCTTCCACAGAACGAAAATGAAGATTGCAAGGAGGAAAAGTCCGGCCACTATAGCTGCTATGATCCACCACACAGGAATATCCCTCTCGGCAGCCGGGTCCACCCACTCCACCAGTGTCTTAGTCTGGGTGGGGCAGGGGGGAAGAGATAGAAAAGAGAAAGCCAATCTGAGCTGAACCCTCCTCTCCCTGGTGAGACTGAAAGAATAGAGGAGTTTCCACGCCCAAGTAAGTCTTTTATCCCCAATGCAGATAACGAAATGGCTGACCTCCTCTACCTTGGCACCAGATCCAGGTGATTCTTGTAGGGCTGTCAAACACCAGTTATTTAACTGCCATTCAGGCTTCGGGCTTAAAGTTTGGAACTAAAGTTTGGAATTTAGCTAGCATTTTGAGCCCATTCTGGATGCAGGCAAGATCCAGTGAAAGCAAGGAAGATCTAGATTTTCTGTTGCAACTGAATTCCCCTCTTCCTTGCAGAGCCCTGCAAGCCCCTTTAAAGACTTCTGAAATTGCCCAACCCCTTAACCCCAAAATGCATCATACATACAAGTCAAGATGGCTTCAGGATTGCTCTCCTGTACTATTGCAGACATGTGGTTTGTATACTTATGCATGTGTGTTTAGCTTGTGCATTCATGAACATTTATTCTATATTTGAGACCTTAGAATTCTTATAGCAGTCTCTCACCTCTGTTCCACCAAAAAAAAACCATCAGGCTCCAGTCCCTGACTTCATCAAGTGACCAGGTATTTTCAGAAACCATAACTGGGCAATCCCAGATTGTGGGCCCCGTGGATTCACCTCACACACAACCCACTTGGCTCTATGACCTGCCAAAACCCGTAATATACCCTCATGTTCCTATACTTCAACTACCCTTAGGGAGGAGGGACAGACACAGTCTTCTGGTCCTTGTCCCTGGTGAATCATTGTCCCTATTATTGTTTGCTGGGTATGCCTTAGTTAAAACGTTAACAAGGCCCTGTTCATCTCAATAAGCCAAAATATTCTTGAGCCACAGAAAACCACAGAAGGGGAAAGTGCTCCTGTGCTCAGGTCCTGTGTGAGAACAGGATGCCGGACTAGAGGTGCCATTGGCCTGATCCAGCAGGCCTGATGTTCTTATTCAAAGCCGAGTTTCGGCTACACTGATTCACTGACGTACCAGAGAGGATCCGCTTGGCAGAACTTTCGGCTGAATGCGGTACGGCATCCCGGAAGTGTTGAATCGGGCCTGAGACTGGATGAGGAGTTGCTCCTTCATGGGGTGCTGCGGAAGAAGAGACCATTGTGCATTACCTGAGCCCTTATTATGGACCTGCCCTCAGGGGCGAGCTTTGGTGACCTTTTGGTGCCCTGTGCGAGGCCAAAACTTGGCGCCCCCAAATGGTGCTGGCTTCCGGGTTGGGGTGTTTAGAGATCTGCAACTCTTAGAAATAAGAACCTGGACTCAGACTACCCTGTTTCTCATATTTTAAGACATACCCATAAAATAAGCCATAGCAGGATTTTTAAGCATTCAAGGAATATAAGGTATGCTTGCTAGATGAAGGGGTTTATTCTAGACTTCTTTCCTTGCTCAACCATGACGCCCAGGCCACATTCACACGCTACATATAAACTGCTATGATACCACTTTAAACAACCACAGTTTCCCCTAAATAATCCTAGTTTGTTAAGGGTGCTGAGAGTTTTAAGGGGATCCCAATTCCTCTCACATGGGCACAGTTCCCAGAGTGATTTAACAGTCAATCCCTCTTCAAAGAGCTTTGAAAATTATAGCACGGGGGGGGGGGAGCACAAACTACTGACGTGCTGCATGCGGGGGGGAAACTTAGTTGCAGAATTCCCCCAAAATAGACCAGAGGCAATTAATATTTCATCCAGCAGAGCTTTACTGCTACTGAAGGAAAATGAGCATATTGGTCACAAATCCAATACATTCAGGATTGGCACAGACCATAAAAGATCCAGTTGCAGCAGACTTATCTTAAACAAACAAGAACTTATAATAAGACTAAACCTCAACACTACAGCATACAGAACGGAACACCACAGCAGAACAGAACCAATTTAAACCAGCTGTACTCAGCTTCTCTGAAGGAATAACCCAAACATCAGAAACCTTCCGCCTGTTTCTTTCACATAGAAAGAAACCTTCCAGAACCCTCTTGAACTAAACAGGAAAGATCTCTACACATCAGATCATTACTTTCTGTGCTAAGAAATGCAAACTGACAACTACAGCTCCCAAAATTCTTTAGGGGTAGCCATGACTGTTTAAAGCGGTATCATAATGCTTTAAATGTACAGACTGCGGCACTTCTTTCTGGAATACCTAGCCCAGAGCATTCTGGAACCCTGGTCTGGTTTAAGGAATGGCTCTGCCATGGACCCTGCA
Organism: Zootoca vivipara; assembly: GCF_965207765.1. Taxonomy (NCBI): domain Eukaryota; kingdom Metazoa; phylum Chordata; class Lepidosauria; order Squamata; family Lacertidae; genus Zootoca; species Zootoca vivipara. The sequence goes on along the minus strand of NC_142595.1, from coordinate 12,792,721 downwards.
GGTGGCAATGCCACGTCTCTTACTTCCTTCAAATCCCTCCTTCAGATCCACCTTTTGTCATGAAATCTTTGGCTCCTCTCTCTCCAGTTACCATGCCCTGCTGTAACTCAGCCTAAGTACATTATCACTGACAATCATATCATTGTTCCCTGTGTTATCCTCAGCTCCCCTTCCCCTTCATGTCTTGTTTCCTCTGTGGAGAATGTTAGATTAGAAGCTCCTCGGGGCAAGGGGGTCTTGAGGCCGGAGGAACATCGTCCAGCTGGGAGTGTGAAGGCCGCTCCCTACAAGGCCCTTTCCACCTGGCCTAGGGGGCTGGGCCCCCACTCACCAGCCCCACTGAAGTGGCTCCTCATGAGACCGGAGGAACATCACTCGGCTAACGTTTTATTGATTTATTGATTTAATATGCTGTAAATGGCTTTGAGGTTTTTTATTAAAAATATAAAGCTGCATAGAAATTAAATCAAGCAAGCAAGCAAGCAAGCAAGCACCATTCATATGGATGGTGCCATATAAACAAACAAATAAATCACAAACTGTTTGCCACTTCTTAATCATAACTGCATCTTGTGATCTTGTTGGGTCACAGCCTCTGCTTCGGTTTTCTTAAAAAATGTATGCTACCCTTAATCTTGCCTGGATTACAGGAAGGTGTGCACTGATATATATAGATAGAGATAAGATAGAGATATAGAGATGGATATAGAGATATACCGTAGATAGATCTCGATCTCAATAGATATTTAAAAAACGCCTCCCCAACAAATAGAATATTTCAAAGCAAAGTGTAAAGAACAATTAACATTTCCCAAAGGCACTAAAGTGGTTGCAATGTAGGAGCCAGGCAAGCCTCTCCAGGGAGGGGGTATTTCAAAATCAAGGCAGTCTTGTTTTCTAGGAAAGGAACTCTCCACCTCCCCATCCCTTCCTTACCTCCTGGAAAGTCTGCAGCCACAGCACTGCATGGATGGTCACCATGGCTCCTTGCCCTTTCTCCAGAGTCCCCACTTGGCAGCAGATGAGGGCACAGTCTTGGCTACTACAGTTCTGCAGGCAGGTTGGATCAAGGGGGTTAAGTGAACTGAAACTGTCTGATCGAGTTATTCAGCCTGCAGGACGTATAACTTGTGGATGAACACAGGGTGCAATCCTAACCTCCAGATACAAACTGTGTGTGTGTGTGTGTGTGTGTGTGTGTGTGTGTGTGTGTGTGAAGGTATGGCATTCTCCCTCTTTCCCATTTCTTCATTGTTCAGTTTTCTATGTTTTCACATCGGCTTTTGAATTCGTTTCAGTCTTAATGAAAATTCATTAGCTTTCAAAGCGAATTTCTGCTAATATACACATTTTTGGCAGGCACGTTGACCTAGTATACATTATTATTGTTGTTGTTGTTGTTGTTGTTGTTAGCAAAGCAAGTTCCCCTAATATACTGTGTGCTTTTCAAAGCGAATTTCTGCTAATATACACATTTTTGGCAGGCACGTTGACCTAGTATACATTATTATTGTTGTTGTTGTTGTTGTTGTTGTTGTTGTTGTTGTTGTTGTTGTTATTAGCAAAGCAAGTTCCCCTAATATACTGTGTGCTTGTATGTTGTTTATATACGCATTTCTATGCACACTTTACCTCTGAGGTTTGCATTTTGGTAAACTTTACTCGGCTGGAGAACTACACTGAAAAATCTGGGGAAGGGGTAATTCCAAGGGATGGTTGTGCTTTCCCTTTCCAAGACAAAGGAAAGGGAAAATTAGGTAGATTCAACTTTAAAATGCGAACTGAATCGTATTTTTGGCCCATCCCATGTGAAATGATATGCCTCTGCCAGGGGAAATTCAGGGCCATGGATATTGCTGGCAGACCTCCAGCAGAAACCACCCATTAAACTCAATGGGGGGGGGAACTGCCCACTCGGCCCTGACAGATCATAGGATAATTCTGCACCAACTAACAGAAACTATTAGCAATATAGACACCTCTGGCTCCAGGGAGACCATATGTTGGATGCTACAGGGTGTGTAGCATGTGGCTAAACTATTCTGGCATCACATTATACATACTTAGGCTGCGTACACACCATACAGTTAAAGCACATGATTTTCCCAGAAGACTCCTGGGAACTGTAGTTTAAGGTGCTAGGAATGTCAGCTTTGTTGGGGTAAACTACAGTTCCCAATATTCTTGGGGGAACTTGTGAGTTTTAAATGTACAGTATGGTAATAAGTGCCCCAATGGCAGAGTGGGACCATAGAATTGTTCAGCTCAAGTTGAAAGTGTAAATTTAATAACTATGACATCTTAAGTATTGAAATTTTAAAACAATCAAGTTCCTAGATCTCGTGAGTGCAGAGGGGTTTTTCAGCTAAGCTGTTTCAATCACACTATGCTGAACTGCTACCATATGGGGGCTTCTACACGAGCAGAATGCTTGCCTCGTTCATTTTCAAAACAATTTTGCACGATAAATCACTCATCCCAAATTTACAGATTGGACAATGGAGGATTAGCCCGAGTGATGAGAAGCAGGGATATATGAACCCAGATCCGGTGACAACTGCTTTAGATGACACTATGAAGTCGGTCCCATTTCCCAACAAGTCTCACCACCACAATGGGTTCCTGCAGCGTTGCCAAGTTCACATCCCGCCTCTCACGCAAGCGCTGTGGTTGGGCAGTTATATTGTAGCTGGGAGCAGTTGTGGGCTCCTGGACTTTCAGCTACGAGGAAAGAAATAGTGTTCAGGTGAAAAGTAGGCAGCTATATTGAAGGCAGCAGCAGATCAGAAAAAAGGCAATCGATAAGATCAAGGGGATGGGGCACCTCTCCTAGGAGGAAAGGTTGCAGCTTTTGGGACTTTAAACTACCGGTAAAAAAAGGAAGAGACTTGATAGAGGTGCTCTCAGGCCCTCCATACTTTGCTCTCCCCTTCCCAGAGGTTGCTCCTACCTTCAGAGGGTTGGTGTTGTTCGTGGGTGAACAGGCGATGTTGCCTTCCGTGCTCACCCTTGCAATATAAAGCAGGAAGCCTTCTCGGAAGTGGGTGGGAAAGTCCACAAGAAGCTTGGCCCCAGATACAGTGCTTGGGCCAGCATTCTGCAACTTAGAGAAGAACAAGGAAGGAAGAGAGGTCAGCAATGGGGAAGATGTTGTCGGTTTGCATTTTTAGTACAGAAAGTATTGATCTGGTGTGTAGAGAGCTTTTTTCCTATTCTAATTAATTCAAGAGGGTTCTAGAAGCATCTCTGTGTGAAAGAAGCAAGCAGAAGGTTCATGATGTTTGGAATATTCCTTCAGAGAAGCTGTCTTAAACAGCTGGCTTAAACTGGTTCTGTTCTCTCTTTCTGTAAAGGTCATGCTGACTACAAAAATGGGCCAGAAGGAGCCTGGGTTTCACTTTCTCTTTCTATCTCTCTTCCTTCCGGTGTGGTGTTCTGTACATAGTATGCTTAGTGTTAAGGTTTAGACTTATAAGTTATTGTAAGTTTAAGTTAAGTCTGCTGCAACTGGATTCCTTATGGACAGTGCCAATCCTGAATGTATTGGATTTGTGACCATTATGCTCATTTGCCTTCAGTAGCAGTAAAGCTCTGCTGGATGAAATATTAATTGCCTCTGGTCTATTTTGGGGGGAATTCTGCAACGTGTTTAAGTCTTTACTCTGATAACTATATGCTGGAATCTGCTCTGGATCAATATTGAGTAGAATTCCATGACAGACGTATCCACAGTGGCATGCAGGGGCAATACAGGGATCACTACGAAAACCCTGAAGCTATCACGGCTTCTCACTTTTTCACACAGAGTCCCAAATTCCGAAGGTGTCTTTTCCCTTCAGTACCGCATTTCAACTTGTTACCGGAAGTTCAGATCCGTGCATCCCTCTAACACATTTCTTAGATCTATGTCTCCAACCCTGCTCCCTTCCTCCCCATTCAATATGGCATCACTTCCTGCTTTTATGAAAACAAGATCCAATTCGCTTGAATGCCCCATAGAAAGTTTTTCGCCGTTTCCCCGCTCCCCAGTCTGTCGGTCTCCCCTAAAGAAAGCGGGGCGTGGGGGGAGAGAAGGGGGTGCAAGGGGTTGTGAGTGCCAAAGAGCGGCCATGACAATCGCTTGACTCTGGCTTGTTTGTTCAGCCACTGCATCTGCATCTCTGCCCCAGTCGCTAAGGGGAGGTGTGCAGGGTCGGGGACATACTGATGAAGAAAATGTCCCTATTTTCATCTGAGGAATATTGGAGGGGATGCAGTGGGCTGGAGACTTGGAGTGTTGCCTCTACACCCTAGTGCATCCAGTTCCAAACTGTGTTTCTTTGTACCTGGTAAACATGTTCAACTCTTGGTCCATAGTCATTTATGTCCTTGCTCGTGTTCTTATAGTCCCCAAAGGCCAGTGGGACCACAACGACATCTGGGGCAGACCTCCTGGGGAGGAGAGGAGAGCATAGAGAGAGCAAGGATGAAAGTGATCCCCCCCTCTTGCCATAGGACACATACATGCTTCCTCCTGAAACAAAATGTCCTTTCACTGATATTCCCAGCAGCTCCACTCCACCGACACCTCCTGTCCACGAGGCCAAAGCAGCCGGATCGACCTTGTAGGACCAGCAGAATCAGGTGGGAAAGCTTTTCCACCCACTGTTATCGCATCAGGCTGGGTTTGTATGTCTCTAATAGCTGGTGGCCACTGGACAGAAGGCAAGGAGCCAACAACAGGCAGAGCCAATTAGTTCAAGTTTGTTCCTGGCCTTCTCCCTGTTGAGTTCTACAAGGGCAACGCTGAGGGCTCACCCACATTTGTCCTGCACATAGAAAGCACAAATCCAAGACGTTTTCTGCATGCCCTATGTTTTCCATGCACAGATCTGAGTGGTTTTCTGCTTGCCCTGCCACTTTCCCCGGAGAAAACCCACTCTTTAACGCTGAATTGGAGCAAATGTCAACCCGCAGAAAACCCGACAGATGCTTGCTCTGATTCAGCAGCAAAGAGCAGGTTTCGCCGATGGAAAGTGGTGGAACGAGCAGAAGTGTGGATGAACCCTGAGACTAAGGAAGAGAAAGTTGATACCACTGGTCTGGTTGTAAATATGAAGGCAGGCAAGTGGGGGCTGGCTGGGGGAGGAATGAAGTTGGTGGGGTAGTGCCCCATTTATCCTCATAGATCAACCTCACTGGTTTACATATATATGTATCTCTCTCTGTGTGTGTGTGTACACACACGCACACGCACACACACCACACACACACACACACACACACACACTGTTATGAGTTTGTGAAGTGCACAGACCACCCCCTTCTAATTCCTGGGTGCCAGACACTGGTTTTAGCATGTTAACATGCAAGTCATGAGCCAGCCTGGTATTGGAGTGGCTCTTTGCCAGAGGGCAAATGCACCCTCAACTCAGAATTAGTTAGAAAGACAAGTAGAGTTTTAGAGCTGGAAGGAGTTGTTTTTAGAATTCAGTTGCTTAGGATGTGAGCTGAGAGATAATGATAAAATAGTTGCAGTCTGTAAAAGGCGGCAAGCTCAGCAGAGGGACAGAGGGCCGTGTTTGATTTCTTTTTGGATCCAGGACTGCAGCAATGGGAGAAATGCTGTGAACCCCTCCATCACAGGCTCAGGTTGAATATATGTGTAAATAAACCATCGTAAAGACACCACAGGCTCTGCTGTCCTTCATTTTCAAAAAGGAAACACAGGCCCTGTGTAAGCACCTGGAACCTCACACCGCTCAGAGATTGGGGTGTCTTTTATGATATGTGGTCTATTTACACGTATATACAAGCATGCAACAATATATAAACATATACACATATACGTTAATACTAATACAGACAGAAATCCATCTATCCTATCTGCAAATCTCCCCTCATCCATGTGACTTACTCACCCCAGCAGTTCCATTCTTGCAGCAACCTTGACCGGCACCTGCAATTGTTCCACGGCACTATTGGGGTTGTTGCTGTTCTTGCTGCAGGAGAAAGTGGGAGTTATTGAGTGAGTGCCACAAGAGTGTTTTCTCAAACCCTGGAGTCCAAGCTTTGGACATGAAAAGTCTTGATGTAGAAGAGGAACAGAGATGCAGCGGTTTGGGAAAGCTGCCTGTAGATTTCTGCCTTGCAGCAGTTTAAAGTGTTGATGCTGACCCTTAAAACCCTAAACGGCCTCGGCCCAGTATACCTGAAGGAGTGTCTCCACCCCCATCATTCAGCCCGGACACTGAGGTCCAACTCTGAGGGCCTCTGGCAGCTCCCTCACTGCGAGAAGTGAGATTTCAGGGATCCAGGCAGAGGGGTCTTCTCAGTGGTGGCACCCGCCCTGTGGAATGCCCTCCCATCAGATGTCAAGGAAATAAACAACTATCTGACTTTTAGAAGACATCTGAAGGCAGCCCTGTATAGAGAATTTTTTAATGTTTCGTGTTTTTGAATTTTGTTGGGAGCAGCCCAGAGTGGCTGGGGAAACCACGTCAGATGGGTGGCTAACAACAACAACAACAACAGCAACAACAACAACAATTTTATCTGTATGCCTCCCATCTGACTGGGTTGCCCCAGCCATGCTGGGCAGCTCCCAGCATAGTAGTAAAAACATGATATAACATCAAACATTAAAAACTTCCCTAAACAGGGTTGCCTTCAGATGTCTTCTAAAAGTCAGATAGTTGTTTATTTCCTTAACATCTGATGGAAGGAGCCCTGATTTGGGAAAAAAGTTGGCAACTTCATATATACAAGACAGCTCCCCTTATATACCCTGCCAGATGGGCAGGGTATAAATATATTATTATTATTATTATTATTATTATTATTATTATTATTATTATTATCTTTTGGGGGGTGGGAAGAGAATAACTAAACAAGGAAGGTGCCTGATTATTTATTTCATGTGCTATTTATTTAGAAAATTTCTTAATTGGTTTTGTTTTCAAAAAACCCCAAAACAATATACTGTACAGTACTGGAAGGTTGCTGGCTGTGCCATAGATGGGGCTATGAGTTTCCTGGTATGAGGACTTAGCTTCAAGGGTCCAGGACATTGGGGCAGCGTTGACTGTTACCTTCTTAGTTGCAGCATCAAAGTTATATTATCACTGGCCTCTTCCAGCTGGCTGACACTTAGCTCCACATCTACCTGGATCTGTAAAAAAGGTGTCAGACAGGGGGAGAGGTTGGATAATGGTTGCTTCCAAGTAAACGGTAAGCCTGAGTTTGGCACTGCCCTGGTTAAGAAATCAGCCACATACCGTGGTGTTGGATTTCATGGGGTTGCCAATTTCACAGGCCACCAAGCGGGTCTCATTCTCCTTACGGGTGTTGCAAATCAACTTCTGCAGAGAGGGAGAGAGCGAGAGCACAGTTGACATCAATGTCAGCCAGGTGAATTAGTAATATGAAAGGCTGGCAATGACCTGGAGAGCTTCCCTACTGTTGCAAATAGAAGAATTATGCCTGGTCCACCAATTGGTATATTTAAGACCACAGCCAAGCTACAGAACAAGGGTATTGGAGCCTTTTCTAACCCACTCAGTCAGCATTTTGAGTTCTGAAAGGGCTGTACCATTCTGCAGAGGACCACATCGTCCTTTATTAAAAGAGATAAGCTTTGACAAGCAGGAAGCTGCCAGGCAGCCTAGAATGCTCCTCAGAATTTGCAGGAACAGAGGAAATATGAAATACCTTAATAATATCTTAAGGACGCTTCTGTGAAGGGGATGACTGTGAAGGGGGTGACAAAATACTGCTGTATTTTGTGGCTTGGCTCAATAAAAGGACTAGACTACAACTCAGCAGCGTGGACCAGCTATGAGTGAGAGGTCTTACCTGCCCATCACTGTTAGCTGTCTGGAAGTAAGTTCCGTGTGGCAGCTCCACCACCAGCTCTGCCTCATAGGCTCCCTCACCAGAATTCATCGCCGTGGTCTGGAGGAGAAGTACATTCTCTGCCCCAATTAGCAGGGAGCCTTCGTTCCTGAGACACAACCGCATAGCAGGGATGGGGGTGGGGGTGGGGAGAGAGACAGAGCTAAAGTTATAAGAAATGCCTTTTGCTGTGCATTAGGGAATAGAAGATGAGACAAAACAATGGATGCACCTTGAGAGGGAGACAATTGAAAATATCAGTACCACAGCATACCCACTCCTCCCAAACAAGTTAAGAAAAATCCCCACAACACTTAACAGGTACACACAAACCATGTTCAAAGCATGGAAACCAGAAATAGACAAACTATCCCCAACCCCATCCCCACTAATTCCCCTGGCCTACCACCCATTATTCCACCACCCAGCACAAAACCTCCAGATAAAAACCTGGCAAACCAAAGGCCTATATCGCTTAACAGACTTCTATAAAAACAACAAACCCCTGTCAACACAAGAAATACAGGACAAACTAGAAGACACCCAAATACCCTGGTTAGCACAAAACCAAATACAGTGGTACCTCTACTTACGAATTTAATGCGTTCCGAACACACATTTGTAAGTCGAAAAAAATTGTAAGTCGAATCCCATAGGAATGCATTAGGAGAAAAAATTCGTAAGTCGAAGCAACCCTAGAAAAAATCCTATCTAAACCGCATCCAAGATGGCGGACGGAGCTCCATTTGTAAGTAGAAAAATTCGTAAGTAGAGTTATTTGTAAGTAGAGGTACCACTGTACAGACTCTCCTAAAAAACCCAGCAATAAAATCAGCAGCAACTAGACCCCCGACTGCCTTTGAAAATCTCCTCCTAACGACAAAGGAATGGTATCCGCAATATACAAAATACTACTCAAAAGTCACACGAATCCCCTAGACGCAATCAAAAAACAATGGGAGGATGACATAGGATATGAAATAAATCCCACCCAATGGACCAGAATGTGGTCTAAACCCCCCTTCAAATCCATATCAATGAAAAGAAGAGAACTGTCCCTGAAACTAACCTACAGATGGTACCTAACTCCAAGAAAACTAGCACTAATGCACCCAGGAACCTCACCGAAATGCTGGAGGGGGTGCCCCTCCACAGGCACATACTTCCACATGTGGTGGGAGTGCCCCAAAATCCAATCATTCTGGACAATAACCACACGAGAAATCTGTAAGATAACTAAGCAAGTCCAAAACTCACCCCAGAACTGGCCTTATTAAACATCTTCCAAGACAACAATGCCCACTCAGAATACAAAGAACTCATAACCCACCTACTGTCAGCAACCAGAAACATCATAACCAGACATTGGAAAGACCTGTCAGGAGCAAACATGAACCGATGGTATCAAGTAGTATGGGAAACAGCCCTACTAGAAAAACTGACCAGTAAGCTAAAACTGACACGGGGACAAACGGAATAAGACACCTTCACCCCAATATGGTTCCCTTTCATCACCTACACAGCCCAACAAGGCAACGACAAAAACCTACCATCAGCATACAAATCAATATGGCTAACCTAAGCAAAACACCCACCCACCCCACTCACACAAGAAACCAAAGACCACCACAGCCAAACACAAATGAACAAGCGCATCCTACGCCAACCCCCGACCTCTCTCGCCAACAAAGGAGCACAAAGCGAACAACAGAGAACCCGCACGACCAACGCTGACACTGAACCTCTACGCATACCAGGAAAAAAGAGAAACATCGACACCCCACCCTACCCACCTCCCCAGCCCACCCACCCCTCCCCCCTTTCTTCCTAACGTCTCAACAATCAAGATTAATGTGTAAAAACGATGCATGGGAAAAATATGAGACATTGTACAAATTTTGTAAACCAAGAAAATCCTTAATAAAAATTTATTTTTAAAAAAAAGAGGAAGAAGGATCTGCAAGATTCAGGTTATATTTTATTGTCTCAGCTGAGCAATCGTGACAGGTCACCCCGGGTGCCTCCAGGCTGTCACCATCTTGCAGGAGGAATCTTTAGGTTTGCAAAGTTAAAGCAGATTAAACACTCTCTTGGCCTGGTGCAGCAAATCCACAAGAAACAGACATAGAGAGAGGCTTTCTGCAGTTAGGAAAGTGATGGGGAAATTGTCTGAGAAGTGTGGGATGATGAGTGAACGATGAGTAGGAAGATGTGCAATCGACCCTGCAAGCAAATCTGGGTGAAGCAAATCGTTGTCATGTAACTGTCCTGCAGGCAAACTGCTCACTGGACACAGTCTAACCATTGCATATGCTTTGTGTAAGAAGAGTATGATAAACGCTAAATAAGCAGGTGATCTGGAGAAGCCCAAAATGAAACACAGTGAACGTAGCTGTAGTTTGTATCACACCATATAAATCTGCCCAGCCCTTCAGATCAGTATCAGAACTCCTATTCTTCCATTTCCCATTAAGGTCAGCTAGAGTGGTGGGCACAAGAGACAGGGTCTTTTCAGTAGTGGCCCCATAATTGTAGATCTCTCTTCTAAGGGACATACATTTGGTCCAATCAGTTCTGTCTTTTAAATAGGCCTTTACAATAAAATCATGTGCACCATCTTGAGATCCTTGGAAGATAAAAGTAGTATATAAATGTAATAAATAAAATAATGTCCAGAGCATTTTGCTCTCCCGCTGCCCTGGGCCACCACAGCCTCTCACATACCATACTTCTATAATTTAAAGGACTGGGATTCCAGACTCAAGGGAGATCTGAACCCTGAACTTTCTCATTTTGGATGACAGCCCCAGGTTAGATCACCAGGACTATCACTCTTGAGACACAAGAAGAGACAGCTGTTGGTGCTGCAAAGGAGCAGGTCCTTACGTGTGAGCGGAGAGTCGGAGGTCTGGGATGCAGACATTGTCTTCTCCACAATCCACAATGATACGGGTCTGTGGGATGCAACAAACAGGCAGAGCTTTGACTGAGTGATGAGCAATCCCAGTCTGGAGCCTCAGGGCTTTCCCTGCTCTTTACCACTGAATCGGAGCAAACAGCAGTCCGTGGAAAACCTGAAACATGGTTTGTTCCAATTCAGCATTGGAGAGTGGGTTTTACTGGGGAAAACGGGGCTCAGATACAGAGCCTTAAAGCACCTAGAAAGCATGGGGCAGGAAGTAAGTGTGGAAGAGCCCTGATGTGGGTTGGGGGTGATATGTTCAAGCTCAACATGAAAGATTGCAGAAGAATCCCATGGCCCTGCAGCGCAGATGGGAAATCAACGTGGTTATCTGTCATTCAGATAAACAATTCTATCTGTCCATAATTGTCTAACAGCATTAACCGTTGAGAGTGCTTAGGGGGGACAGAATCCAGAAAATCTAAATGTCAGTGCTTATATCCACCCCCACCCCCCACCCAACCCTCCTGGTTCTGGCTATCATGTGTATGCTTTCAAAGCCTGAACTCAGCCTTCAACATTGTGAGGGAGAGGACCCCCTGAGCATGTGCAAAGGGCAATTCCCTTACAATTTCATACACACAACCGGGCTCATATTCCTGGGATCAGGAAGCTTGGTTTCTGGCTCAGAGGATGCGATTCTAATCCCACCTTAAGCATTTTAGCACTTGACTGAGTGACAATTTTATTTATGTATTTGGGGCAGCCGCGTGTTGTAGGGGGTTGGACTAGATGATCCTCAGAGTCCCTTCCATCTCTGCGATTCTATGATTCTGTTTGCTAGCTTATTTCTGCTTTAATAGGCTCCCAGGGTGGCTTGAAATTACACACACACAAAAAAAAACCCAAAGGAAGAAAATCGAAACACCAGAACACAAAAGAAATACGGAAGCAGTCAGCGGCTTTAAAACAGTGGAATCAGAGTCATACAATGTCAAAGCTTTGAGGCTGGTGAGGCACCTCACCTGATCCTGGACCATTGTTTGGCCAGATAGCACAGGCTGCATCTCCCCGTCTGCAGAGGAAGTTGCCAAACTGAAGTTGAAACTCACAACAATGGGACTCAGTTTGTCCTTGAAATCAGCTTCATCCTGTGGGAGGCAGAGAAGTGGCTCAGAGATCCCCCCAAGGCTTGCTCATCTTTTCACTTCAATTGTTCAAAGTGCAACAGCTCAGCATGAACAGGGATAAAATCTCCCACAGTTTGCCCAGATGTAGAAAACAGAGCTCATTGGAACTACTTTGTGTCACGCCACCACACTACTATCGAAACAGCAACACCTGCCAGAATTAAAAGGCGGAAACGCCACTGACCACACCTGGAATGCCATTTCTACCTGGGATCTGCGACATCACAGTGGTTTGAATATGCAGGCATACACTCAACGATAGCATGCGTGCGTGATGCCCTCCTTCATGGGTGTGTTGGAAGAAAACACATTTGGGATTTTTTTATTTTAAAAATTGGATGTTTTAAAAATTTCTCTCCAACGCTCAGCTAAAAGTTGCGGGGCTGGTTCCTGCAACATCTGAAGTAACAAAAAACTAACATTAAACAGCTTTCTCTTTTGCACGCTGTGTGTGTGTGTGTGTTGCCAATATGTCCTTCAAACAGCAGTTTCACAAGGGTTTGGTTTCCTTTTAGCTGAGGAGAGGTAGCACACACCTTGAAGTCTACCTTTAGATAAGAGACATCTGACTCAAAGCGGCTGGTCTTGGCTGCTTTGAAAGGGCAGTAAATGGCTAGTTGTTTGATTTCTTAGGGTTGCATTTTTCTTCTGCAATTTGCAGCAAAAATTACCTGGGCAGCCTTAGGGCCTTTTCATGCTTACCCAGAAAATCCAGATTTTCAGAGTTTGGCTGTAATCTGTGGGTTTGCTTTGACTTCAGCAGGGTAGCATGCATTTGCAGCAAAGCACCCTGAGCTGGCCCTGGTCTTTGCAATATTTACCGTATTTACACCATGAAGACAAATATATTCACATTATACCTTTAAAGCACTCTTTGAAACTTATTTCCCACCTCAAAAAATTATGGGCACCGTAGGTTGCCTCTCAGGGAGTTACAGTCCCCACAACCCTTAACAAACCGAAGTTCCCAGAATTCTGTGAGGTAGGGTGGATGTGCGTTGAATGTGTAGTGTGCAGCCTCCTTCAATAGGCATCACAGCCGCCTATGCCATGTCACATCCCAGGAAAGCAATTGCTTGGACCCCAGCAACCCACCCAGACTGCTGCCAGCCCAGCTGAAGCCACTGCTCTCTACCCTCCGTCTCAATTTCAAACTGCAGAACTACGTTTTACACGCCACCGTGCAGGTGAATTGCCCAACTCCACTAATGCATCCTATTGGTGAATGGCCTATTAGAAAGCTGCCAGTTTGACAAAGGATGCTCACCCAGCAGCAGCACCAGGAACAATGACCTCACAGGTGCAAGCATGGAGCTCCAATGATGGGGAGAGATGTTGTGGTTTCGGAGAGGAGCCTTGCCAGAAGCAAAGGTGGCAAGAATGCTCAGGAAGTATCTCTTGCCCCCAAAACAAGGAAAAGCCAATGGGTATTCTCGTTTAGTTTCACAAGCCAGATTTGTTAAAAGTGGTAGGTCTGAGATCACCTTGCCATCAGGTCCCCGAGATGCCAGTATAGGTTGTGGTTGATCTTGCAATACAGAGGAGGGGGAGAAATGCACTATGGATGTACTCAGAAGCATCTTTCATTCTGCTTCCTCTGCATTTCTGGGGGACCTGTTGTGCATTCATGACGGCATTGGGGCATTTATACGTGACCTCCCTTTCAATACTGTTTGTGCCTGCAAAGGTTTCCAGCCAGTGCATGCTTCACTTCCAATTAGCACACGTCCCACAACTTCCTGCTGATAACCGGTCACTTTTCATACCAAAAAATGTTCCAGTTTGTCTTTTGTCCTGCTTTGTTGCGCTATAGGGCAAAGAGCGCCCCTGCAGGTGGCAATAAGGCAGTAACATGGGGGAAGCGTCACAGAACAACGAACAAAGCAGAACGAGGTGAGGAATGTCCAGTATGAATCTGCTACTCCTAAGGCTTCCCCCTGTACACATCCAAAAATATACGAAGTGCCATGCTTTGCCCATGTCTCATACCCGCAGGTAGGCATCAACACCCTGGCAGGTTTGGGGTTTCTCTCTTGACAGTTTCAGCGGGAACGTTCGGCTCGATTGGCTGGTCTGCTGCAGCAAAACCCGTCGCCCGTATTTCTGTTTCATGCGGTCCAGCTGCAGATCAGCATTCAGGTCTAGCAGAATGGTGGTGGGGAGGGAATTAGCAGAAAGCAAACACAGCGGGTGGTGATTGAGAGCGAGAAATGGCAACATTAGGCAGACACGCTTGTTATATTGTTTTAAAAGTAAAGGTAAAGGGACCCCTGACCGTTAGGTCCAGTTGCAGACGACTCTGGGGTTGCGGCGCTCATCTCGCATTATTGGCCAAGGGAGCCAGCGTACAGCTTCTGGGTCATGTGGCCAACATGGCTAAGCCACTTCCGGTGAACCAGAGCAGCGCACAGAAACGCCGTTTACCTTCCCGTCGGAGTGGTACCTATTCATCTACTTGCACTTTGACGTGCTTTTGAACAGCTAGGTTGGCAGGAGCAGGGACCGAGCAATGGGAGCTCACCCCGTCGCGGGGATTTGAACCACCGACCTTCTGATCGGCAAGCCCTAGGCTCTGTGGTTTAGACCACAGCACCACCCGCTTGTTTTAGGCACCTGCTAAACACCGTTTTTATATTTAAACCATCCTATCTAATTTAGCATTTGTTCTTAAATTTTTGCTGATCTCGTCCGTGTATTGTTGATAATTTCTTACTATCTCATGTACCCCTTTCAGATCCTTTTTTAAAAAAAATTAAGCAGTTTATAAAACTAAAAACGGAAAATAAAATAAACAAACACAACCCATGCTAATTTTGCGCTCTCAGCTCATTCTCCCCAGTACTGCGGTAGCTTGACTACAAGACCTCCACCTCTTCCCACAGACAAGGCAACACTCACCAACTTTCTGAGGAATCCTCTTTGCTGACACTTCAACACATATCTGGATTGTGAAGCTGCATTGAAGAGAAGGAAGGCAATAAGGACCATTTCACACATGATGTGGCTGCTGAGTATACAATCGACTGGGAGCCAGTAACCAACTCTGCCTCCATGAATGATCCTTGTTTGATTGCAAACATGAGCTGGCCTCACTTTACACTTTTTTCAATGGACCCAGAAATAAGTAATTTGTGATTCCCCCTCTGTTTAAAAGGGTTCCTCTTATGCTATATTTCCTCTCCCCACCCATTTTCTTATCTCCGGGTTCAATTTTTGTGCATGCACATGGCTGTGCCGCAAGTAGAGATGACTCCGTTTCTTCCTCTATGTTTAGCTTCTTTTTGGTTTTTCTGACTGCTTTTTTGGCGGTGCTATTCACTCAACCTCTCCTTTTTAGACCTTTAATCTTCCCCCTTTCCTCCATTTGCCTCCCTCCCTTCCTCCCGTGGTTGTTTAATTTTAATGGAGCAGGGGTCCTTCAATTTATTTTTGGCTTGTTTTAATGCACCCCAATATAAGTTCAATTTAAAAAGGCAAAGGAATTTTACTGTCAGTGCCTTGTCTCAGTGCCCGGACTCTCCGCCTCCTCAGCCTTTTGGTGAGGGGTGCCGAGCACTCCTTTGGGCACCGCCGACTTCTCGGACCGAGGACGCCTCCCAGACCTTGTTCTGGGGTGCGTTCAGCCTCCGCAAACCCCTCTTTTACCCTAGTGAAACACTCCTGGCTCTCGGAGCCCTCGGAGCTTCCCTGCTTACGACCCGCGGCAAAACCGGAAGTCCAAATGAGGGGTAATTTCAATTATCATTTTGTTAGGGTTCCAAGAAGATCCCCGAAACCAATTTCCAAAAATAAACTAAATCCTGCAAACAAGAAAACCAACGGCACACCTTGATTTTTTTTGACATGTCTCGTTGATTTTGAGCACAGAACCTGAATCTCCTAGGCTACAAAGGGATCAAGATTCAATCATTTCCCTTAAAGAAAATGCCCTTCCCACCCGGCTCACCATTTGACTTGTACTCCTGCTACCAAACACGATTTCTCCTCTGGGTTCAGCACACCTGGCAGGTCCATCTGGGCTTTGAGAAACATGACGGGTTGAGCTCTGAGAGGGACCAAAAACAAAAACATAGTGAACAAGGGTAAGCAGGCAGGCAGGAAGTTCCAAGAGTGAACAGCAGCATTTGCAGATTCTTTAGTTGTTGTCACACAACATTGGGAGTGTTGGTGACAAATGCGTGAGACCTCAGTGCTGCAAAATCTGCAGCTTCCGCAGGGCTTAGAACACCTTATCAGGTCAAAGCGCATATGCCTTTAAAGCAATTGCCCTACCTTGAAATGCATCCTTGTACACAAGGGCCGGTGATGTTGCGGCCTCCTAGATGCCCAGCTTGGTCAAACAGGCGTGCTGAGAGATGGTGCCATGTATACAGGGCAGCAAGCAAGAATGAGGTGGCTCATTTAAGGGAGAAGGAAACCTTTGGTTGGCTGAGGAGGTGGATTTAGGGCTGGGGAACCTGTAGCTCTGTGGTGTGCAGTTTGTGTTGGTGCTGACCTTTAAAGCCCTAAATGGCCTAGGCCCAGAATACCTGAAGGAGCATCTCCACCCCCATCGTTCAGCCCAGACACTGAGATCTAGCTTCGAGGGCCTTCTGGCAGTTCCCTCACTGTGAGAAGTGAAGCTACAGGGAACCAGGCAGAGGGTCTTCTCGGTGGCAGCGCCCGGGCTGTGGAAAGCCCTCCCATCAGATGTCAAGGAAATAAACAACTGTCTGACTTTTAGAAGACACCTGAAGGCAGCCCAGTTTAGGGAAGTTTTTAATGTTTGATATTTTATCGCTTTATTATTAATATTCTGTTGGGAGCCGCTCAGAGTGGCTGGGGAAACCCAGCCAGATGGGAGATGTATACTGTAAATACATCATCATCATCATTATTGGACTAGGGGGACTAGGTTAGTCCCCTAAATGTTCCCCTGGCACCTCCTTCTCAAAGCCTGGGAAGCTTCTGCCCGACTTAGGAAGGGAGGCGCAATGCTCACACACGCAATGTCAAGATGTGGAGCCGCCGCCCCCCAATCGCCCTCACAAGCTGGCGCCTCTGGCCCTAAATGTTCTTCTATGAGAAATGTCACTGCTCTAGCCCTCCAGATGTTGGGCTCCATTTCCCGTCAACCTCTGTCAACATTAGAGTTGCAGTTTCAACAGCATCTGATATATGAAACTGAAACTGAGCTAGTGACTGTCACCGACTCCCCTTCTTTTTGCCCACAGGGTAGATAAAATATGGCCACTTCTGCAGATGTCAGGGCAGCATTATTATTATTATTATTATTATTATTATTATTATTATTATTATTATTATTATTAGAATTTATATACCGCCCTATACCTGGGGGTCTCAGGGCTGTTCACGGAATAAAATCAAGATATAAAAGCAGAAAATACCTAATAAAAATAAAAACAGCAACCCAATACCCCCACCACAAAAAACACATCTTAAAAGGGCATAGGATGTAAATCAGATTAACCAAAGGCCTGGTTTAAAAGGAACTTTTTTGCCTGGTGCCTAAAGGTGTACAGTCATACCTTGGTATTTGAATAGAATGCGTTCCAGGAGTCCGTTTGACTCCCGGAACCGCTCAAAAAACCAAGGTGTGGCTTCTGATTGGCTGCAGGACCATGTTGCAGCCAATCGGAAGCCGCAGAAGCTGTGCCGGATGTTCAGCTTCAGAAAATCGTTTGAAAACCGGAACAGTCACTTCTGGGTTTCAATCGTTCAGGAGCTGATTTGTTTGGGAGCCAAGGCATTTGAGATTGAAGGTACGACTGTATAATGAAGGCGCCAGGCAAACTTCCCTGGGGAGAGCATTCCACAGATGGGGAGCCACTGCAGAGAAGGCCCGTTCCTTGTTGCCACCCTCCGAACCTCTCGAGGAAGGAGGTGATGGAGGCAGGCATAAAGATCTTGCTTCTTACAACCATCTTCTCCCACCTCTACCAAACTAGGGGAACAATTGTGGTTCCCTCCTAACCCTCTCAGCGCTGGTTGGCTAAAGAGCTTGAAATGGAAGCACAGGTGTGTTTCTCCAAAAAGCAGGAGCCAAAACTGGGAAGGGTGGGGGAGCATTTATAGACAACAAGATCTCCAAGGAAATCTCGCCCCACTGGTCTGGGGCTCCATCAACCCACCTGTACACAGTCACCTTGCTGGCCCTGAAAGCTCCAACCAGCACATCTGTGAAGGGGAACAAGACAACCGAAAAAAGTTAGCAGTCCAGCTCAGTTGGTTAGAGCATGGTGCTGATAATGCCATGGTTGCAGGTTTGATCCTTGTAAGGGACAGGTGCCTATTCCAGCATTGGAGGGGGTTGGACTAGATGATCCTCAGGGTCCCTTTCAACTCTACAATTCCATGATTCTATGATTCAGTGTTGCAGCTTCCTCGGGTCCCCAGTTTTGCTCACTGCACTGATGCGATTAGGAATTAAGTTTTACAAACCTAAGCAAATTTTGCACCACCTGCTAATTAAAACAACCCTTGCAAAATCTAGCTTTTTTATTAAAAAAATTAAAAAATGATTTTCAGCTAATATATGTCATCCTATCCAGATAGGATCACCCAAAGAAAGAAGCAAGCTAAATATAAAACAGAGGCTTTGTGCCATTACAGGGGATTCCATGAAGGGCAAGGCAATTAATAAATGTAAATAATTATATGTCTCATTTTTTTCTTCTAGGTACAGGACATCTGGCATAGTCCAAATTCTTTCACAAGTTAGGGCTTATCCACACTTTCCTCCACCCTTTCCAGGAATGGTCCTTACTTTTAAAGCTCAGTGTCCAAGTCCCCTTTTTTGTCTTGCTCCAGACCTTTCCTTGTGAAAACCTGCTCTTTGAAGCTCAATCGGAGCAAATGGAAATCTGTGGGAAACCCAAATTGACGTTTGCTCTAATCTAAATACTTAAGAGAGGCTTTTCATGGGCAGAGAGCAAAGTTTAAGTATGGATAAGCCCTTATTTAATACAGACGGCAACCCTTTTGCATAGGGGTCCCGTTCCCAGCCCCCATAAACATAAGTGTGCTGCACTCTGCCGTGCCCCACTCTCATTCCTCCTGCTTCTGGGACCGAAAGGATCTGAGCACCAGCGATCACATGTCCCTTGGACCTGCCTGAAATGGTCACTGCCTACAGGCAGTGCTAAAACCCTGTGGCTGCCTACTTAAGTTGTACGTTACCAGGGTAGCCATTTGCATCAATGTCCAAAGCTCCGCGTATGGCGAAGCCAAACCCAGCCGGCCCAGAGAAGGGACTCTCAAGGATCTGGGTTGGCGATGAACTCAAGCCCTCATGGTGCCCTTGGTAGATGTAAACACGGCCACCTCCATCCTGGCCGGCAAAGGGGGCTCCAATGGCTATGTCTGTGGAAGCAAAGAGAGGATGGGAATGTAAACGCGACAGAACCAAATTGATGAGGTTAACTCACCCATCCGCTCGGAAAAGATGGTGGGGAAACAGAGAGAGGCAGGGCAAAAGCCCATGACCTACAAACAGGTCAGGCACCCAAAGGGTGCTCATCAATTGCTCCTCTTCATCCTGGAGAGTAGTGACTAGTGGGATGCCACAGGGTTCTGTCTTGGGCCCAGTCTTATACAACATCTTTATCAATGACTTGGATGATGGGCTTGAGGGCATCCTGAGCAAGTTTGCAGATGACACAAAATTGGGAGGGGTGGCTAATACCCCAGAGGACAGGATCACAATTCAAAATGACCTTAACAGGTTAGACAACCGGGCCAAAGCAAACAAGATGAATTTTAACAAGGAGAAATGTAAGGTACTACACTTGGGCAAAAAAAATGAAAGGCACAAATACAGGATGGGTGACACCTGGCTTGAGAGCAGTACATGTGAAAAGGATCTAGGAGTCTTGGTAGACCACAAACTTGACATGAGTCAGCAGTGTGATGCAGCAGCTAAAAAAGCCAATGCAATTCTGGGCTGCATCAATAGGAGTATAGCATCTAGATCAAGGGAAGTAATAGTACCACTGTATTCTGCTCTGGTCAGACCTCACCTGGAGTACTGTGTTCAGTTCTGGGCACCACAGTTCAAGAAGGATATTGACAAGCTGGAACGTGTCCAGAAGAGGGCAACCAAAATGGTCAAAGGCCTGGAAACGATGCCTTATGAGGAACGGCTTAGGGAGCTGGGTATGTTTAGCCTGGAGAAGAGAAGGTTAAGGGGTGATATGATAGCCATGTTTAAATATATGAAGGGATGTCATATGGAGGAGGGAGAAATATTGTTTTCTGCTGCTCCAGAGAAGCGGACACAGAGCAATGGATTCAAACTTCAAGAAAGAAGATTCCACCTAAACATTAGGAAGAACTTCCTGACAGTAAGAGCTGTTTGGCAGTGGAATTTGCTACCAAGGAGTGTGGTGGAGTCTCCTTCTTTGGAGGTCTTTAAGCAGAGGCTTGACAGGCATATGTCAAGAATGCTTTGATGGTGTTTCGGGCTTGGCAGGGGGTTGGACTGGATGGCCCTTGTGGTCTCTTCCAACTCTACGATTCTATGATTCTATGATTCTAAGTCTATGTGGTGGGGAAAGCAAAGATCTCCCCCACTCCCAGAAAAAGGCAAGATTCAAAATACCAGAAGGAGGACCTGAGGCTTAAATTGAGGGTTTTCTGGATACTCCCACATTTGGCTCTGAGGAGGATGTGAATTCTAACACAGCTCTCTGGGTCTCTTTGTCTAACCCTCCTTGGGCATTTTTGCTTAGCTGGAATGCTTCTGAAAACGTTTCTTGCTTGTCTCCATGGAGGATAAAGAGGAATGTGTAAGTGTGAGTAGGAACAAGGTTTTGTATCTATGCCCTTAGTATTTTTTTATTATGATTTGTTAAATTTGTACACCACCCTATACCCAACAGGTCTCTGGGCAATTACCACATAAAATCACAATATCAAAACACAAAATGCATAATGTCTATGAGTAATACATTTCAGTGACTCTTAAGGAGATTTTTTAAATTAATCACATGCATTTTCATTCTTCATATATCTCTCTCTGTCTCTCCCTCTCTCCTATTTTGCAATCCTTCTCCCATCTCCTCCCTCAACTACCAGGGCCTGCTGGGGGCAAACTTCTTCAACACAAACTTATCGTTAACAGAATACTCGTACAAATGCAAAATTCATATCTATTGCTCCGCCCAATTTCACCTCTGGCCCTTGCCCTCTGTTGGCATGTGGCCCCTGGAAGGGAATGTGGCCCTCGGGTTAAAACAAAACGCTCTCCACCTGTGCTATGGTGAGGAACGGATTGTGATTGTAAGTGAAGCTCCGACGGTCAACCTTGAGCATTTGATTGTGGAGTGAGGGAATGGAGAATAGGAAATTAAGAGAGGAAGAAAAAATGGGGTTAAGAGAGGAAGAAAAAATGGTGGGGGGTGGCCTTCCATCCCATCCTTACCAGTGCCTCCATCCTGGTCTACGTCGCCCAGGGAAGCAATGGCCATGCCAAAGCGACCATAGACATCTGTGCCCGTCAGTCTCTGCCAGGGGGTGCTGTAAGCAGTGGGGGTCTTCTGCTGCAGGTATAAGTAAACTCTTCCCACTTCATAGAGTTTGCGGTCGGAGTGGCGCTCCATGAAGAGAGGGGCCCCCACCAGGATGTCATCTTTTCTGGTTCAGGGGAGAGAACAGAAAAGTTCTCTTAGAGCTCTGATCATGTCAGACTCCAACGAGAGGTGCTGCTGCTTCTAGGTCCAGGGTGTCTGCATTATCCAATGTAATCCATTCTTTTAACCAACTCAGGCAGGCTGCTTCATAATAGATCTGCAGATCTGCCAGGTTTCTAAGCAGATGTTGGAGGCCATCTGCCATGGATGAACTAATTGAGATTCCTGCATCACAGGGGGTTGGGCTAGATGACCTTCCGGGGTTCCTCACCAGTCTGCAGTTCTACGATTTTGGAGTTCACCCAAATGTACTCACAGGGCTCAGTTACCCGGGCAGTAGGAACCGATTGATAGAATTTCCATGCCATTTTTCATTCAAATGAATCCCAAAGCAGTATGCAAGCTATAGCAATAGCATAATAGAATATCACAAATGCAGCATAAATCATATAAAGTAATTAATCATATAAAATAAAATCATATAGAACAATTGATAATTAATCAATCAGTAAAACAATTGCAAGTCTAAAGCACTATTAACAAAGCAACAACTAAAAACCTTGTCTCGGACAAGCAGGTAGACTGCCCTTAGCCATGGAGGCACCACTCTCAACTATCACAGTTAGCAGCTGCACTGCAGAGCCACCCAGACTTTGAGGGGGGAGTTAGAAGATCTAAGGCAGGTTTCCTCAAACTCTGCCCCCCCAGATGTTTTTGGCCTACAACTCCCATGATCCCTAGCTAGCAGGACCAGTGGTGAGGGATGGTGGGAATTGTAGTCTCAAAACATCTGGAGGGCCGAGTTTGAGGAAGCCTGATCTAAGGCAACCAATCCTACTAGCACATTGATTTCAGTTCTCTGCTAAAGCTTCTTCTTCCCCTTCTTCCCACACATAAGCCGCACGGTTGCCATGAACACACAGCCTTTTCCGCAAAGAATTCTGGGTACTGTAGTTTACCCCTCACAGAGTTGCCGTTCCCCCAAACAACAGTGCCCAGAATTATCTGAGGGAAATATTTTGCTTATAATGTATCTATTGTGCTTAGAATGGCTGAATAGGGTGTACACCAGGCATCTCCAAACTTCGGCCCTCCAAATGTTTTGGACTACAATCCCCATCTTCCCCGACCACTGGTCCTGTTAGCTAGGGATCATGGGAGTTGCAGGCCAAAACATCTGGAGGGCCGCAGTTTGGGAATGCCTGGTGTACACAGCTATAAAGATACCATGGCACTGAATAGCAGCCAAGAAATCTAGATATTGCCATATACTTGCCTTCCCCAGTACAATGTCCTTCACATGTTTTGGACTACAAGTCCCATCAGTCTCAGCTTGCTTTCACCTGAAGCTGCTAATAGCAGCACATAGTAGATGCTTGGGTGTGGGGTACTTTTCACTGGGGAAGGATTTCCCTACCTCCCCATGTTCCATGGCCCTGAATCTGACCAGGAGCTCCCATGTCTGTTTTCGGTTCAAAAACCAAAAAGTGGTACCTCAGGTTCAAAGACAACTGAAGTAATGTCTTATTTGGCTGTTAGGATAGCAGCTCACAAGACTCTTAATCACAGGGTCGTGGGTTCGAGCCCCACATTGGGCAAAAGATTCCTTGTGGCCCCTTCCAACTCTAAAAAACTATAGTGATTTGCTTCTCAGGGTAAAACCTAAGCTCGTTTCTGCCAAGGATGCAGAAGCAGCCGGCTGACAAGAGATGGCAGCAGATTCCAAAAATGGGGACCTGGATCTCTCACAGGGGAAAGGAAACGAAACAGAGATGAAGCATTGTCCTTCAATTACAGTAACTTTTTTGGGGGTGTGTGTGCAAGCTTCTAGATTAAAACAGCACTCTTAACCAGAGGGCTCAATGGGGAGGATGCATGCTTCTGAATTACTCTAAATTTGTGATCAGCAACAGTTTTACTGTATGACCATTTAAATTGAAGGGAGGGGTGGTCTGGGATAGCGACTCTGGTCCCCCACTCTCGCCTCTGTTTAGCACATAGTACTTCTAAGGGCCCCATGTTTGGTCTCAATAGCCACCAGATGATGTCTGTTCTAAAGCACCCACATTGGTTTATTTGGCACAGAAATGAAAATTGTACGTGTATTACCAGTAATTAAGTTTTAAAATGGGAAATGGCTAAATTCTATGGCTAACATTGGGCTAACATTTTCCACAGTAAGTTTCTAAAGGACTCTGAGCTGTAACTAGTTATATATGTTGATTGTTTCTCTGTGGAGAGTGAACCTTTGATCTTGTGATGAAGGTGTTGAGTTGCAAATCTCCATTTTGAAGGGAGATGCCTATTTAGTCTTTCTCAGAAGAGGCAGAGAAGAAAAGGATGTGACAATGACTCTCCCAAAACAGCTGCATAGCTTTAGGCATGCTGGAATTGGGGAGAGAGACACCATTTTGATTCTTGGAGTTATCTTTTATTTCTAAGATGCTGAGCCTGTGCTGGAGAGCACAAGACATCATAAGGACATTTGGGGTGGATATTTGATGCTTATGTTGTGTTTTTAAAGAGTTCTGCAAGCAAAAGTTTGAATAATATTTTTATGGGCCTGGACGATTATTTCTTCCCAAAGGAGTCTTTTCTTATGTAGCATGGAACCTGGGGACCTTAGTTCAGTGGTTTCTCAAGGATCACAGATGAGGTTGTGGAGAAAGAGAAAGTCAGTTTTATTGCTGGCAGCAATAAGGCACAGCGGGATTTAAATCCCAAAAAAGCTGAGCCCTCAGCAACCCGTGCTCGGGGTCTATATACCTTTTCCAGGTAGCGTCATTACATTACATATTAATATATTAATCAATAAGCGTGGTCGCAATTCTTTTAAGTTTCGTTTCTTGCAAAGCTTAGCATTTCAGTTACAGTTTCCCTTATAAACCTCTCATATGGAGCTGCCCAGGTGCTATGGTATTTTTAACAAAGTACCTTTCTGTTCCCCTTTCTTATTATCAGACATCCTGACATCCTGCCCAGAACATTCTAACCATTCCTTCCCCCTTTCAAATGGCAGACCAAAAACACAGCTAAATATAATTCCAGCATCAACATTATGGCAAGGCAGCAAGAGACACAGAAATATATGATTTCTAGCAGGCATTCTGGCCTCAAAAAGTAAGTTTAGGCATAAAGGCAGATTAATAGGAAATTTGAGACCCTTTCCCTCGGCACGCTTGCCACACTTATGATTCTAATACCTTAAAAGTGTGTGCTATTAATATCTGCAACAATAATTAATATCCCTCCCAGTGCACTGGGTTGTAATTTAAGCCTAGTGCCAGGGTTTGGATCTGAATGCAGGGGGATGAAATCCTCGACCTGAAGCTATATTTATGGCGGGGGGGGGGGGGGAGATAGATTAAAACTCTGGCTGGATCTAGACACATCAAAAAAGAGATTCAGGAAAATGCGTTGTAAGCCTCATAGCAGGAAATCACGTTAGCTAAAGATGGGACTCCGCAGCGCCACCTGGTGTCACAGTGTTATAGCACATATAAAACGCTTTTTCTTTACTGATGTAGCTGAGTCCTTAGTTTGACCTTCCAAATAAACTTCCAACTGCAATGCTCCCTCCTGTTGCCTTACCCATCGCCGTTGATATCTGCAACCGCAACTGTGTGCCCAAAATAGGATGCCACCTGCAAGAGGTAAGAGGATGAAAAACAGCTTGCAGCTCCCATTTTTATTTTTAGGGACCCAGGTGGCGCTGTGGTTAAACCACTGAGCCTAGGGCTTGCTGATCAGAAGGTCAGCGGTTCGAATCCCTGTGACGGGGTGAGCTCCCGTTGCTTGGTCCCAGCTCCTGCCAACCTAGCAGTTCGAAAGCACGTCAAAATGCAAGTAGATAAATAGGAACCGCTACAGCGGGAAGGTAAACAGCGTTTCCGTGTGCTGCTCTGGTTTGCCAGAAGCGGCTTTGTCATGCTGGCCACATGACCTGGAAGCTGTACGCCGGCTCCCTCGGCCAATAATGCGAGATGAGCGCGCAACCCCAGAGTCGGTCACGACTGGACCTAATGGTCAGGGGTCCCTTTACCTTTAATAATAATAATAATAATAATCCTGGCAGGCAGTAATAGTAAAGGCAACAATACAAAATAGCCAATCCATACATCTTAATAAGCAGTACTGAAATGAGACCATATTAGAATCAAATAAGTGCAGATAAAAAGAAAATAAAAGCAAGAGGCATCCAGTTCAACACACAATTCAATTTAAAAATGACAGAATAAATACAGTGAAAAACAAATAATCTCAAGGGGCCAACTGTTTTGTATAAATAAAAAGGATGGGTTGCCTGCCAGCAGAAGGCCATCAAGGGCCAGCTGAACCTCTCTCAGTAGGGAGCGCCAAAGTTTGGGTGCAGCCACTGAGAAGGCCCTGTGTCAGGTTTCGTAACATTATGTCTGGCTGAGAAAAGCATGCCAGGGAAGAGGCAGGAGGGAAGGGAACCATGTTGCTCAAGGCTTTGTTACCTGCTCACTGGGGAGTGACCGCAGAAGAAGGAAGGAATGCTTGAAGGTGAAAATTTGCACCTAGGATGGGGAAGAGGGATAAAGAGAGTCAGGGAGATTTCAAGGGTTAGTGAATCCCACCCTTCATATTTCTCAAGAAGGTGGAGGTAAGAAAGCAACCACCGCCCTCCATTGCTGAGAGTGACCACAGTGTGCCTCACAGGGCGGGGTAAGAATAGCACAGATGGAACCCCAAATCAGGGAGGCATTGGGGCACTGGCAAGCAACGCCTACATGATCCCCCAGAACCTGCTTTCAATACAATTGAAATATGTGAAATAATAATGGCAGAGTGGCGCAGGGTTTATTTTTGGCACATTATTAGCACACACTCCGTCCTCTGAAGATAGGTGCCACTGCTCTCAGCCCTAGAACATATACTGAAACAACAGTAAAGTCAAGGGTGTCTCTGAGCATGCACAGGCGTACTAAAGATAAGAGGGCTTCTGTAGGGCTTTTTTGTTTCGGATTAGGTGGAGGGCATGACACAAGCATACAGGCCTGACGCCCCTGGAACCTCTTGTGTGTGGAATTCTGCACACTTCTTTCCAGATGCGCACAAGAAAAAAATGTAGGTCTGCTGCACAGGACTCACCGCTCCTTTTGTTAGGCTCTTGTTAGGAACGCCCACAACGTACTCTGCAAAGAGAAGAGCCGTCTCAAAGGTTGTGAATCACCCAGTAGCCTAAGTTCACAACACTCCAGACATGAGGTTTGTGCTAAAGTGTCCTGCAGACTGACCTTGGAGACTCGGGAAGTGCTATATTAGTTTGGAACACAGTGGCTGAGAAGGGATGGCCCTAGCAACCTCATAAAATCTTACTGATAATGTTAAAAGATTAAAAGGCCCCTGCCCCACACCGCAGGCAAGGAACAGCAGCAGCTCATTGTTCTGTTGCTCCTTACAGCAGCCTGGCAAAATATGTTAATTGTATAATTCCCATTTTACAGATGGAAAGGCTGGGGCTGGGAGACACTGATTGGACTAAAGTCACAAAGTCAGTCCATGACTAAGGCTAGTGTACACCCCATAAGACACTCCCCCAGACAAATACTTCAGACCTTGTGGGGGGTGGACTATATTTTGAAGGAAAAAATGAATGAGAAACGATGAGCGGCATATGAAAGGGCTCCAGAGAGGGGCTGCTTTAAATGGCAGCCGCTCGAGAGGGGTGCTCAGCCAACTGCGGCTCCAGTGTCTTGTGAGTGGCAGGGGCTGGCAGTGGAGGGATGATGAGCGCACGAAAGGGCTCCGGAGCGGGGCTGACACCAACAAAGTCCAGCTCCCTTCCTCCTCTAGGCAGGGCAGGGAGAAGTCAGGAGGAGGGAAGGGAGGAGGAGGAGGCGGTGGCACCGCTGTGTGAGGGAGAGGGAAAGAACATGCATGCTGGCGATCCATGTGCTGGTGATTCCCGGACCGTCCGGGGGCCGGATTTAGAAGGCAATTGGGCCTGATCTGGCCCGCGGGCCTTAGTTTGCCAACCCATGATGTTGAGGATGCCAACATTCAACTGCCACTTTCAGAAGCTAGGGTGGAATTAGGAGGGGGAAACTTAGCCACTGCTAAGGGAGACCCCCCCCCACTCCGAAGAACTATCAGAGAATTTCTACTCCCCATGAGAATATTTGGAATAATGGCTTCCCCTCCCTCCCCAATTTTGCCATTCATTAAAAGGATGGAGAATTTCAGGAGATTACTTTTGCTGAGCTCCAGACCCCCCCCTACTCCACCTCGAACCCCCCCACCCGCCCTGGCAAAGACTCATTCCCTTACCTGGTGACTCAGAGTCCTCATTAAACTCCCCAAAAGCCACTGAATACCCTGTGTGGATGGAAGGATGAGAAGATTTAGTCATCTGGCAAAATTTCCAACACTAAGAAGGATGAGCAGCAGAAGCAGAATAAAGTATGAAAAGTATGTATTAATATAGTATGTGTTAATATATGCAAGTCTGTTTAGTTTGCATGACTGACATAGTTTAGATTTCTTTCCCCCCTTGCATAGAAAGTTCACATTTTCTAGGGCACACTGGAAGCCCTGCCTTAGAGGCTCACCTATCCTTCCACTAGGGCTAGTTCTGGACCCAAAGGGCCAAGCCAGAATGGGGAGGGCAAGAGAAGAGGAAGCACAACTAGTGCAACATCTTCGCACCAGGCTTTGTTGTTGTTTTTTAACTTGATTGAGTTACATTCCCATCCCCTTCCCAAAATGTGTTTTCTGTCCCATCTGGATGAACTTTCCCCTAAACCTCCTGGAACAGGGTCATTTATTAGCTGCAGTCCTGGAAAAAGGAGCAGTTGTTAAGTGTAATTGTTTAACGTACATTGAAATGCAAAATAAATATAGAATGTGCCTGTGTTAAATACTGTGAAGCATGACTGGAAATTTCAATTGAAGCTGAAGTACAGCCCAACAGGTTAATAATTAGTGGGGCTCTATCATGGGACTGTGTCTCTCCTGGATCAGTCACATGAAAGATTCTATTAAAAGGTCTAATTAGCATATGCTAATCTGCAGGCATCCATCTTGGGTAGAGTGAGTAATTTGTTCTAAGGTACTGAAGAGACGGGACCTGTTAACCTCTGTCCTCCAGTAAAGAGCCTCGGGCCACTGGAGGCTGTTTGGGAAAGAGACAGAGCTTTAATTTTTAGCTCAGGATGCAAGCAATATGCAATCTAAGATATTATGCCTTACACTACCGGTAGGACAAGTATAAGAAACTATGCATCTACTTGGAGGTAACTTTGTTTTACCTTGTTTTGGAGTTAAGTTCTGTATGTAAAGCTTTCAAAGCTTGTTTTTGGACTGGATAATTTTTATTTCAAATGAGAGTAAAAAAAAATTCACCCAGCGGCTTCTATGTGTGCAATATTCATAACTGCATAGGCATTATCCCCCTTGCTGAGGCCTTAGATGTATGGGGCAGGGGAAGATTGGGGTCCCTCTGGGTCTCACCCGCTTCTGGTGTGCAGCCCACAAAAGATTTCTCCCCAGGGGGATGTGCTAAAAGGCTTCCTTGCATTCTTTCCTTAGTCTATCCCCAAACTCCTTTGAACTTCTCTTGTAAGCTCTGCCTCTCCCTCAGCTCCTCCAGAGTTTGCAGATGAAGGTGCATGCCCCCTTACCTCGATATTCGTCGAAGTATAAGGCAGTGAAACCTGTGGCTTGCAGCTCTTTCGGTGTCCACAATAGGGTATGTTTGAGAGGAGCATTTGCTAGGACCGTGGACAAATTGGATGAAAAGATCAGACCTGGAAGATGAGCAAGGCAGAGGCATCAGTCCCTCAGCAAGGCTGGGATCACCTACGTGAGGCAGCAGAGGCCATTTGTGCTCTTGTTCCCACAAACCAGGTGCTAAAAAGGACGAAGGTCAACTGAACAGGGTCTGCCTCACCCTGCTGAATAGTAGGGAATGCAAACTAGCAAGCAAAGGCTAAATATGGCTAAATAT
Source organism: Zootoca vivipara (assembly GCF_965207765.1). Taxonomy (NCBI): domain Eukaryota; kingdom Metazoa; phylum Chordata; class Lepidosauria; order Squamata; family Lacertidae; genus Zootoca; species Zootoca vivipara. Next base: position 12,763,156 of record NC_142595.1, on the reverse strand, counting down.
CTCACACTCTCTAATAAGAAGTACCTGCTGGGTCAGGCAAGTGGCCCATCTAGTCTGGCATCCTGTTTTTTTCAGAGACCAACCAGGGCCCCCCAAGGAAAACCCATAAAGAGGACCTGGTGCAAGGGCACTCTCCCCTCCTGCCGTTTCCAGAAACTGATATTCAGAACATGCTGCCTCTGACAGTGGAGGAAGGACATATCCATACAATTAGAAAGGGACTAAGGAGCTTCGTTAAATATGTGATTATGTCGGCAGACTTTTATATGCACCAAGATGGAAGGACTTGTTATGAACTATGGAGGAATGGTTGTTAAAATTAGTGGACTTAGCCGAGATGGCGAAATCGACCTGTTTAATCAAAGAAAAGTCATTGGAAACCTCTCATAGACGTTTTGCGTGCAAAAGAAAATGAACTAATGACATTTGGGGTTTGAGGATTGAAGATGCGTGATGCTGGTTTATAGAAAGTGGTTTTACTGGGTTTTATGTTGGAGTGACTGAGTTGAATAACATTTATACAGTATGTAGCAAACAGATGGAGAATTGGAAGCTTTCTTTCTTTCTTTCTTTCTTTCTTTCTTTCTTTCTTTCTTTCTTTCTTTCTCTCCCCTTCTTCCCTTTATCCCTTTTCTATCTCTCTATCCTCTTTCTTTTCGCTTTGTTTTTACTTAAACATTTTGATAAAAATATAATAGATAATAATCTTTCTATCCCTTTCTGGAAACTCTAATAATAAATTTTATTTAAAAAGAGGAAGAACAGATCCATCAGGGACCGTAGCTACTGATGGCCTGAAATGGCCTCCCCATATTCCTGGAGCTCTCGGCCTACAGCTGTGACAGGGAGCCTGTGGCACTACAGATGTTTCTGGATTCGAACTCCCATCAACCTCCAGCCAACATGGCCAAGGGTCAGGGACGATGGGAGGTGTCCAAGGACTCTGGAGAGTCCTTTGTCTGCTGTGGGGAAGGGAGGGGAATGAAGGCACTTACCTCCAAAGTAATGTCCACCGGGAGCCCCAAGTAAGAGTCTCCCAGACTGTGGGGAGAAGAGAGGAGGTCAGAGTCACAAAACGACAGCCACACAAGACTAGAAGAAACCCTGTAAACAGCTGCCCACCACCCATGAGACCCAGAGGGTGGCATTACAGCTCCACACACACTTCTACAAAACTAGAGAAGTAAACACCTGCCTCTCTATGCCAGGCGGAAAATAGTTTTTTGCTTTGCTCTGCACACCCAAAGACGACTTCTTACACCAAAGCTTGCAGCCAGCATTTTGGCAGCTGGTTGCTTCACAAAAAAAGGCACAGCCTCGATGTGTGTTGAGCAAACCACCTATTTGCGACTCAGAGATAAAGGTAAAGGGACTGCTCATATTGCTTTACTGTACTGGCCGAGGGAGCTGGTGTACAGCTTCCGGGTCATGTGGCCAGCATGACTAAGCCGCTTCTGGCGAACCAGAGCAGCGCACGGAAATGCAGTTTACCTTCCCACCGGAGCGCTACCTATTTATCTACTTGCACTTCGTGCTTTCGAACTGCTAGGTTGGCAGGAGCAGGGACCGAGAAACGGGAGCTCACCCCGTCGCAGGGATTCGAACCGCTGACCTTCTGATCGGCAAGCCCTAGGGTCTGTGGTTTAACCCACAGCACCACTCCCGTCCCTTGCGACTCAGAAGACATCAGCAATTACCATAGCTGTCAAGTCCCCCGTTTTTCGCGGAAAACCCCCAGATTTAAATCCGTTTCCCGCTGGTCTCCAGAATTGAAAAATATCCCGTAAATCCCCTGGATTTGCAGCTTCTGCCGGCGGCGGCAGCGGCCATGTCCTGGCTCCCGGCTGGCTGCTCACTCACTTGGCTTCGGAAATCGCCTCTGTGCATGCCTGAGCATGCGCAGAAGCGATTTCTAGTGCCCAGACATGCGGACATGGGCAGCCCGGCACCGGAAGTCGTTTCTGTGCATGTCTGGAAATGCGCAGAAGAGACTTCTGGTGCCGCTACACCGCTGATCCCTTATTTTCCCTATCCAGAAGTTGACATCTATGGCAATTACCCGCTAACCTAAAACAATAGGCACCATCCTCTTTACAGCTGGTCCCCCCCCCCCAGCTATGTTGGCAATTCCAGTGATAACTAAAGCCCCATTCACACCTTACATTTAAAGCACTATGGTACCACTTGAAAGAGTCATGGCTTCCCCCAAAGAATTATGGGACTTGGTGTTTGTTGAGGGTGCTGGGAGTTGTTGGAAAGACCCCTAATCCCTTCACAGAGCTCCATTTCCCAGAGTTCTCCGTGAAGAGGGATTGATTGTTAAGTCACTCTGGAAATTGTGTCTTGGGTGTGGGGAGCCGTGCTTCTTGGGCCCATGCCCGTCTCCCTCCCAAAACTCACATCAGAGATGGCAGAGCTGAATCCAACCTCGCAGTAGCGGTGGTCATTTGCTGATTGAAGGCAAAGAAACAGAAAAGCGATGTAAATCAATTGGGTGACAGTGCGGGGAAGATCCCTCACACCAAGGATGGGGAGCCTGCGGCCCTCTGGATGTTGCTGGACTTCAACTCCCATCAGCCCCAGCAAGCATTTCCCGAGGTCAAGAATGAAGGGAATTGTAGTCCAGCGGCCTTTGAAGCCCCACAGGTCCCCCAACCCTGCTTTGCGCACATACTGGGACACCATACCCAAACACCATTCCTCCTTTGACTTCGGACGGGGCTGCCTAAACATGGTCTTCTTACCACATTTATTTTCTTATCACTGGTATTGGTTATGTGCATGCATATTTAACTCAATAAAACATGAATTGTAATCAGAAAACCTAAGTTAAATATACATTCACATCACCAATTACTTATCAACGTTTCATATCAAAATAATTTCATATTATTAATTTAATATAAATAATCTGGCCGTCCTTTTCCATAACATCCCCCCCTTAATCAAAATTGACATGTTAAGTTGGGCTTATGCGCTTTATTATTAAAATTTGCACAAATGATTTGTAAAACAGTTTTTAACGGTTTATATTCCTGGTGCCGCTGAGGACAAATTTTGCTGGTTGTAGGTAGGAATAATAATAATAATAATAATTTATTATTTATACCCCGCCCATCTGGCTGGGTTTCCCCAACCACTCTGGGTGGCTTCCAACAGAAAAATAAAATAAAGTAATTGATTAAACATTAAAAGCCTCCCTAAAAGGGCTGCCTTCAGATGTCTTCTAAAAATCTGGTAGCTGTTTTTCTCTTTGACATCTGCTGGGAGGGCGTTCCACAGGGCGGGTGCCACTACCGAGAAGGCCCTCTGCCTGGTTCCCTGCAACTTGGCTTCTCTCAATGAGGGAACTGCCAGAAGGCCCTTGAAGCTGGACCTCAGTGTCCGGGCTGAACGATGGGGGTGGGGACGCTCCTTCTCAGGTATAGTGGGCCAAGGCCATTTAGGGCTTTAAAGGTCAGCACCAACATTGCTCGGAAATGTACTGGGAGCCAATGTAGATCTTTCAAGACCGGTGTTATGTGGTCTCGGCATGAAAGTGGCACTTTCCCTAATGGAAAAGCCTCCACTTGACATTGCTAGGCTCTGGTTTTTCAAAAGGACCCAAACATCTTACTTCTAGAATGGGGAGGGGTTGTCATGACCATTGTGGCTTGAGTGAAGCCACACATGCTGTTTGTTTGCAATTGAGCACGTAGGAGCATGGGGCAAACCCCTCGGCAGCCGTTTACACGAGGCCAGACATGGAATCTGAGCAGACTAGAGTGGTCTGAAAACCCAAGCAAGGGTGCCATTCGTTCAAAGGCAAAGTTTATGGGTGGCAAACATTCTGCACACCCTTCTCCTTAAGGTCTGGAGCTTCGGCCCGCATATTGCACTCACCATATCGTGTCCACTTGTAAAATGATTCCATTTTGATGTTGCGGCATGGAGAGAATTCAACAAAGCGCTGCAGGCCACTTGTGGCTAAGAAGCAGCTGCCCACGGGGGTCTTTGTGGCCTCCTCTCGACCAGAAATGGCATTCCAGTGCTGCAAAGGGGCACAAGCCTGGCGGGGTGAAAAACTGGGGTGAGCAGGATGTTGTATCATTGACAAGCACCCCCCTCCAGGAGGCACAAGCCAGGTAATTGCAGAGGATATGTGGTCGTTTGCCCTACTTTGCAGAGGACTTATATTGAAAAGGCTATCAAAGAACAGTCCGACTTTTGAAGGTTTCCTCTGAAGGGCTGCTTTGTTTAAGGCTGAAAAATATTAAGGAGGGAGAGTAGGGCCTTTAAGCTGCCCATCAACACTTAACATCTGGGCAGCAGACTGAACAAAGCACACAGGTTTTTCTGGTCACAAGTCTTCCTCATTATTGTTAGCCGAGTCGCTTAAATAATGCAGACAGCGTCCAGGGAGAAAAGTCTTGTTAACACTGACTAAACTAAGCAAAACTCAATTAAAGAATGGGGCATAATTTGAGGAGAAAGGAACAGAGAGGATTGGTCTTTATTAGGTCAGGCCTCATACGGGCATTGAACCAAATTGCCTCAGAACTAACCAGCCAATCAGAGCATGTGCTCCCTCAGTGGATATCATGCCACTCTGCCTGGTTGCTAAGCTACACCTCCTCCCACCCCTTGGCTAGTTGACTAACTCTTAACATAATTAGCCAGTTTTAACCCTTAGTTTATTAATACGAAGAGCTCTTCTGTTGCTCTTCCAACAATTACTGTATAAGCTGCTTCTAGGCGACCTGTTTATTGAGTATTCTTCCTGATTCTCCTGCACAAAGTTTGTGGGGAGGCTGTACAACATTTAAAGTTTATTGAGCATTCCTTCTGGTTTGTTTGCAGCGAGGCTTGATTTCATTCCACCCCTTTCTGCTTCTGAAGCTTCTCTGAGACGGTCTGTTTATTGTACCCACCACGATGGTGTCTTTCCAGGTGCTCACAGAGGCTCCGAACCATTGTTTAGTCTTGAAGGTTTTCACAACCACACTGTGCAGCTGCTCGACCTCATCACCTGGCCAGCAGCGGCATAGGAGAAGGAAGAGAGGAGTCAGATTTGAAGGCAGAAGCTACTGACCTACCATATCATCCCCCTCAGCCACATGCCATCCATGAGTAGTCAGTCTGACTGCAACTTTGTACACGCAGGAAGGATGCCATTAGCTTTCCCCACATCTCACCAGATGCCCATCTCCAAATAGCTCCTATTTCTCCCAGGCCCACCTCAAGTTCATGACTCAGCCGGGATCTCATCCTCGGCCCCCGAGTTTCTCACCCCCAATTCTCACATGGCTTCCCCACCACAAGCATCATTTTCCATCTCCTTTCGGGATGGACCTTGCAGGGCAAGTTCAGAGTGGTGGCAGTAGCCACACATGTGCAAGACAGGCATGCATGATGCACTGATCTCACAAAAGCTGCGTGAACTGCCCATGCACACCCTCCCTGTACATGACATTGCCTCTATCTGTGATCACAACTCCTACCTGCTCCAGTTTAAACTGAGGTTGCAGTTGCAGATGTTAGCCACATCCACACATACAGTGATTCCATGAAGAGTTTCCTTATGATCCTGGGAGTGGCACACACATGCACATGCCCTGTAAGTGCTACTGATGCTGGCAGTGAGACCAGTGCTTGGAATGTTCAGTTGAGCATCACTGAAATACTTAAAGAAATCTGAAAATGGTTGCCACTTGCCAGGTGAATTAAGTTCATTTTGGGGTAATGACTGCTAGTTCATCTTCATCTTCATTTCTGCTTGGCCACTCCCTTCCATAAAAGGAGGCCTGGACTCTTAGCTTTCATGTAAAAAAGCAAGTCAATCAGAAATCCATTAAGAAAGTTGGATAGCCAAAGCATGGAGGCAACATTCTAAGGCTTATTAGGCAGATACAGAGGCACTGCTCTTGCTAAGGATGCTTAGGCATTTAACACTGCTGCTAAATTATCAGAAGGAAGGAATAGTTACAGGTAGGTAGCCGTGTTGGTCTGCCGTAGTCGAAACAAAATAAAAAAAATCCTTCCAGTAGCACCTTAGAGACCAACTAAGTTTGCCATTGGTATGAGCTTTCGTGTGCATGCGCACTTCTTCAGAAGGAAAGAATGTGAGGCATTTCCTGCATCTTCCGAAACCCTGCTGAACAGATTTGTTCTTTTTTGACAGGAGCAGCTTGCAACCAGAAATACAGGTAAAGAAACTAAGTGAATGATGCCTCGCACCACTGTGGTTGGCACAAATCAAACAAGGTAACCTTTTCTACTACGGAAACACAATTATGGGCAAATCTTCACCTGTTGACGTTTTGAGTGAGACTGCCCATTACTGCTTGTATAGACCCCATGATGACCCCAAAATCATGGGGGAATCACTCACCTTTGGTATCAAACGGAATGGGGGTGCAGGCACTGCCACTAGGTGCCCAGGGGCACAGATAGACAGCACCTGCCTCCGTCACACCAGTCTGCGAGGTGTTGGCCTGTGGGGCCCCAACCACCACGTGCATGCTAGGGTGGAAAAAAAGGTTAGTCTGGGACCGGTAGGATGCAAGGCAAAGGAGCCAGTGACAGGCAGAGCCAACTACAGGTACTCCTCATCCCTGCTGTCAGTTTTCTATCTCGGGCCTTCACCTTCCCTACTAGGGACAGAATCATGTGCCTCATGTGGCAAACCACCAGTTGGAAGAATCTCCCTGCTAGGAATGTTTTACAAGCCTCTGCAGTAGCCCTGGCTGCTCAGCCCAGCTGGACCATGAGGGTCTTGCAGTAGTCCTTTGCTTGGGCGTGTACGTTTACAGAACCACAAATCTAGCTCTAACCCACCAATATTTTTTTTAAAGTAACTGGATGTGTAAATGTCTGATCAAAAAATAACCTGGTTCGACCTCCTGAAACTGAATTTACAGCTCACTTAGTAAAGGCTGCTTTTATTTTGCAAGGAATTAACTGGTTGCCATCAACGTGCACCAGATCTGCTGTATTTAAAAAGTAACACATACCAGCAGCCATTAACAACATTCTGTGGCAGAGATGAGGAACATGTAGCCCTTCTGTTGTTCTGGGACTACAACTCCCATCGTCCCTGACCATTGGTCATGCCAGGTTGCAAACGGTGATTGCCTTACTATAGGAACAAATACTGCTCCTATTGCCTCATCTTGGGCAAACGGATTCAATTTTTCCCAGTTCCTTCATTTTAAGAATGACCTGCCCATCCCTTTTCACCCTTTCCATGCTGCTCCTGATGCATGTTTGAAGACAGGGCATCTCTGGATGAGTGTTGTGCTGTATCCGGGAATAGTGAATTTATTGCGCCCTCTCCCCCCCCCCCGTCCAAAATTGACACCCCTGCCCCAGGCCTTTGACTCCTGATGCAGAGCTCTGTAGACCTTGTCTAATATACCATTTAAGTATGAACATCTGCATGATGCCTGCATCCAGTCAAGGTTCAATGGATAAAACCCTCATGCACTGCTGTTGTGCACCTTGCCAGCCAAATAGGCCTTTCCCGAGACATCTGTTGTCATCTTCCAAGTCCCTGTTAGTGCACCATTTCCTCCCGCCATGTTGTGCCATGCCCAGTGCTCTCCTACCTGCCTTTACTGTCCCGGTAGAAATCCAAGGCAAACCCAAAATAGCTTCCGTTGGGCCCAGAGTACACTGTTGGAGAACTTGCATCTAAGTTGAGGGTCCATACTGAGGAACAGAGGAGCAAGAACCCCACCAGACAGCGCAAGAGGGAGGCAAGCAGACCCAAGGAATGACCTCCTCCTGCCATCACCAGCATCTTCTCCCTCTTCTCACTACAAATGCTGGGTGTTTACCCATTAATGCTCTCTCTTCTGTGCTCATAATAGTAACCACCATCATGACACATTTCCTCAAGCTTTTCCTCCCCTGCTGAAGCCTCTTCAGCTGAAGATGATAACATTTATCAGAAGTGTCTCAGGAATTTCCCAACAGGAACTCCCTGGGTGTGTGCAGCAAGAACCACTTGTTTGGCAGCAGTAACAGGCAGGATCAACCATTGACAAGACGGCTCTGGGGAACCACCGCTGTCATTTCCAGGCTAGTGTGCATAAGTATAAGCTGTGGTCTTCCATACATGACTCTCCAACCCCATCTGTCCTTGGGGCAGAGAGATCAGAAACACATGAGCTGAGACAGACCCTCAGGAAGTGCTCTGAAAGCTCCTGTTCCTAGTCTGGAATGCTTTGAGATTAGCTACAGTCACAAAGTTGTAAGGGCAAACGTTTTTACTGGATCCTTCAGGGTTATTAAAGTGCAGTTGTGAGTCAGAGCCGTTTTCAAGCAGCAGGGGGCTCACGTACGTGGAGCTTTGAGAGTTGGGCTCTAGGGAAGTGTTTTCAAAGAGTGGGTGCAATCCAGAAACTTGCAAGAGACCAGTTCAGAACGTACAGTACAGCAAACCCTCCAACCACCATTAAACATCCTGGAATGATTCAACTTTACAGGGCAGGAAGGCTACGAAGACCCAGCTGCAAAGCCTCTTTCCCACTGGATGCAATGGAGCATTCAAGACACCCGATTTTCTATCCCACTCGCATGTAGGAAAGTTTTATCAGCCAAGCACAGTCCTGACCGCAGGGGAAACCAGCACAGACCTTATCAGGAAACATAAGCAAAAGAAACAGCATGGTGGTTGTTTAGAGGGGAAAGTGAGAATGGTCACAGGGGTGAGTTCACCCTTTGAACCAATTTCTTAATTCGCCAGCGGAACTAGGCTCCGTTTGTAATGTTCTCCAATGCACACACTTCCTGGCTTTGCTTCCTGCACTGCGCTACCAGCTATGATGGCACACAGCTCCTATTTCTCGTATACATCAAATTCAGTTGAGGCAATGGAAGTGCTGAACCATTATCTGGGCTCCATAAGGCCAATGAATTAAGGCTCGATCCAGACAAGGTAGAAGTGCCAAGTGTGGTTCTTTTATTCCCAGTGGTATCCACCTGCTGCAGATGGAGTAATCAGATTTGCAGCCCAGGAGTGCTCAATGATTCCACTTTGCCATAGAAGGCTCAGGTGGCTTCCATGGAATGGGCTGCCTTCTACTAGCTGGCAGGCCATTTCAAGCCCTTCTAGGAAGACAGCCTTGCTGCAGTTATCCACTCCTCAAACCTGGGCAAAGCATGTAGTTAGTTCAGGGTAACTTGCTAGTTTGTGAATTTGGACTTGTTGCTGGTGGAATCTCTCACTTGTCCTTAAGCAGCTGCCATGGCTCCTTACCAGTTTCCAGGCTGAATTCAAAATGCAGCTGATGCCCTTCATGCTTGGGATTTGAAGAAGTTTGGAAAGTGCTTGAAAAACTGCCTGATTCTTGTCTCAGCTTCCCTGCCCTGAGCTCAACTTCACAGGCTCTTCTGAAACTGCTACTCCAGTGAAGCAGCAGCAGGCACTCAAGGGCCTTCTTCGTGGTGGCACTCCCGTGTGTGGAACACTCCCCAGGGAAGCTTGCCTGATGCCTGCTACGTCCTCCTGATGGCAAGCAAAAGGCCTCATTTCCCTAAGCTTAATAAGAATAAATCCTGAAATATAAATTGATGCATACTGCATTATTTTGTATTTTATTAAATATTTTTGAACTATGTATTTTTAATTCTTATATTGAAAGGTAAGTGTGTAAGTGTATTTAAAAAAAACGATTTGAGATGGTAAGCAAGAGCGACCATGAGGACAGGAAGATCTTGCCCCACTGCTGGGACACAATTCATCTTAAATACCGGTACCAATGTGCAAATGAGGATTATGTTCTCTGCAACTTAACTCTTTTCCTGCTTCCGAGACCTCAGCTAACACACACAGGGCTACTCCACTGTTACTGAATGTGACGATCCTTTTCCTGCAAGCGTTCAGCGAGGATCAGGAGATGAGGGTTCCAGAATCTCAGACATGGATTTGGGCTGCATCAATTCAATGAGCTAATTGCTCACTTGAACATGGTCCAATCTTGGGAGTGGCAAATTGAGGGAAGATGGATCAAAGCAACAAGGGAATCTTAAAAGGGATGAAGACAGATAGGGATGTTCCCCCCCCCCAGCAATAGAAACATGGTACATGGCATGAAGCTAGGAAGACCAAAGGGAATAAAGGGGATAGGAAGATCAGTCGGTGCTCTGTGCAAATAGTGAATAAATGTGGGGCCATAAACAGGGGTGATGGCAGTGGGAAGAGTCACAACATGAGGACTAACAACGTGAATCTGATCCTTTGGGAAACAAGTACACACACGCTTTCCCCCAAATTACTAGTTTATTAGAAAGTTTATTTTCCTCATTTTTACAGCATGTATATATATTTATATATATACTTTTTATGTGACAAAAGTTAAATATAGCCTGCCGATACTGAAGTAATAGTGCGTTCTCTTTTGTGGTAAGCACTCTTGTGGAAGTCCAGTCTCCTCCTCCCTGCTGGGGTGCTGCGTCTCCCGTCTGAACCTCAAGGGAATGAAGCACTGAGAAATTAATACTGTTACTTCTTGAATTATCTACAGCGACTACCAAGAACCGAGTCCCTTTGTCACAGCAGCAGTTTCCAGTGCTTGCCTCGTTGTAGCCAAGGGTAAGGAAGCTTAAAAGCAGTCCCATAGTCTTGCCATTTCAGGGCAGCAGCCAGCAGTGGTTATTTCTGAATTTCTGAAATGGGAGGCCGCATCTCAGGATATACAAGCAAGTAGTGCCCTTTGGGTCTGGACACGTGTCCCAAAACAGCCACTGCTTTGCAGGATCTCGGCCTCTTTTTGCACTCAGCAAAAGAACCTTGAGATTCCAGGAGCCCCCGCTTTCTAGTTTAATTTGGGGCCACACCCTGGGGAGGTGGTCTTTTCTCTCAAGGGGCAGCTGTGAGGAAAGGGCACCCCATAGAAGAAAACCCCAAGAGGAAGAAAAAAAAGGAAAGGGATTCGGAACGAAAACACACCACTCAAAACCTCTCCAAAACATAAAAAAGGCACATATTTGAAAACAAGGAGCCTTAACACACACACACCCATCCACACCTAGAAGCTATGTTGTTGTTGCAATGACAAGTGGTTGAATCCAGGGAAAATAGCTGGGCTCTTGGGTGTTGTTGTGGGGTTTTTTGGTGTTTTTTGTGTGGGTCTCATATATTCCTGTGACCAGAAAGCGACTGTTTGCTTTGCCAAACAAACGGACTGTTTCTCTCAAACTTAAGGGGCCTGGCTACCGACTGAAGCACACAGTGAACGACGCCTCATCTGCCTCACAAACCTGCCTTTTCACAGGAGTTACAAGAGATGTCATTTTACACAGGATGGACTTTGTTAGCTATGGGACAAAGGAGTCCAGGTCACTGCTCCTTTGTTTATTTCCAAATCCTGTGACGTTTTCTCCTATAAAATGAACGTCTTTTTTTAATGGTACATTTTTTAAAAAATGAGCTCAATTAAAATATACATGCTTCAAATCATTTTGTGCCCTAGCCATAACTAGAAGCATTGAACCTTTGACGAGAATTTCCTTCCCAACTACGTTAAAATGTATAGATAACTAAAGCCACCTGAACGGGTACCACTCAAAGAACGGGCTGTAAAAAATGTTATTGCGGTATACTATCAATATGGAACATTTGTCAGAGGAGCTACAAAAAGCAGCATTGACATGTACAGAGTTCAGTGCAATTTCTTAAATTCTTTTTTTTTCTTCTTCTGAAAAAAAACACACACCATAAGTTAATAAGGAACCATCAATATTACAGAGGAAAAAGAGTACAAGTTACAGAGTCATGTTCAGGATGTTCACAGGACTCCAGTACAACATATTGCTTCAAGGAATTGCTCTCTGCTCTCTCAGCAGCGTCGTAAAGGGTGTGTAGGAAGGAGAGCACTGCCAAGCTGGTCTGGGGGGTGGTGGTGGTGGAAACTGGTCACTGAAAAGCAACTTCCCAGTTTGTGGTGCTCAGTGGGGGCTGCTGAACATGGCTCCCCGAATATGAGCTGGAGAGAGGGGAGAGGGCAACAGAGGAGATGGAGCAAGTGCTGAGTGTTTCTTGGTTCTGATGCTCGGGTTAAGCTTTAAGGTGGATTCAAATCATTAACTTTCACGCTTTATACTTGATATTGATGCCCAAATAAGATAGATGTGTATACCCACTTTATTTAGGTCTTCAGAGTGGGTAGTAAATGATTCATAATACGTGAATTGGAAATTAAAAAGGGGTGCATTTGCTAAAGGGCTGCACATCCCTGAAGCAGCGAAGTAGCCACCTCCCCGGGCACACGAGCCCCCTGAATATCCTTACAAGCAAACCAGCAGCAGCACAGCTCTCCCATCTTTCACAGGCCTGTTCCCTTGAGCCTCCCTGCCCCTGCCTAATCCTCCCCCTTCTTGGGCTGTTCTCAGGTCCAGAGACAGCCCCCGCCTTCCCGTAGAACGAGAGAGACTGATGCACACGCACAGAGACAGACAGACATGCCCCTGTCCTCTCTTTTCCCCTAACCCTCCCCTCCCCGATAGAGGCTGCCTCTCTCGTTCCTTCATGTGCCGTGGCTGGGAGGGTGCTGCAAATCCTGTCCTGAGAAAATGGGGTGCAGGAGAGGGTGGAGGTGCAACGCCGTGGCAGCAGCTGTCGCTGGCCGGGGTGCCAGGAGGGTCGGGTAGAGGGCAGCGTGGTGGACGGGATGGAAAGTGAATGGACCCGGGTGGATGGCAGAAGCGGGGATGATATGGATGGGGTGGCTGGCCAGGAAGGTGGCGGGGTGCCCTGGGATGATGGAGTGGGTCAAGTGGGACAAGGAGATGGGGGTCAAGTGGGGCTGAGGGATATGGTGCACTTGAGCAAGAGGCTGAGGGTGAGGGTGGGGGTGGATGCCAATGGCTGCGGCCGCGGCGGCCGCGTGGTGCTGCAGAATGGCGTGCTGCACGGTGGTGATGGAGGTGGCTGCGGCTGCGGCTGGCTGCTGGATGTGGATAGGCTGCAAGGCAGGAGTTGTGGCTGGAGCCAGGGCGGCAGAGGCTGGGAAGGCCTTGACCTGCTTGGCCAGGAGCTGCTGCTGGATGTGCTGCTGGGCAGCCTGCTGGAGCTTGCTGTACTTCTCCATCTCCTCCGGGGTGAAGGTGATGGGCTGGCTTTCCAGTGGCGCCAGGGAAGAGTCTTCGCTGCCTTCCGGCTCCCCGCTGATGCTCGGCTCCGCGCTGTGTGGGACGTAGCTGGGGAAGGGCTCCACTTCGGGGGCCAGGGGCACCATCCTGCCTTCGAGGGAGACGGGCTGAGCGCTGCCGTCCAGAGGCTCGGCAGCTTCGCTTTCCGCGGGGGCAGGGAACGGGTGCGGCACGGGCAGGTCGCCGGATCCAAAGTGTTCTGGGAGGGCTGGCGGCTCCAGGGGCATGGGAGCCATGTCCACGGCCGCTTCTTCTGGCTTTTGATCTCCCAGAAGGCTCTCCTGGGTCTCTATCACCAGAGTTTCATCCAGTGTGGGTTGGCTTGCTGCAGCTGCCTCCCCGACATCGTGGGGGGTTTCGTCGAGCTCAGGCAGCTCCAGCTCCTCCCCGGTCCCCAGTCCTAATCCAGACTCCTCACACTGCTTGGCGTTTGGCTTTCGGACTGTGGGCAGCTTCCCGATCAAGGGAAGGACGGGCTTGTTGCCTAGGGAGGGAGGGAGCTTTGGGCCAAAGTAGCCTTGCGGGGGATCTTTCAGCTTGATCCCAACCTTGTGAGGCCCTGAGGGAGAGTCCTCGCTGCCGCTGGGCTTCTTCTCCACCTTCCTGGACTGAACTTTTTCCAGGAGGAGCTTAGCCGTGGCGGAGTTCTTCTCCTCAGAGCTGCAGTTGCTCCCCAGGCTGGAGTTGCCGCTGTTTTGGGAGAGGCTGGTAGTGGTCCCTGTCGCTTCATCGCCTCTTGCTTCCTCCTTCCTCGTGGGCCCTTCCCCTGGTCTGCCTCTGAAATAGTGGGGGGACTGGGAGCGGTAGATCTTTGAGCGGATAAAGTCTCGCCGTGCGGATCTCCTCTCCCCAGGGCTTTCATGGCCACGTGACCCCTTCCTGGAGACGGACCGCTGGGAGAGGCTCCTGGCACTCCGGCTGCGCTCCCGGCTGTAGCTCCTGCTCCGTTTCCAGCTGTGCCCAGTCCGGCTGCGGCTCCGCCGCTTACACCGGCTGTGGCTACAGCTGCTGCTGCGCGTCCTGCCCCGGCTTCTCGTCCTCGATCTCCCCCTGGTGTGGGTTCGGCTCCGGCTCCGTGATCTGCTCCTGCTCAGGCTGTAGTCGTCTTCCGAAGAAGAGTATTTGTGCCGTTTCGACCTGCGCTTGGAACTGGCGTAGTCAGAATCGTCCTCTGAGTCGTGGGAGCGCTTGGTGTGGCTCCGAGAGCGGTCGCTGTAGTCACTGTAGCTGTCTTCTGAGTAGCTGCGCCGCCGGCTGTACCGGCTGTTGTCAGAGGAGGCATATGAACTCGTTGAGTAGGACCTCTGGGATGACCTTCGGGAGGAATGCCGACGCCCTGACCGGGAGCGGCTTCGGGAACAGTTGCTGCCAGAGTCGTAATCGTCACTGTACTGCGAAGCAGACTTTTGTCGGAAGTGCTTGTGGCAGGAATCCTCGTCGCTCTCGTAGCCACCGCTGCTCTGCCGGCCTCTGTGGCTGGAGTGGGCGGAGGTGGAGGCCCGCCTCTTGGCAGTGGATGATGCCTGCTGCGGGTCCCCTTTGAGTTTTTTGCCACCGTGATCTTGGGAAGAGGTTCCGCCGTCCTCTTTCTTGTTGCTGCTTTCTTCGGTGGAAAGAGACTTCCGCTGAGAGTCTTGAGCACACCACTTTCTTTTCTTGAGGTGGCCAGTTTCGTCGGCCCCTTGCGTCCGCTCCAGCTCCGTGGCAAAGGAAGGCTTGCTCTTTTTGTGTTTGTGTTTCTTCCGCTTCTTGGATTTCTCTTCTGCCAGGTCCCCATCCCTGCTTTTGTCTTCTGCCTCGCCTTTGCGCCTGCGTTTGTGTTTTGTGGACTTCTTGTGCTTCTTCTTCTTCTTGTGCTTGTGGGATTTCCCCACTTTGTCCTTGCGGCCAACAAGGCTGCCTTTGCTGCTGTCTTCTGGCCCCTCACCCTTGCCAGCCGACACAGGATTGGGCTCCTGCTTGCTGCAGGCAGACAGGGACTTGCTCTCCGGCACTGCTGTGGAGGTGCCCGCAGGAGCGCCCACCTCTTTGCTCTTGCTCAGGCTGCCCTCTTCAGCAGACGGCGCTTTCTCCTTGGGAAGGCTGCTTGCAGCTTTCTGTTTCTCCGCCCCTTTAGCTTTAATGTCTTTGTTGCGAGACAGCTTAAAGTCAAAATACAAGGGATTGCAGCTGTACGACACAGAGGGCTCTGCTTTGGTGAAGATCAGCAGTTCTGAAGGCCACTGGAGGGTGGTGCTCTCGTCTTTACTGAGCACGGGGAAGAAAGGTCCTGTCAAATGCTTTGGCCCGTCTGTGCCTTCTTTACTGGTTGACGCAACCTGAGGAAGCTCTTTGGCGACCTCAGACTCTGCAGAACCGCTTCCCTTGAGTGGCTTGCCTTCCTGCCCGCCGGCCTCTTCTGGAGGGTCTTTAACTTCAGTTTTGCTGCCTTTGCTGGAAGGACTCGGTTCCTTCTGGTGGGTGGCACACTCTGCTGCTGTCACCTTCTCACCATTCTTTGCCGCTTTGGGTTTTGGCGAGTTGCTCCGCTTCCTTTCATGTGCCATTTTCTTGCTCATGGCTTCTGCTTCGACTTGCTCTGTGGCTTTCATAAAGAGCAGGAACTGGAAGTTTGGCTTCACCTTGCAGTGAGCAGGCGGGATGTAGTGGTAATACTCTGGCTCTAGTGCTACATTCAGTTTTGACAGGGTGGTGTTTAGACCTTCCTTCTCGTGTGCTTGCTCCTCTTCGTCGCCTTTGCTGTCAGGGCTGTTTGTCCCCTCGACCTCCGCAAATTTCCCCAAGGCTCCAGGATCAGGCTGGGCTTTCTCATCTGCTTTGATTTCGTCATCGGGAGAACTGGACTCATCAACGTGGTCTTTGAAGACGGAGGCAATTGACTCTAGTTTCACTGGGGCTTTTTTGGCAAATGAGAAAGACACGCCTATCTTAAGAGGGTTAACCCCTGAGCTGATGGCTTGCGGTACCTGGACAGGTACCTGCCCAAGCCCGATGTTGCTACTAGTTTGCCCAGTGGCACAAACAAGACCCTTGTCTGTGGTCATACTGGCAACCGGCCCAGGAGCTGGTGAAAAAGAGCAGCAACTGCTGGGAGCTGCTGAATCAACGTCATCCTCTCCTCCTTCCTCATCTACTGCCACAGTAGTCGTTCTAAACATCGGCCCGCTTCCTGGAGCACTGAGGGATTGAAATGGGACAGGGGTAGGGGGTAGGGAGAAACAATAGTTAGATGCTGCTTAACATTAGCATATTCACCTTTTTCTCTTACCCATGCTTATTCAACCTCTCACTAATTTCCTGGAATTGCTTCGAAAGCTAACGGTATGTCCAGGAACAAAGTTTTCATCTACACTTCCACTGTATAATATGTGGAATAATTCATGTGCTCCAACCAGCACACCCATGACAGAATTCAAGTATTTGTGAATTTTTTTTTTAAAAAGGTGTCTTAAGATTCAAGCCTTCCTGGTTATATAGAAAAATCAAGACAAAGCATCACAAGGTTCTGATGCACACAAGTAAGAGCTGCCTCATCCATTTCAGGCCTGAAGCTTTTCCCAACTCAGATCCTGTTCACTAGAGCAGTTAGTTCAATTAAATCTGTCTCCCTCCACTCATAGGACACATACACTGCCCTTCCAAAATATGTTCCTGGTGAAGAGGGTGAATGGAGAATTGAACTTACAGATTGGCCACTGGTGAGCTAACCATTCCACTTTTGGGGGGGGGGGGGGAAGAGGGCATAATAAATTTTGTTCTACAAAAATCTGAAGAACAACTTGCTATCCAGTCCATTAAAAACAGCCTGATTAAAATGGGAAGTCAACTGTATGTTTAACTTAGCTAATTATCTGGCACAAGGAGCCCATCACTTACCATTCAGGTTGCTTCCTCTGCTCAGCCAACTCGTGGAGACGACGGAGGGCTTTCTCCTGCTTCCTCTCATCTTTCCGGGATCTCGAGGAAACATTGCGAGCAAACTCCCTTTGCTTGAGATCCTTCAACCTCTGTAGCAAAGCAAGAGGAAAGGAAAATAGAAGAGAATAAGATGGAACTGTGGGCCTTTTCCTGTTTTGCTAAAGAGTTTCCCAGCTGGACATCCTTAACCCATTCTGCGCCATTTGGCCAGGGGTGGGTAACCAGCAGCTCTCCTAATCTTCTTGGAATTCAGCTCACACCAGCCCCAGCCAGCAAGGCCATCGGGGATGATGGGAGCTGTAATCCAGCAGCATGTGGAGAGCCATAGGTTTCCCACCTGTGCACCAGACAATTTAAAGGCGCTCCCTGAACTCACTGATATAGAGCACATCATTTCCATATAGAAGGTCCCAGATGCAGTCCCTGGCATCTCCAGATAAGAGGGCTTGGAAAGATCTCTGCCCAAGACCCTGAACACTCTAAGCAGACAACACTGAGCTAGATAGTTCAGTGGTCTGACTTAGTAGCAGGCCATATAGTCACAGGGTGGGCTCACTAAAAGTCTCCAAAGAGTAGCCATTTTAGAGTGTAAGCAAGAAGCATTGAGGCACTTCCTAGAAAGGATTAAGAGAGGAAGAAGATACTATATTTAGGTATACAAGAGCAGTAGGGAGGAACAGTTCTATCTCCCTATACAATCCTGGACGCTTAGAATTGCAGGTTCCTTTTCAGAGGAAAACTGGCGGAAAAGGCTTAAGAGCTAAATTTGTTAACAAACCTGGCTGCAAAATCCCAGTGACTAAACAAAGACTGGGAGTGGGGTGTTCTTGCTACAGCAAGCATTTAAACCCATCTGATTGTGACTGGTGACACAGCAATTGTTTTTAGGCTTAAAGGTAAAGGGACCCCTGACCGCTAGGCCGCCGCGGACGACTCTGGGGTTGTGGCACCTATCTCGCTCTATAGGCCGAGAGAGCCGGCGTTTGTCCACAGACAGCTTCCGGGTCATGTGGCCAGCATGACTAAGCCACTTCTGGCGAACCAGAGCAGCGCACGGAAATGCCGTTTGCCTTCCTGCCAGAGCGGTACCTATTTATCTACTTGCACTGTGACATGCTTTTGAACTGCTAGGTGGGACCAAACAACGGGAGCTCACCCTGTCGCGGGGATTCAAACCACCAACCTTCTGATCAGCAAGCCCTAGGCTCTGTGGTTTAAACCAAAGCGCCACCCGCGTCCTGTTTTTTTTTTAAGGCTTAGCATATAATTGTGCTCTTTGCAGCCACAACAGTGTTAGTGGTTTCCCCTCCACAGTAACTTGAGCTACCCGCCCCCTCCCACACACATCCATCCATAACAGAAAGCAGGAAGAAATCAACACGAAGTTTTGCCCCAGCAACCAAATGCATCAGGTAAAAAATACGCCCTTCAAAAGAATCGGCTTATATGGACTTGTCCCTGGCCACAATATGGAAGCTGTGGCTTTGGCACAGAACTCTCAAGTTTTTGCCCCTAGCCCAGAGCAGACTCAAGCCTAGCATTACTCTGCTGAAAATGGACACCACTTTGAATGAGATGAGATGATGCAGGGAGGGGAGGGGATGGGTTTTCCAAAACTAGTAAGACATGGTTGAATGGGGTTATGGTTTCACTGAACTGAGAGTGGAAGAAGAGGAGCGGAATGCATAGCTACGTTCTCAGACATGCACACAGAAAGACAGAGCTACAGACACTAGTAGGAAAAAAAAACTCACTCTTATGATCTGGCCTCCATAATATGCTTTCATTATATCAGTTGACAATATCATATCATGAGTGGGGGGGGAGGTAAAAAAAAATACACAAGAGCAGAAGAGAGAGAGAAAGAAAGAAAAAAAGGGCAACCATTACTAACATCAATGCTCAGAATATCTGCAAGCTTATTCTATTGGATATGGAACTGGTTCACAGCTAAGAAGGCACAGAGGAACAGGACTCTCATCGAGTAGGATAATACTAATAACTTTGCCAGGAAAAATAAGCTGGGGTGGGTCACTACATATTCAAACACTGGTTCTACGAGGCTGCCTTGAGCGGAGAAGAGGAGAGAAAACACAAAACAAGTTAAGTATCCCTGGAATGTGAAAGGAGCAGCATTTACAGCTGGGACATGGAATCTGGTGGGGCCCTCCAGATGTTGCTATTAATGGTATTTATGTTAGAACACAATTCCTATCGTTGCTGGCCATGCTGGCTGGGGTTGGATGGAGCTTGGTAGTCAAACAACATCTGACAGGCAATAGGTTGCCCATCCCTGATTTACAGGAAAAGTGAAGCTGGGGGAGAAGCCTTGAGAGAACCAAATAGCTTTCAAGTACATCTATGAAAGTCTAAAATTTCATAAACCGGATCCCTCCATAAAGAACCATTTCCAAGGTTCTATGGAAGCATTTGTGGAACCAGTTTCGTTTTTGAATGAATCCTGCATGAAACACTGGTCTCCTTCAACCACTTGCATGAACCACTCTTGTAATGTTCAGTTGAAAATGTTCAACATAAGGGTGGTTTATAAATAGCATGTGCAAAAACCTCTAAGTGAGTGAGTATGCAAAAAACCTCTAGATTTACCTTCCCCTGTTGCAGCCATGGGTCAAATCCTGTTCATGCCCATCTTAAGAATACACACAGCTGGGAAAACCAAGTCTTCACAAGAATGAACAAAAGCACCAGCAGCGTGGGAAGACAGCACCAAAATTCACAGATCCCCCAGCAGTGGGGAAGCAGCAAGCCCCATGTGCATGACAAAGCTCTGCTATTAAAGAAAATTATAGCCCACTTTTAATGATGGGCCGCAAGGATGCCTCTTGCTTAGCACTTTGACAAGTGTGGGGAACAAAGAGTGTGACAAGTTGGGCTCATCTGTAGCGGTTTGGAATGAACTGCCATATGATTACAGTATAGCGCTGCACTTATTAAGACTGGATGACAGGAAAGGCAGGGTTTTTGTTTGTTTGTTTTGTTTTTGCAGAGGCTTGCTTTGTGTTTCAAATTTGCAGGAGCAGAGTACCGTAAGATACAAATTTACATCCCTTGGCATTGTGCACTTTTAATGCATGCAAGAGCGCGATATAGTTAGCAGAGGCATGCACATTCTCAGTGAACGCCTTGCAATTTGCACTGAAGTGACTGCACCAAGAAAGCCGATTTTAGAAACCTGCATTTATTATGTCCTGCTAGTCAGTGAAAAGGGCAGGTACTCAGGCATGGAGGTTCTGCCACCTAATCCCCTGAATTCTGGTTCAGACACCATTGCTTCTGCTGCCAGGGTACCCTGCAGCAGAAACATCTATATGCTTAAAATTTTACATCTGCACTCCACCTTAATCTGGAATTGTGCCTTTTACTTGCGTTCATTAACACAGGTAAAGAACTGCCACCAGCCATTAAATGAGAGGGAAGTCACTCATGGTGGTTAAAAGCTGTTGCATCTTACAGTAATCCACAAATGGAACATCCATGTGGGCTCTATGTGCCCAGTTAGAGGGGAGGCATGCACATCCACTAATTTAGCATGTTTCTTTGGTCTTCACCACTAGTTTTATTTCCCTTGCTGCCTTCCCCTAAGCAGCCCTTTAACTTTCGGAAGTGATGAACTGTCCCAGACAAGTCCCTGTTCTGAGTAGTGCAATAAGGCAGGAAAGGTGCAGGATGAATAACAAGGCACCTGAAACCAACATATTTAGCTTGTGCCATAATTAAAGATGTATGTGAGGCAGCAGTTTAAAACAACCATAAATATATATATTATATCCGCTCATGTGGAAAAACTTGTTTCAAAACAGCATGGATAGTTAATAAGAGAGGATAAATTGGCCTGCTGCCTCAGTTCAGCTTCTAGACCCCATTGGAGCTTTTTTTTCCCCCCGCCTCCCCCCACCCCCCACCAGCTCTGAACCGATCATGCTCAACTCCAGCTCTTTGTTTTATTTGCAAACTTAAAACAAATTGCAGAAAGCAAAACCAACAATAGGCATGCAATATAAGTACACTTGGAGGCAGGTTGAGTAAGGCACCCAGGTCTTTTTGCTTCAGCTGAATAGAAATTGCACTGGCACATGGACAGAGAGAGCTTGTTCCCCTTTGCTCTGGCAAGTTCCCTC
Organism: Zootoca vivipara; assembly: GCF_965207765.1. Lineage (NCBI taxonomy): Eukaryota > Metazoa > Chordata > Lepidosauria > Squamata > Lacertidae > Zootoca > Zootoca vivipara. Next base: position 12,741,965 of record NC_142595.1, on the reverse strand, counting down.
TACCACCCCAGCAGTGTGTGTCTTCCCTCCCCTTTGCAAAATGTGCTGTTTAGGAGGCCTCTAAAGTGCTTTAGCAGCAAATGCACAGGAATAGCGGAGTCCCAGTAGAGGGAGTAGAGGACTGCAGGGAGATTTGCCTGCCAATTCAGTCTGCACCTAAGGGCTTTTCTGAGACTTGCCAGATAAGCAAAACAAGCAGACCTAGGGCAAGAGGATTCCTTTCAAGCAGGCCTAATGGCCTGTTTAGCTTGTTAAATTGTTTGTTCGAGGATCAGTTCAGAAGGTGGAGCTATCATCATCCCCTGCTCCAGGGAATCTCAGAAGCCGGGAATAACAAATTACAAAAATCTTGCTTGGCTCTCAATTTTTAAAAAGCTCACTCAATTCCCAGAGAAGCCGGCCTTCTAGGAAGAAGCGGCAGAGAGAGAAGAAAAATGTGTGAGAGGCATGATTCTCCCAACCTTCAGGGAGTTGGGCATTGCTAGTGTCTAGCAATTCTCTCCCTGCCCCACCAATCCACCACTAAGCTTTCTCTTTCTTAGCATTTTGATGGAATTTTAAAATGAAGTTTTCAGCATCCACTTTATAAATGATTTCTAATGTTTTCTACTATATCTTCTTTTTAATGCTTTTGTGTTTCACTCTTTAGTCTTGTTATTTATTGCTATATTTGTGGTTTTCTTTTATAAGCTACTGGGGTTGGAATTAAGTGTGGTAATTACTGTATAAACAATTTGCTGCCTGAAATTAAGAGAAAGGACTGCTTTTGCAAACTCCCAAGAGCAGTGAATGATTCTCTCTCTCTCTCTCTCTCTCTCTCTCTCTCTCTCTCTCTCTCTCTCTCTCTCTCTCTCTCTCTCTCTCACACACACACACACACAGAGAGAGAGAGAGAGAGAGAGACAGAGAGAGAGACAGAGAGAGGGGGGGGGAGAGAGAGAGAGATTAAAAATATGGTGCTCCAAGGCTGCTCAGAACAAAGCTTTGCCGATATAACCATAGCTGCTAATTTGGATGTCGAGGCTGCGGCAGCATGCAAGCTTACTGGAGAGGAAGCTCCACTGAACTCAGGAGGACATGCTGTTGAGTAAAGAAGCATAGATTCAGGCAGTAAATGGGAAGACAGAGATTAGCTGGAAGGAAAGGGGCCTGTTGGACCCATTAGACAAAGACGCAAGTGACATGCAAAGCATACTGTGCTGCCTTTTCTTCGCCTGCAGAGCAAGCCAAAGGCTTAGCAATGAATGTTCTCTGCAGCCAAGACGGGAGTTTGCTTTTCATCCCCATCCCAGATTCTTGTGAACTGGGCAGACATATTCTCCACCCCCCTTGATTTGCTGAAGTAAAGGAAGAGCCACTTCACATGCCTTTTATGGCTCCTGCTTGCCTCAGCCCATGCAGATGCCAAACTGAGCTCCTCAAAGCCAGACATATCCAATTGGTCACTGCAAGAGCTTTTTAGAGAAACTTCACAACTGTGTCAGCTGCTGTGTGTTCTTAAAACCATAATGTATTTTCTGGAGGTTTAATTAAACTAAGAGACCATGTGCTTTATACTAGGAAACCAAACAAATGATAAAGTATTTTTAACTTCTGCTTGGTAAAAACCGTAAAATGGCTTAGTTTGCACACAAAAGGAGAGTCATCTACTTGGCTACTTGGACTACTATAGTCTACGTACACTTACTGGAGAATAAACCCTACTGAGCTCAGTACTAAAGGTAAAGGGACCCGTGACCATTAGGTCCAGTCGTGGACGGACTCTGGGTTTGCGGCACTCATCTCGCTTTACTGGCCGAGGGAGCTGGCGTACAGCTTCCGGGTCATGACTAAGCCACTTCTGGCGAACCAGAGCAGCACACGGAAACGCTGTTTACCTTCCCCCCTATATATCTAACGTGTTTCTCATATTTTAAGACATGTCTTATATATTTTTTTACTCAAGAAAATAAGCCTATGGCTTATTTTCGGGGGTGTCTTATTTTTTGCCGAGCCACGACTGAGCGGGAACCAGCAAAGGCAGCAGCCCGCCGCCGGCTTGGAGCTTGGCAACGTGCGTGCTGCTGCCTTTGCCAGCTCCCGCTCTGTCGGAGCTCGGCAAAGCGCCGCTGCTGCCTTTGCCGGCTCGAGCTCCGAGCCGGCGGCGGGCTGCTGCTTCGCGGCTTCTCCCCCTCCTCCTCCTTCTCCTCACTGCCGCCTTTTCCGGGCTCCGGCTCCTTCTTCCCCGCAGGCTCCTCCGCGGAAGGCCCGTCCGGCAGCTCGGCCTCTGAGTCGCCGCTGCTGCTGCCGCCTCTTTCTCCTTCTCCTCCTCCACCGCCGGGCTCTCCTCCTCCGGGCCCCTCGTCCTGGGCGGGAAGAGCGGCGGCGGGGGTCTCGGCGGCCGCCGGGCTCTCCTGGGTCTCCTGCATGGGGGGCTGCGCGGCCTTCCCGCTCGCCTCACACACGCGGCGCACGAACAGGCAAGGCGGCGCGCTGGGCCGAAAAGGGGGAGGGAGAGCGCAGGCGCAGGCGCAGGGGAGGCTCCCTCTCACCGGGCCATGTGCGCGAGAGCGGACCCGGCGGCGAGTCTCGCGAGAGGGGGCAGGGACCAACTCGGCACAGGAGGGGGGAACGGATTCCAAAAGCGGTGTCTTACTGGGTTGTATATGTTAATCTCCTATGTTAATGGGCTAGGACAGGGTTTGCTATAGGTTAACGCCCAGTTAGGCTTTCCCCTAGGAATTAGGCGTTTCGGTCTTGAGGTAAAGCTCGCTTCACATCCCACCCCCTCGTTAGAACAATCCTGGTGGTTAAGTCCAACATGGCGGCTCGAGGCCCCCGCATTAAGCCCGCCCTTAGGTGGGGTCGGATGGACCATCCCAGAAGGAGGGTGGAAGTGAAAGTGGTGTCGTGAGTAGTGGCATCGTCATTGCGTCCTTTCGCTTGTGGCAGTATTGTCGAAATTGAGCGGGAAAGCAGCAGCCCGCCGCCGGCTTGGAGCTCGGCAAAGCGCGCACTGCTGCCTTTGCCGGCTTCCGCTCCGTTGGAGCTCGGCAAAGCGCGCACTGCTGCCTTTGCCAGCTCCCGCTCAGTCGGGGCTCGGCAAAGCGCGCGCTGCTGCCCTTGCCGGGTCCTGCTCAGTCGGGACTTGGCGCGGCGTGCCCTGCCATACCATACCAGCATGTCTTATTTTGGGGGTATGCCTTGTATTTCGCCAGGTCTTGAAAATTCTGCCATGCCTTATTTTTTAGGGATGCCTTAAAATATGAGAAACACGGTACTTGCACTTTGACGTGCTTTGAACTGCTAGGTTGGTAGGAGCAGGGACCGAGCAACAGGAGCTCACCCCATCGTGGGGATTCGAACCGCTGACCTTATGATCGGCAAGCCCTAGGCTCTGTGGTTTAGACCACAGCGCCACCCACGTCCCTTGAGCTCAGTGCTACTCAATTTCAAATAAACCTGGATTTATTATGCATCTCAATACAACTCACAATCCATTTAAGGTGTAATCCTATTTCTTCAGAAGGAAAGCCCACTAAAATCATGGTAAGATTAGGCTTTGTAGCTAACCTCGAAACAACAATTATCCAGGGAGTTTAGCCACAATTTGAAGAAACCTGATTTCATTTGTTTAGTGCAGAAGATAACACCCAAATTAATAACACATGCTCTCATTTGGATTAAACCGGTATCTGCTTTGAAAATGTTGAGTACTGCCAGAGTTGGCTGGCAGAAAACAGTAGGACGACTGCTGGACCCAAGCTAAAATTGTGAAACCCTGACGGTAGCTAGCCCATTATTAACCACAAGTGAAATCTGAAATCATCTGAAGAAGTGTGCATGCACATGAAAGCTCATACAAAGAGCAAACTTAGTTGGTCTCTAAGGTGCTACTAGACAATTTTATATATATATTTCCACAAGTGAGCTGTGCGTCTCAAGTAAAATATAGGGCGCTCCTACACATCAGGAAGCAGAGTCCTTAAATAGTTGTCTCATTTATACCCAGCCTTCCTCCAAGGTATGCAAGTTCCCTCATCTGCTCTTCACAACAGCCCACTAATATAAGACATGCAAACCAGGGAGTTTCATTGCTAAGTAGGCATTATAATCTTTGTTGTACACATTATTGAGCAGCATCAACAGCCTGGCTCCCACTATGCATTGCACATCACATGTTGGGTAAGCCAAAGGGGGGGGGCACCACCTCATTCCTCCAAGTCTTGGCACATTTGGCTAAAGATCACGCCCCGCCCCACCCTGCTCGCCCTCAATACTGGCACAAAGGGACTACAGATAATCTTTAGCTTCTCAACAGTGACCCAAGCAGCCTTGGTATTTCTTCACAGAATCTTCCCAATTGTTTGATCCAGCAATGTTGTTGACATTCCCTGCCTTGTGAAGTGATCCTCAGCATATTTGAAGGCTGACATATGATGCATGCGGAGACGCATTTCTTCCTCCTTCTTACTCGAGGGAGTTCCATGGTTTGGCTTTGTATGTGGGAGTGCCTGGCGGAGCATGCCTAAATCACATGAATGCACACACTTGTTGTGATGTGAGCACAGAATCGGAAAGCCTGCGGGTGAAGGGGCTCTTTCAGAGGTCTGCTTGCTTCCATTTACTTCCTCTGGCAGTGCTGCTCTTTGTGGCAATGTGTTGCGTGGGCATTTAAGAGATTTCTGAATCAATTCCTGTAAGAAGTGACCCCGAACAACACCAAAGGTGACACCGGGTAGCATTTTATGTCTAGGGAAGCGCTATTAAAAGAAATAGAGAAGCAAAACCACGAACACAAAATGTGATGGAGGTGTCAAGACTTCTGCTCAAAAGCAAGCCTGTATGCGCAGCCATATGATGCGGGGGACAACTTCCACTTGCAAAAATATTTCTGCTCATTATAGCATGCTAGTAAGGATGATCTGGCCCACAAAATCTAATGGAGCATCAGAAACATGTGGAATGCAGTTTGCACATGTTCTCAGACTGCTCTGCTTTCAAGTCTAGGGTGTTATTTGAGAACTAAAGAGGAAAATGTGGGGAAGTTACATTCCCATCTTTGTTACTGTTCTCTTACTGGGCCTTGTTTTAAATGGAAGTGAGAATCAGAGCAGCTCAAATAGCTGAAAATGCCATTCCCGAAGTTTAATTCCTCCCTGAAGAGTAACAACCATGTCATTTCTACCTGGTCATGACTTTTCGTGTGTGTGTGTGTGTGTGTGTGTGTGTGTGTGTGTGTGTGTGCGCCACAGTGACAAGGATAACGATGCCACGTTTAGGGGAAGGAACACTATCAGTGAAGGAGCAATGAAGTAGGGTGGAGTGGGTTCAAGGGACATGGGAAGAATAGCGGGGTGGGAATGGAGAGGAAAGCTGAGGGTGAAAATTCAACTGAGTTGGCAGGAATGTAGTTAGAGCAAAAGGACTGCAAGTAAATTGACAATTTTTCAAAAGCCCTGATCTAATAAAAATTATTCTAAAAAAAGAATATCAAGAGCACAGGGGACTAAGGAAGGGAAAGCAGCTAAGGGAAGTAGAAGGAGGAAATACACCAAGAGGGAAGCTTTCTAACATGTTATAAGCTTCCCCAATCAAGGTATATTAATGTAGATTCCTTTTCTTTTTCTTTTTTGCAAGAGAGCAGTGTTGTTGTGAAGGCAAGATAGCAAGCCACATAGGACCAACATCTAAATTGCCTGTACTTGATTTATTTCAAACACAAGGTGAGCTTAACTCACTAATAACCAAAGTCATTTCTTCATGTTCCAAGAGGAGATTTGCTCAGGGGCTCGAATTGGCTTCCTTGACACATTCATCAACAATTAATCCCAAAGTAAGTGTGTATATATATAAGTGACCATGCATTCTCTCCATAGGCAAAGGTGAAGCTAAGAGGTTGTTGGCTGACATCCACTGCTGAAGTGGACTACTTGCAGGGTCATGGAAAAAAGCTGCTGCTGCAGCAGATCTTCAACTGAGCGCTGGTGAAATGCTGCAGTTCAAATTAAATCTTGGCACAGATCATGGCGGGGGGAGAGGGGGAGGATGCACATGGCTGGAGGAAGAGATGAAAAATGTAAGCCATGAGCAACTTAAGAGATGGAGTGACATAACAAATCCTCTCACCAGTAGGTATATGACCTGAATTTACCTTTTGACCTAGCGTGCTTTCGAACCAATCTTCAGCTCAGCTAACAAAAGGACAAGTGAAGCTTCTTCTCTCTACTTCAGGGGTGGGGACTAGATCAGGCAGGTGGGCCAAATCATTAGATTCCACCTTCTTCACAGTCCATGTCTGACAGGTGGGTTGAGTCACCCATTTGCCTATCAACTGACATCTCTATTATATTAGGTGACTTTAATTCACAAGGACCTTCAGAAATTCATTTCAAAGCATGATCTTGAGCCAATGATTTGAAATGGGCTTTGAAAGGCACCACTGATAAGTCCCTTCCCCTTTGGGGTGAGCCAGGTATTTCCCTGCTCCACACCTGACGTTTTATATGACATCAGGTGAATGGCAGGTACAGCCTGGCAGTCCTCATTAAGCCTGTGGGCTTGAGATTCCTCATCCCTGCTCTATTTTAAGAAAGGTGTGAAGCAAAAATGCCTTGAAGCACAAATGCTTTCCTTCTTGAACCGTGAAAAAAAGCAAAAGGTAGACATTGAGTTTCCTGATTTCCGGAAACAATCTCCCCTAGTTGGAACACTTTATGATGCTCCAAAGATTAGGCTTATACTAGTACTGTATACATAACCACCATGATCTCATTTGTTAATGGTTATTCTCTGTACTTCTAAGCTTGAAGAATTTGGATACAACTCAAAATGTGCTTTCAGCAGTTAGCATATTCGCTGGCAAAATAGGTTTACAATCTCATTTCCTGTTTTCTTTTCATTGTGACATCTGTATAATTTTGCCCCAAATGACTGAGGGACTTCTCTCCTACTCCACAAGAGAAGGGTGATGCTGCCACCAGGACCAATATGGGGTAATTAAACAGAATTGTGTCCTCTCACCATGTTCCGAGACAAGTATCAAAATGTACAAAAATATCAAAACATACACTCCACACACAAGTCACCTTTCCATAAGATAAAATACTTTTACAATAGAAAGATTATCCCCTCTACACAGGGTTTAATAATCCAAATGAGTCATAGACCAGTGACAAACAGTTATTTATAAAAAACTAGTATCTTGAAGCCCGTTAAAAATAACGGGTGCTAGAACATATGTGGTGAAACATATGTTGTGGAACATATGTAGGTAGGTATGACTGAACTGGGGAAGTGGGTAGCCTTGAGGCACCACAAAAAAGCCCTTTTGGCATGATGGCTTCACAGCAGGGAAGCACAGGAGCAGTGAAAGGATGACATTTTTTTTTTTGCAAGGGAGGAGAGTCATTGGGGGGGGGGGGCTGATGCAGCCTGCCAGCTAGCCGTCTTTGAGCTGGAGGCCCTAAACAGGAATGCCTGGGGTTAGGGACCCACAACAATCCCTTGAAGGTAGGGGTGGGGAACCTGACAAATACGTTCTCTGGGGGGAAAGGTGGGCAGGGCCAAACCATACCCCCTTCTTACACACACACACACACACACACACACACACACACACACACACACCTCTCTCTTAGCCCTGAGCTCCATAGGTAGAACATGATACTCTTCCTCTCAGGGTTTTGGGTTCGATCCCCACGTTGGACAAAAGATTCCTGCACTGCATGGAAGGGTACTACAGGGCTCTCCAGGTCCCTTCCAGCTCTATAATTCTGATTCTCTCTCTCTCTCTCTCTCTCTCTCTCTCTCTCTCTCTCTCTCACACACACACACACACACACACAGCAATCTCACACAGTCTAAAACCTGAGCTAGAGTGCAAGAATATGCTGGGGGTGAAATGGGGGGAATAGAGAGGTGCTTAAGAGCTGTAGATTCTTATCCCTTGGGGCTGAGTGCAGGAAGGGTCGAGTTCATGCCCCAGAGAGTTATAGGTAAGGGCTGGTGTTAGCGCAGGGGAAATGCCATGGGTAGCATGGAGACAGGATTCAAAGAGCGCTGCAGGCAAGAGCTGGAGAGGGTGCTTGCTGGGAGAGCCACCTCAGGCACCGTATTTGCGCCTCAAACAATGCCTACCTATAGTGTGGTGGGGAGGGGGGCCTTCAGGCAAAGCAGGCAAGGCGAGAGAGGGAGAGGAAAGCACCCCTTTCTGCGCAAGGTGGTAGGGGCTTGTGGAAACGCAGGCTTTCTGGAGGAGCTTGTTTCTGCGAAGGGAAGCCGGCGCGCGCGGGAAAGCTCTCCATGGGAGGCTGCAAGGCAAAAAGCAGCGAGCGCCTAGAGCTCTCTCTCTCCCGGTCTCTCTCTCTCATTCTCCAGGGGAGGCTGGGCTGGGGGAGGGGCAGGGGTGGGTAGAAAGCGGAAAAGCCTTTCTATGAGCTGCCTGGTGCAGCCAGGCTGCTGCTGCTGCCGCCACTGCTCCTCCTAACCTCCCTCTCTGCGCTCGGCTGCTGCGTCTGGGAGGAGAAGGGGAGGGCAGCCTTCTGAAGCCCGCTTCCTCCCGAGTAGACCTGCCCGGCGGGGTGCAGAGAGGGCCGAGAGAAAGAGAGAGACTATTGAGTCTTTCCCTGACTGTCAACTGTATTTCTTACATCTGCAGCAGTTGATTTTAATGTATCTTGCTATGTTGCAAACTGTGCTGTGCTGAGCGCCTCACTCCCCCTCACTAAATGAGGTGGGAGCGGAGGCAAGGTGCCGTCAGCGAGCTCCGTGGTGGCTGCTTATGTCCTCCCTCGTGTTCATTGGCTGTGTGGGCTA